>NC_041390.1:541917673-541927756 GCF_002162155.2 Triticum dicoccoides
CGGAGAAAAAGCTCGGCACGGGTGGGGGCTAGAGATATGGCCGGGGCGGCGGTGGAAAGGCGATGGGGAGTGTTTTCGGGGTGGGCGGGGCGGCGCACCGCCGGCCGCGGGCGGCAGGGGGGTGCCGTTTGGCCGGTGGTGGCTGGCGGCTCAGGGGGGTGAAGGTTGGAAATGAACCGCAGGCCCTTGATTTCGTATCCAACGGCTGCAAAATCGACTGACCAGAGATGAAAAAGTCAGTCGACCGACGTGCAGCCTCACCTTGCTAGTGCGTTCAGTTTCAACAGCAAAATTCAGTTTCGACAGCAAAATTCAGTTTCGATGGTTAAGTTCAGTTTCGATAGTTAAGTTCAGTTTCGACAGTTAAGTTCAGTTTCGACAGTTAAGTTCAGAGATGAGCGGCTGATGTATTTTACATGTAGCACTTTGTGGTTATGTATTTTACGTCATGTATTGGAGATGCTATTAGAATTCCACTCAGGTTAACGTTGTTCATTGTCTCTCTTGTCCTGCTTCAGCCTCGGTGTCGTACAACTCACCGGAGCTGCTCCAACGACGAAGCCCTCCATCACAGCGGAGCAGTACCTCGGGCTCCATCACCAGACGCCTAAGATCTTCTTCCCCTCCTTCGACAGCAAAGTCAGCCGGAGCATCCTCACCGGCCAACCCAATCACACTGAGATCGACATGGCTTCGCCAAAGAGGTTGTACACTTGTTGCATCTCTTTTTTACTCTACATGTTATATATATTGTCCATTGAGCACACGGATTTGTTCCTTTAGTGTCTCCTTGAAAGAAAAAACATAGGAATTTTAATTTTCACTTGTCCTCCTTTTCAAATTCCTATTCATGAAGCACAAGACTAAGAGATAGTAGCATAATAGCATTATAACCGTACATTTTCTTGTGGTTTGACTTAATCTCACCATGCTTCTTTGCATCATGTGATCTTCCAATTGTTGTGAATCAAACACCCAGATTGGCAGAAATCTTGTGTTTTTAAATTCTCTGTTTTGCACGTGCATTCCTATCCTATTCCTGTCTATTTCCTATCCATGCATTGTTGGAATCCTCCAATTCAAACGAGCCCTTACAGAATTACTTCTCTTACAGATAGTTGTCAAAGAAAACCTTGCGTGGTTTTTGCCGCCCTAGCTCAGCTGCTCCAACGATAGAAGGGTCCAGCACAGCAGGGATCCGGCCTCCAGACTGTCTTTCGCCGCCTCAGATCTTCTTCCCCGCCGCTGGCAGCCATGAAAACTGCATTACCATCATCAACCGAGCAGATGACCTCGAGGACTACACGCGTCCGCAAGAGAGGTCGCACTCTTTCGTGTCTGCTTACGTTATGCATCGCTTAATATTACATGCTACTTTATCGTCCTATTCACCGATTAGACTCTGAGTCAGCTCCAAACTAATGGTCAAACTTGAGTTTTTAAATGGTTGTGGGGTACATATCGGGGCCGCTATCAATAGTATCTATCTACTATCTGGTTAATCTCCGTTGTGTACTATGAGTTTCATGTTGGGTGGGAAACAAACAGTAAAGAAGCCATTATCTGTATTTTTTAACTAAAGCCATTATCTACCTGCTATTATTTGTTTTGGGTCTATCCATAGGTTGCTACCATCACTCTGGATTTCTGCATGCACTCCTTACATAATCTCACTATGTTTTATTCCTATGCATGATAGTTATTCTAAACAATGGAACTGAACATGCAGAGCAAAAGAGACGAGCCTTGTGTGGCAATAAAATTTCATGCAGACGTCACTCCATGGTAGGCGCAAAGGCAGCCCCCCCCCCTCCACGCATTTCGGATTGTAATCGAGAGGAAGATATCTGTTCTGAGGGGGATTCAGAAGGAGAAGACAACTCCTATTTACCCCCTGAGGTCTTCGCTCTAACTTGGCATGCTGATGTTGGTTATATCATGCATCTCGTGTCTTGCATTGCTTACTTTATACATCAAATATGTAATCTGCTTAGTTTAGACATCCTTTGTGTGAATGCCATCTGTTTAGTTTATTCATCGTTTATGTGAATTATGCAACGCCATCTTGTTTACCCAGGCATCATATATGTGAATTTTGCAATGCCATCCTGCTTAGCTAGTCATCTTATATGTAAATTATATCAAGCCATCCTTTTTTTTGTTACATATTACATTTGTCAACAATGTTAGTACATTCAACTGCTCTTCGTGTGCATCAGCCATTTGACACGGTGATGGCAAATTCTGGAGTGAAAACAAGGTCTTTAGAGCAGACTATGCTATCTGACGAAGCGCATATCTCGCTGGTTACGGATAGCTCCTCAGAGGAGGATTCAGAGACAGATGACCAGTCCTATTCCCCCCCGAGGTGTATGCTCTAACTTGGCAGGGTTATGTTGCTCATATCATGCATATGGTGTCTCGCATTGCTATGTCATTTGATTAGTTTAGACATGCTTTGTGTGAATGCCACTTGTTCAGTGTCTAATTACCATATATGTGAATTATGCAATGCCATCTTGTTGCAAGACATTATATATGTGAATTATAGAATGCTATCTTGTTGCAAAGGCATTATATATGTGAATTATGCAATGCCATGCTTTTTATCCAATCATCATGTATGTGAATTATATCATGCTATCATTTTTTCTATTACGTGTTCCATTTGTTGACAACGTTTGTATATTCAACTACTCTTCCTGTGCATCAGCCATTTGAAGCGGTGATGGAAGTATTTGGAGTGAAAACAAGGTATTCAGAGCAGACAATGCTACCTGCTGAAGCAAACATCTTGCTGGTTACAGAGAGCTCCTCAGAGGAGGATTCAGAGACTGATGACCAGTCCTATTTCCCCCCTGTGGTCTATGCTCAAACTTGGCAGGGTTATATTACCCATGTCATGCATGTTGTCTTGCATTGCTTAGTTTTTACATTATATATGGATTGCCATCCGCTTACTTGCTTACTATATAAATCATATATTTGAATTATATCATGCCATCATGTTTACATAGTACATACACATCATCTATCTGAATTATGGCATGGCAACCCATTTAATAAAGACATCATATAGTTATATCATATCATCCTGTTTAGTGTTTATAGTCATCATATTTTGAATTATGGCATTCTATCCGTGAATGTATGTGAATTATGGCATGCCAACCTATTTAATAAACACATTATATAGTTATGTCATGTCATCCTGTTTACATAGTCTCATATTTTGAACTATGTCTTTCCATCTTTTTTAGTTAGCCATCATAATGTGAAATTGTGTCATGCTATCCTGTTTAGTTGGCCATCATATATGTGAAATTGTGTCATGCTATCCTGTTTGGTTAGACAACATAAATATGAATTATTTCATGCCCTCTTTTATTCCCCACTATCCATTGCACCTGTCTATCATACAATGTCTATACTTTCAATTACGTTTCTTGTTTATCAGCCATTTGAATTGGAGAGCGTGATGGCAATATCTAAGGGAGTAACAACACGGTCTTCAGAAAAGATAGTGCTACTAGTTGATGCAGATAGAACCACGGTTGTACTTGCCCAAGGACCAGATCCGCCACACATAACCCAGACTCCCGCAGATTGTACCCCTACCCAGTTGGACAGAGAACCAGCTACACCCCTTCTAACCCCAACCCTGGCAGATAGTAACCCAGTTCCAGTTGAGACAACATCGTCTCCACCACAGAGCACCCAAACACGAGCAGCTAGTAAGGGAACTGCAGTGCCCAAAGCATGAGGACCACCACTCCGAATCCCAACTCAACACTTAAAGGAGAAGAAGATTTGTTCTCAGGTCAGGTTCTGTAGCTATGGTTCATACTCCTTTGCTCTTACGTTACTGTATTTACTCATACAACTATTTTCAAATTTGAAGGATGGAACTGAAACTCCAATGGCGCAACAGGTATATTTTAAACATGTTTCTTTAACTGGATTGCTGTTGTAACCTGCTCTATGTTGATTTCAGTTTCAATTGAATAAACAGTTATGTTCTCATGTCATGCACATTACAAGTGTTGTTATTGCTCTAGAGTTACCCACACTTATATTCTATCTATTCTGCTTTGTCTTGAACAAATATTATTTGAACTGTGTCTCTATCTTGATTTGGCAACAAAAACTAGAATGATATAGACCATAAAGTGACCATGGTACATAGATATATGTTTGTTTCATGCTGTTATCATGTCCACTTTACTACTGAACTCATTTACCAAAATGAGTTTCATATACAACATGGTAAACATGTGATGTGTCTGCTTGTTTCTCTTTTAGAATGCGGACAAAATATTGGAGAACAATACCACGTTATCCAATGGTAAAGGAAGTAATGCAGATAAGGTTCAAGATAGTGAGACATCCCTGTTGGTCTCCAAGAAAGCTGATAAAAACTATCTTGACGACAGCGAGGGAACGCAAAAGTCCTGTCTTGATGTAGTGTTCGAGTTACTGGCCACTACTGCTGGCACAAGCTCTTCGAACTCGCTGCTTGAATCAGTTCGTCTTCTTGAGTCTCAACTTCAAGTTGAAAGACATCGATCAGATGTGCTGCGACAGGAAGCTGAAGGACTGAGGAAGTCCCTGCAGAATTCAGATGCATTTTTTTGGTGCAACAGCAAGCGTTGGAGGATTTAAGCGCCAAACAAGAGAAAGTTAATAAGCTTGCTAAGCATCTTGCCAGCATTATGGGTACCCAGGATATTGTTTCTTGAGATCTTCTGAAGTGGTTTCAGTTTTGGATTTGTTTTGCTGTGGCGTTTATTTGCACTGGTCGCCAACTTTGACAACCAGTGTATATGATATGCTACTTTGTTCCCTATATTTGCACTGGTGGCGAACTTTGATGCCCAGTGGATGTAATATGTGTAATAGCCGTGATAGCCTAGCGTTAGTTGCTTGCTTATTTATTTCCTTGTTGTCTTGTTTATTTGTTTGCTTGTAGTCATTGCAGTTCTTTTTCCGAAGTTAGCTAGTGGCTGCAATAACCTATATTTTAAAAACTAGGCCACAATAACCATGGGCTAATATTTACTGTAGTGACATTGGGCCTCCTATTGGCCGTAGAAACAGTGGGCCTTCTACAGGCCATAGAAACAATGGGCCTTCTACGGGCCATAGAAATAATGGGCCTTCTGCGGGCCGTATCATCAATGGGCCTTATACGGGTCGTATGATCGATTGGCCAAACATGGGCCAAACATACCGCATTACGGCCGTGAACGGGCTAGAGTTGGAATCGTCCATTCATGGGCCGACCATAACGGGCCATCGTTAATAGGCTGTATTTGATGACGCTATGAAAACGGCCCAATGTATTAACGGACCACAAATGGGCCAACTGTAACCACGGGCTGAATTTGGCCCACAAGCAGAAAATGACAGTAACGGGCCGTAAGTAAACGAATGCTGGAAATGAGCCCGAGATTAAATGGGCTCTGAGAAGGCGTAAAACATGGGCTGGAAATGGCCCAACGGAATAACAGGTCGTTAATGGGTATAAAGTGATACACTATTCATTACGGATCAGTTTCACCACGGGCCGTTAATGGGTGTAAAGTGATACACTGTTCATTACGGGCCAGTTTCACCACGGGCCGTTAATAGGCCAAGAGTTACATAGGGCCTCATATGGGCCGAAAGACGTCATGGGCCATACATGGGCCAGAAGTGAAAACAGGCTGGAATCATATTGGATGGCCCAGATGACGCTACTGGGCCTAATTCGAATAGGGCGTAACGGGCCTTGGGTTAGCGGGCTATAAATGGGCTATATGCAAACATGCCGTTAACAGGCTTTCCATGGGCCGACCTTTTCACAGGAATGGGCCTCTGTTGGGCCGTGCCACATGTCGACGTATCATAGGCGCCTTCCGTCCAATGAGTGGATGACATCTGTCCCAACGATGAGCCGACACGTGTTTCCTCCAGCCAATGATGATTTTACACGTGGAAATCCCCATTGGTCGGGGCTGTTAACGGGTAATTGGATCCAAAACCCGACCCGATAGCTTAACGGCGTTCCGTTACGGTGGATGCCACGTGTCGGTCACCCTTGACGAAAGCACTTCTATGACGCGCGATTTATCATCATGGAAGTGGACACTTCCGTGATGATAATTTTGGTAATGTCATGGAGCACTTCTACGACAGCACAGGTATGACTATATTGATTCTATCATAAATTTGTCATGGATGTACATGCACGACAAAAAACGCGACCTACTATGACAAACACGTATCATCACGGACGTGTATTTTTTTGTAGTGTCGGTCTCGCCAAACAGTGCCTCGCCCGCTTCATTGCCCTCTTTGCTAGCCTCTTTGTAGGCGGCCGCAGCCTTCACCACCCGCATGTGGTACCGCCAGCGCTCGAGGCGGCCCTTGCGGGCGGAGCGGTACGAGTCGAGCAGCCCCTCCTGCTCCGCCCGCTCCACGGCGATCTGCTCCTCCGCCTGCAGGTGCTCCTGGAGGAGATGGTGGTTGTAGGCGGCATCGGCCTGCGCCTCCCGGAACTGCTCCTCATGCATCTGCCACACACTGTCTATATTGGGCACGGGCCTCGCCGATGGTCATGGTGCAATGCACCGGCGAGGATGGCACGGAGGAGGGAATTGGTGCCGGATCGTCGACTACCATGTTCTCCATTGGGACGTCATCATCCTCCGGCTGCCTGCTGGCCAGCCGGTCGGCAGCAATGGCTGCCATCTCCTTGTGGTCCGTCGTCCGCCCGTCCCGAAGAGCGCTGGACCGCGAGGAATCCATGGTGGGTAGTAGTGGTGTGGACAGGAGAAAGGGAGCGGATGCGGATGACTGCGGCTATGGCCGGTGCAGCAGTTTATATAGCAATGGTGGGCGGGCGGAGGGACGGAAGTGTGGCACCGGAGTAGCCGCCTCGGCAACCGCGTATCATTAATGTGGGCGGCAGATGTACGGACAGACGGCACTTGTGTTGTTTGAAGGCGGAGCAATCGCCTGCACCGGGAAGCGGGGCGAGCGGCGCTGACTATTTCGGGCGGAAAGAGCGTGCGGGCGAGGAGATGACTTTACTTGGAGAGGATGATAACGGGGACCCACTAGGTCCATAGCCTCATGTACGCAAGTTCCTCCTTATTATATATATAACTATAAAAATTTTTGCTTCCTCCTGGTTTCCTGACATCACTGTCCCACACCATGGTCAACCTATGTAGTAGTTAATAAATGAGAGAATTGCACAAGAAGAGGCCGACAGCTGGGACCAAGTAGCTCGAGCAGTATTTGTGTTTTTGAGGTGTGAGCACTGCAGAGTTTTTCGATGTTTAGCCTAGATATTAATTTTTCTCCTCTGAACAACAACGAAAACATCGCTGCAGGTATTAACTGGGCGGGCTGTGGCCCTTCTAGCCCAGGCAAAATATCCAGCCCAAATATTAATGTTTTGGGTTAATTAGATAAATACCACTCCAATTATGGTGATTCATAAAAATGCCACTGCATTTTCCAGACTTTGAAAAATGCCACTGCAATTTTTGCAAATTTTCAAAAACCCCACTGCAGACTTCGAAAAATGCCACTAGAAATGGTATGGAATGGCATTTTTCAAAGTTTGGAAATTGCAGTGCCATTTCTCGGAATCGCCAAATTTGGAGTGGCATTTGTTAAATTAACCCATTTTTTCAAGCTGAAAATGGCTAGCCCAGCTATACATTTTTTTTAGGAATACCAAGGCAAGGTCAAGTTGTTATTCTCCGCCCCGCTGGGCTGCAAATCTTTCCTAGGAGGGATGCATTAGGCTTAACAAGAAAATGGGCTCTAAGAAATAATTAAGAAAATTGGGCAGTAACTATAAAAAATGCACCAAACACATGATTACTTTATAAAATATTATTTTTGGATATTGAAAATTTTAACTTCATTAATTGTTGCGAGCGCAATGTTTCGTTGGATTTTTATGTAATATAAATTTATATTAAAATTGTATTTAATATGACCAGAAATTTCGGGATAAAAATATTTCGGATCCCATCAAAATGTGGGAAATTTTATTGAATTCTGTTTTGAACGCTTGGTTGAAATGGGTTGTACTTTTAACAAACTGTAAATGGGCTGTAGTAAATTCCATTAGAATTCAAAAATGGGCTACACATTCTTACAAATCTCAAATGGGCTATAAGTTCTCTGCCACACACTTCTAGCCTTACTAAGTTGACGCGTCCCCTAAAAAACAGAGTTGACGCGTATGCAAGGCTTTGTCAACTTATAGTCAACACACGGTTCTAGCAGAAGTGGCGGTTGGATGTCCATCCAACGGATGCCTTGCTTCTTCTTCAATCTCGGATATTCAAGCTTCACCCGCCCAAAAAATGATTCCTCACCCTGACATCTGGGGCGCACCATTTCGGAAGCTGACCTGTGGGCCTACCAAGTTGACGTACCAAGGGCTTTGTCAACTTAGTCCATATAAACGATTCTAGCTGCAGTGACCGTACGATGTCCATCCAACGGCCGTCATGCTTTTTCAACCTCTAGTCTTCTTGCTCCAGCAGCCTAAAGCAGCGCCGGTCGTGCTGCCTGCTCCTGCCTCCCGTGGCCGGCTGTGCTGCCGCAGAGGCCTCACCGCCCCTACTACTCCCACCACTGGCCAGGCCATCCCTCCACTCACCCACACACCCTGTTATTCTGCGGTGACGGCAGCGCAGCCGAACCAGTGAACCCTCGTACTCCTCTCCGCGTGTGCATCCACTACCGCGTCTTCCCCAGCTCCGCGTCGTCCCCTTCCTAGGCCTCGTCGTCGTCCACCGCCCTGGTGCTCTCGACGCGGCGTGGTCAACATGGTCAAGGAACGACTTCCATCAGACGTGGACTGTACATGGAGAGGCTGACAGCTGGGTCCACGGCAGCCGCAATGAAGTGCCACCTTATTACGCGTAAAATAATTATTCCTCCACCTGACAGCGGGGACCCACTGCACGGGCCATCGTATTTCGCGAAAAAAATTATTCGCCCCCTGACTGCTGGGACCCACGAGCAACATCTTCGCATGCAAGGAAGTGCGTCCGGAAAAAAACGATTCGCACCACTGACTGCTGGGACCCACCAGCTACATCTTCGCATGCAAGGAAGTGCGTCTAGAAAAAACGATTCGCCCCCCGACTGTTGGGACCCACCAGCTACACCTTCGCATGCAAGGAAGTGCGTCCGGGCAAAAAAACGATTCGCTCCCCTGACTGCTGGGACCCAGCAGCTACACCTTCACACGCAAGGAAGTGCATCCGGGAAAAAAATGATTCGCCCCCCTGACTGCTGGGACCCACCAGCTACATATTCGCACGCAAGGAAGTGCCTGACAGTCGGGACCCACCTGGTCGAAGTGTATGTAGCATTGCCATTCTGGTCGCGAACGTGTACGTACATACTGGTCGATGTAGAGGCGCGCACGTGTCGTAGTAGAGGCGCGCACGTAGCATGTACACGTACATACAGCGGCCAGGGTGCAAGAAAGAAAATACGGCCATGAATGTGTACATACGGGTGGGGTCTCGAGCGCCTACTCGCGCATACGTACGGCCAGGGCTCGTGTACATGGCTGGGTCGAAACAGAGAAACAGCATCGTCGTCATGTTCATGGGGAGGCAACGGAATGCGTCGTGTTCAAGGGGAGGCAACGGAATGCATCCTGTTCATGGGGAGGCAACAGAATGTGTCGTGTTCATCGGGAGGCAACGGAACGCGTGGGAGCCAACCGGCTGGTTCGGAACGGAATGCGTGGTCATGTTCATCGGGAGGGCTTGGACGGAATAGGCGATGGAAACGAGGCCTAGCGTACCGCAGAACAGAGGAAACGGACCTCCTACAGTCAAAACGGGGGTCCTATTGATCGGGAGGGGTGTGGCGTACCGCAAAACGGACGAAACGGACCTCCTACGGTCAAAACGGGGGTCCTGTTGATTGGGAGGGGTGTGTCGTACCGCAAAATGGACGAAACGGACCTCCTACGGTCGAAACGGGGGTCCTGTTGATCAGGAGGGGTGTGGCGCACCGCAAAATAGACGAAACGGACCTCCTACGGTCAAAACG
>NC_041390.1:541928132-541946665 GCF_002162155.2 Triticum dicoccoides
TTCAACCACCCCTCCACGGGCACCCCTCCACCGTCTACTGTTCATCCAGCCCTCCACACCACGGGGTCCTGTTCAACCACCCCTCCATGAGCACCCCTCCATCGTCTACTGTTCATCCAGCCCTCCACCACACCACGGGGTCCTGTTCATCCAGAGGCAATGCCACCGCTCACTGTTCATCGAAACCCCCCGCAACGCTCACTGTTCATCCAATCGATCGGCTTTAGTTAGCAGCTGTAGCGAAGGAATCGCTCGATCGGGTTGAGTTAACAGCCATCGATGATCGCTTGGGTTTAGTAACGCGTAGCCTGCAGTGCAATCGCTCGGGCTCAGTTAGAGCCCAACGCCTCGCTCGGGATTAGTTAGAGCCAATGCCTCGCACACACGCGCGTATGTGTACGAGAGAAACGCGCATCGCTCGGCCCCCAACCTCCCATCGTAACCGGGAACTCCCCGAAATTTTCCTCGCCCTCGCTTCTACCACGGTTTTTTCATCATGGACGGCCCAAAGAATGTCATGCAGCTGCGTCTCCGGCCCGCCCAGGACGAAAAGCCCATTTTCTGTCATGATTTTTTGTCATAGAAGTAGGAGCCCACCACATCTATGATGATACCGGGTTTTGTCACAATTATCGTCATAGAAGTGTCATATGTATGACAGAATTTTTTTTCGTTCGGCCCAAAATGTCACGGATGTGTCTTTTTTTGTAGTGATGGGAGAAGAGCTAGCCAAGTTACTTGAGGCTGGATTCATTAGAGAAATAAAACATATGGAGTGGCTAGCAAACCTGGTGATGGTACCAAAGAAGGACAAATCCTGGTGCCTATGTGTCGATTTAAAGGACCTTAACAAGGCTTGCCCCAAGGATCCCTTCCCCCTACCCCGCATCGATCAAATTATCGACGCTATCGTAGGACACGACTCATTGGGTTTCCTCGACGCATACTCCGGATACCAACAAATTAAGATGGCGGAGTCCGATGAAACCGCAACGACATTTATCACTCCATACGGCCCCTTCTGTTTTAACACCATGCCTTTCAGGCTAAAAAATTCCGGTGCAACCTATCAACGCATGATTCAGACATGCCTGGAAACACAAATTGGCAAAACACTGGAGGCATACATAGACGACGTGGTCATTAAAACCAGACACGTCGAATCCTTAATAGACGACTTGAGGCTCACGTTCGACAATCTCCGAACATATGACATCCAAGCTCAATCCGGAAAAATGCGTTTTCGGTGTGCTCGCCAGAAAGCTCTTGGGCTTCATCGTCTCCAGCAGAGGAATTGAGGCAAATCCGAGATCTGTCACAGTTGGCTATCCCAACAGATGTCAGGCAAATCCAGAAATTAACTAGATGCATGGCTGCCTTAAGCCGCTTTATCTCCCGATTAGGAGAAAAGGCACTACCCCTTTATCACCTTCTTCAACGCACCGAACACTTCGAGTGGACGGATACGGCCACGGCCGTACTGCAAGAAATAAAAGCCGTTTTGGCCACCAACCCAATCTTGGCCGCGCCAAATGTCGGCGAACCAATGTTGTTATATATAGCAGCAACGCACCAGGTTGTAAGCGCAGTGCTCGTCGTCGAACGAGAGACGGACGGACATAACTTCCCGCTTCAAAAGCCGGTATACAACGTATCCACTGTCCTCACTCCATGCAAATCACGGTACCCACATTATCAAAAGATAGCATACACGGTCTTCATGGCATCCCGGAAACTACGACACTACTTTCAAGATTGTTCAATCACGGTGGCCTCTGAAGTACCACTCAACGACATAATAAATAACTGTGATGCCACGGGCCGGATTGCTAAATGGGCTATTGAGCTACTCCCGTTCGACATAACATACAAACCACAGTGGGCCATTAAGTTGCAAGTACTGGCTAATTTCGTCGTCGAATGGACAGAAGCCGAACTCCCTAAAGAGTACGGCGCGTACTCCAATTGGATCATGCACTTTGATGGCTCTAAGATGTTGGCTGGTCTGGGGGCAAGCATCGTCCAGACATCCCCCGCCGAAGATACAGTACAATACGTACTCCAAATATTATACACAGACTCTAATAACGCAGCAGAATATGAGGCCCTGCTGCATGGTCTCCGGATGGCAGTCTCCATGGGCAATCAACGCCTAGAGGTGTGTGGGGATTTGAACCTCGCAATATCTCAAATAAACGGAGACTTTGACGCCAAGGACCCAAAAATGGCGGCTTACTGCAATGTCATCCTCAAAATGTCAGCTCGATTCGAGGGGCTCGAATTCCACCATGTGGCCCGAGAAAACAATCAAGCGGCGGATATCCTCGCCCGCATCGGTGCTAAATGCGACCCTGCCCCACCTAATATCTTCTTGGCAAGGTTGTTTAAGCCATCCGTGGTGTGGTAAGGGGAGACCGGCAACAACAGTCCGGATCCGGCCACAACACCAGATCCCGGACACTCTGATATAATCGGAGGCTCCGCCACCGAAATAACACCTTCGGCCCACATGATTATGGCCGTCATCGCCCCGTGGACAAAACCCTTCATGGCTTACCTAAATAGGCAAGAACTCCTCGAGGACCCAAACGAGGCACGTTGCATTGTGCGACGGTCTAAAGCCTACAAGGTCCACGAGGGAGAGCTTTATAAGAAAAGCGCTCCCGGAGTACTTTAAAGGTGTATCTCTAAAGAGGAAGGATGGCAACTTTTGGCTGAAATTCATGCGGGACATGGCGGCCATCACGCTGCAGCTCGGGCCCTGGTAAGCAAGGCCTTCCATACAGGTTTCTACTGGCCGACAGCCCGAGCAGACGCACAGGACCTCGTCAAACATTGCGTCGGGTGCCAGCCTTTTGCAAACTGTCGGAGTAATGGGCCACGGGTAGGCGAACTCGGAGCCCAGAACCTTTCAAGACATCGGGGCAGGCTGCGCCCCTCAAAATGCCAAGACGACGAGCCGCCTTATGGAAGCCGGCTGGAGGAACAGCCGGCTGCCCACTCGCGGCCGAGTCCTGGAGGCGAGTTCAAGACAAGCCGACTCCTATCGGGCGGCTTCCAGAGAAGCCGGCCACGGGGAGTCGGCCCACGGCACCAACGGATACCCATGCCCTCATCAAGGGGGACGGGATGGGGAGTGGCTACAGTGAAGCCCACTCCCTCCCCTTTCCAGAGGCTGGCGTGGCCAGAGTGTGATGTACCCACAGAGATCTCCGTCCGGCGCGGCACTGTTGCCATGCCAGCCCTGACATCAGCACCAGTGAGCAGAGTCCTGCACCCACGATGGCCCGTCTGTACGACCTAGGGACGATGGGTCCCACCAGTCAGCAAGAGTACAGAAGACGGCGAGAGCGCCATTAGTCGGACCCGTTGGGAGTCGGCCCCCGGGAGTCGGCCTACCCCTCCCACGGGGCCTACGCACCATTAACCAGACGAGACGGGGAGTGGCTACAGTAATCGCCCGCTGGGCGGCGGAGCTGTAGCCACGACTCCATGACCGAGCCCGCGTCATTAGAAGCACGGCTACAGTAATCAGCAGCCGGCAAGACCCGCAAGCGGCGGACACGGCCTGTCGGCTCCGTACCAGACCACTCGGCGGGGCCCACCAGTCGGCGGAGAAGCCAGCGACCGAAGAGACTGACGGCTGGGCCCTGCACCCAGCCGGATTACCATTATACCCCTAGGGGTAGGCCTATATAAACCCCCAGGGCACCCATGCAAAGGGTTGGGACCCATTAGAACTAGAGCAGATCATATAGGAAGGAGAGAGCTAGCCTTGCCTTCTCCTACCTTCCGATACATCTCGGGGAGCAACCTTGTATTTACTTGGCCTTAGTGATCATGCGGAGACCCCGCAGAGCAGGACTAGGGGTGTTATCTCCTAGGAGAGCCCCAAACATGGTTAAAGTACGCCGGCTTTCGTGTCTACGCCTCCTCTCGCTTCCGGGCACCGGCGACGTTCTACTCGCTCCCACCATGATAAGCCATCCTTTGGCATATGTCGCACCCAACCCCGACATTTGGCGCCCACCATGGGGCGAGGTGCATCGTCGTCCAGAGACCTATCCTGGACGGGAACCCTTTTCCTCCCTGACGAGCGCAGCCAGCCCGGCACACTAGACAGAGTCTGCGCCGACGCGCTTCATGGCGCTGAAATCTCCTACGCGGCCATTTGCCTCGCCGATCTTGTCGGTGAGGTTCGCCTCTCCGACGAGCCTGCATCCGACGCGGGCACAGGCGGCCCCGAGAGCCTCCTCGCGGGCCTCCTCGATCAACTCCATGTCGCCAGCAAGCCAGCTGTGGACCTGGAGTCCGTGGGCTCCACCGATCCGATGTTGGTCGACTCCGACACCGCGTTGCTCGACGCGTTACCCACCAACGTGGTGGTCTACGACGAGCCGCTCCCTCGCACGGAGAGTGACGGAAGTACCGTCATGGAGGTGCTTGTCATCGGTCATGGCGAGCACTCCGGCGGAGGAGCTCATGACCCACTTGACGCGGCGCTGCAAGACCTGACCGCACCCATTCTCGAAGATGCCGATGCCGAGACGCTGGAGGCGCGCCGCCTTCAACTCGTCGAAGGCACCAAGAAGCTGGCCAACATGAGACACCTATCAGCAGCCTACCAACGCGAGATGGACCGCGCTGTGGGTGGCACGCCGGCTCCAATTGGGTCTAGCCACCTTGGCACGGTCCAGCAGCGCGGCGTGGCCATCGCCAACCTGTTCGGGGTGAATCGCCCCGTTTACGCCACGCCTGCGGAGAACATCCGAGCCGCCTAGGCGGCGGCGGACGAGCTGGAAAATTTCGAGGGCGAAGAACGTCGCCTGATGACAGAGCACGTCCAGCGGCTCCTCGACGTGGCCGCCGAGCAGAACGAGGCCGACTGCCGCACTGATGTGCCACAATGGCAAAACGACGATCCGCCTCCCCGTCGAGACCAAGGCGCGACATCTCGGATGCCGACTAGTGGCGTCCACGGAAGAAAAGACAAGGGGCCGGCTACCAGCCGCAGCCGGACTCGCATCACCATTGAGCGCGACCAAGACGGCCGCCCAAGACAGTGGAATGACGGGACGACTGTCTGCCTCCTCCCCCTCGCAGGGAAAGGTGAGTCTCCCCGCCGCATGTTGATCACCCGACACTCGGTGACCGCCTTGGCCGCCGAGAAGGAGTCGGAGAGAATGACGCTCGCCACCGGATCGACCGACTCCACCGATCCCTGGCGCTGGAAGAAGAGGACGAATTGGGTCCGCCGTGTTTCGGCCCCCGCATTCGAGACGAGCCCTTTCCCAAAGGGTTCACACTCCCAAGAGACACGCCCAAATACACCGGCTACATGAAGCCGGAAGACTGGCTAGTTGATTACTCCACGGCCTTCAACATAGCAAACGGTAACAAGCGTGTTGCCGTGAAGTATGTTCCGCTCATGCTCCAGGGCACGGCCCAGACATGGCTGAATAGCTTGAAGCCCTACAGCATCAACAGTTGGGTCGACTTCACCGATGCCTTCGTCCGCAACTTCACCAGCACGTACAAGCGGCCGCCCAAGCCTCGCCAGCTTTCCTTGTGCGTGCAAGGCCCCAACGAGTCAACTCGCGACTACCTTACGCGTTGGGCCGAGCTCCGTAACTCTTGCGAGGGCGTGCACGAGGTGCAGGCTATCGAGTACTTCACCACCGGGTGCCGAGAAGGCACACTCCTCAAGCACAAGCTTCTCTGCGACGAGCCAGAGACCCTCGACGAGCTGCTGATCATAGCAGACAAATATGCCACAGCCGACTCCTCCATGAAGGCGGAGATTCAAGTTAGTGCGACTGGCAAAGTGGCTCCTCAGGCTCCTCGAACCCCGGCTGGAGACGCTAGTCGGCGTCAACAGCAGAACGACCACAAGCGCAAGGCCCCACAGCCGGCTTCTAGCAGCTGGCAGGTGGCAACAGTCGAAGACCAGCAGCCAGAAGGACAGCCTCCGACCAAACGCCAGAAGGGCGGCAAGCCCAACTGGTTGCCGGCTTTCTCATATTAGCAGACTTTAGATGGTCCCTGCAAATTTCATAGCGGTGCAAAGCCGTCCAACCACGCCACTCGGAAATGCCACTGGCTCACCAGGATCGCCAAGGGAGACGGCCTCTTGCCTCCCCCCCTGCTGGGCAGCCGCCTCCACCTCCGCCCCAGCAGCGGGCGGTCAGACCAGTCGGCGCAGTACAAGACGAGTACCCAGAAGAGCATGGAGCCTACATGGTGTTCACCAGCGTAGCCGATGATTGACGCAGCAGGCCGCTGCAGCAGCAAGAAGTGAACGCAGTAGCATCAGAGACACCAGAGTTCATGCATTGGTTTGAGAAGCCCATCAGCTAGAGCAGAGCTGACCACCCAGAGGTGATGCCCAATCCAAGCTCCTACGCCTTGGTTTTGGATGCCACCTTTGCCACGGATAGGCGAGTTTCTTGCTTCTCCCGAGTTTTGATAGATGGCGGCAGCAGCATCAATATCCTGTACAAGGACACCATGGAGAAGTTAGCAATCAAGCAAAGACAGCTTCAGAACAGCCGGACTGTATTCCATGCATAGTTCCTGGCCTTTCCTGCTCACCAATCGGCAAGATCCTGATAGATGTCCTCTTCGGAGACAAAGATCACTTCCACCGAGAGTCAGTTTGGTTTGAGGTGGTGGACATTGAGAGCCCATACCATGCGCTGCTTGGCCGGCCTGCCCTGGCCAAGTTCATGATTGTCCCCCACTATGCCTACCTCAAGATGAAGATGCCAAGTTCCAAGGGGATTCTGACCATTGTGGGCGATTACAGGAAGCCGTCCGCCTGCGCGGCTGAGAGCAGTCGGCTGGCCGAGTCCCTCGTGATCGCAGCTGAGAAGCGGCTCCTTGACCGGGTTGTGGCGATGGCAAGCAAGCAGCCGGAGATGTCACCCAACCCCAAGGAGTCAGAAGCTGAGGGATCGTTCAAGCCGGCCAAAGAGACAAAGAAGATACCCTTGGACCCGGAGCACTCGGAGAGGTACGCTGTCGTAGGTACAAACCTTGACAGCAAATAGGAAGGCGAGCTCGTCGATTTCCTCTGTGAGAATCGGGACATCTTTGCATGGTCCCCCAAAGACATGCCAGGTGTTCCGACGGAATTCGCCAAGCACAAGTTACATGTCCGATCTGATGTCAAGCCAGTTAGGCAGCCCTTGCGCCGCCTGTCCGAAGAGAAGATAAGAGTTGTTGGAGAAGAGATAGCCCAGCTTCTAGCAGTCGGCTTCATCATGGAAGTATTCTTTCCAGAGTGGCTAGCCAACCCGGTCCTAGTGCTGAAGAAGAACAAGCAGTGGCGAATGTGTATTGACTACACTAGCCTCAACAAAGCATGCCCCAAGGACCCGTTCGCTTTGCCAAGGATCGATCAGGTGATAGACTCCACAGACGAATGCGAGCTGTTGAGTTTCTTAGATGCATATTCAGGATATCACCAGATCAAGTTAAACCCGGCCGACAGACTGAAGACCGCCTTCATCACGCTGTTTGGAGCCTTCTGCTACTTGACCATGACGTTTGGCTTGAGGAATGCCGGCGCCACCTTTCAACGTTAAATGCAGAAGTGCCTCCTCAAGCAACTCGGCAGAAACGCCCACGTTTACGTGGACGATGTGGTGGTGAAGACGGAGAAGCATGGAACATTGCTGGAAGACCTCAAGGAGACTTTTGAGAACCTACGCCGGTTTCAAATCAAGCTCAATCCAGAGAAATGTGTCTTCGGAGTACTAGCCGGCAAGCTTCTTGGCTTCCTGGTCTCCGAACGCGGCATAGAGTGCAACCCCGTGAAGATCAAGGCCATCGAGAGGATGGAAGTGTCAGAACCCCGACTCAATGCCACATCGATCTAGCATGTAACACCTCATATCACTTTGCGGCCTCACGCACGGTATTCCCACGGGTGTCGTCTTACCTTTGCCCGGGACCGTTTGCGTCTTTTGGCACACGTATATGGTAGTGTCGCTAGCATCCATATGGTAAGGAGCCCGGGCTGACATGGCTAGTCGTAAACCCAAAGTGGCACAAACTTACAGGGACAGGCATCCATGACCCAACATCGAACGTGTCGGTCATCAGCGAGTGAATCCAGGCTGTAGCACTGGGCTAGCAGGACTCCGGTGAACCGGGCTGTAGCGGGCTAACAGGACTCCGGTATTCATCGCGTGACATTTCCCCGAAGGGACAGACACAGGAACGAAGAAGGACACATGCCGGCCAGCCTAAGTGTTCCGGAGTAGTAGCAAGCTACCATGGCTCAGTGGAAACACTAGGAGACATTTCCCGGTAAGAGAGGCTACTAAGGATAAACAACTAGATAGTCAGATCCCACACATACCAAGCATTTCAACAACATACACACAATATGCTCAATATGTGCAGATACAACATGGCATCACAACATGACTCTACGACTCAAGTAATTATTTATTAGGCTCCGAGGAGCGAGATATTACAAACATGGGTCTCATGACCCAACATTCAGAGCATACAAATCAAAGCACATGCGGAAGCTATCATGTCTGAGTACAGACATCTATAAATGAAAAGGCTGAGAAGCCTGACTATCTACCAGATCCTGCCGAGGCACAAGATCGTAGCTGAGGTAACAAGCTAAACGTCGAAGTCCACGTGGAACTACTAGTGAGACTGAAGTCTCTCTGCAAAACATAAAATAGGCAAACGTGAGTACAAATGTACCCAGCAAGACTTACATCAGAACTAACTATATATGCATCATTATCAACAAAGGGGATGGTGGGGTTTAACTGCAGCAAGCCAGCTTTGACTCGGTGGCTATCCTGAACTACGACTGCAAGTAACTCTTTTGAGGTGGCGCACACGAGTCCACATATTCACCAACCAATACACCACTATGGATCCGCTCCCGTCTCCCTACGAGAACGCCATCCATAGCACTCATGCTTATCTTGCGTGTTTTAGAGTATCCACTTTCACTTGTCTATGAACTGTACAAGGGGTCCAAGTTTCCATATCCGAGGAATCCGGCTATTCGAATAGATGATGTTAACCCTGCAGGGGTGTACTTCTTCACACACGCTCTCGCCACTTACCGCCCTGTACACGTCATGTACCTCGGCAACCTTCAAGCGGAAGCCGGGCGAGGGAGTCGGCCACGACCTGACTAACCGAACAAGTCTCTAGTCCAGGTTTATCGCCTATTCGGGTTCCATCCGCAAGGAGATCCGGCCGGGGTGTCGCTCACGGCCCCAAACGATGTGAGCAGGGTTCCCAAGCCCACCATCCGGGTGCCACTTGGTACACCGTGCCACTGTGCCTAGTCTGTCCCAAGCCCACCTATACCGGGTGCCACTTGGTAGACTACTAACACTACCTACAAACACCAGAAACTAGTTGCAACTCCTGGACAGAGATCATGTTGATTAATAAGTCGAGAGGGGCACTTAAGCATTCCAATGTGTGGTAGTAGCTGGTCATGGATCACAAACACAGAACTCAGTTCCTGAGAACGGCTGCAATGAGACAACCCACCATGTACTCCTACATGGCCTCTCACCGCTACCTTTACCAAATCGTGTTCACACACTTAGCTCACACACATTGGGACATGTTCACACGCCTCTGATTCATCCCCGATGAATCAGACCTGACTCAACTCTAAGCAGTAGCAGGCATGACAAACAAGCATGAATGAGTAGGCACAACAGGGCTCAAACAACTCCTACTCATGCTAGTGGGTTTCATCTATTTACTGTGGCAATGACAGGTCATGCAGAGGATAAAGGGGTTCAGCTACCGCAGCAAGTAACAAATATATCGTTGTTGTCCTAATGCAGTAAAAGAGAGCAGGAGCGAGAGAGTAGTATTTTATCGGAATGAACAAGGGGGTTTTGCTTGCCTGGCACTTCTGAAGATAACATTGAGTCTTCATCAGTGTCAACGATCACATCATCGGTATCACGTCTATCGAGAGGGGACAAATACCGGCAACACAGAAGGAAACACAATCAATGCAATGCACAATGTGATGCATGATCATGACATGGCAAGATGAATGTGTTTTGGGCTAATGCATCTAGCAACAGATTAAATGAAGTTGGTTTGAATACAAGATTCAAATTCAAACTCCATATGTGATTATTCAAATGCCATTTAATTGATTTGTGCTAAACATCAGCTATAGGTTGTTCTAACATGCATGAAAATGGTACAGATGGATTCCTTGAATTTTTCTGATAATTTTTCATATATAATTTATTTAATTTGGAGCTACGGTTGAATTTCTATGAATTTTAGAAGTTTATACAATTTTCTGGAATTTTCTGAATTATAATAATTCCAGTAATTCATTACTGCATCAGCCTGACGTCAGTGTGACGTCAGCAGGTCAACAGGGACTGGTCCGGGTCAAACCTGACCAGTGGGGCCCACTGGTCAGTGACTCAGGTGACTAACAGAGTTAATTAACTCTAACTAATCAAATTAATAGCCACGGGGCCCACTGTCAGTGTCAGCAGGGGGTAATTAGTTTAACTAATTCGATTAGTGCTAATCCTAATTAGCTAACAGGGCTGGGCCCACCTGTCATGGACACAGGGGAGGTCCCGCCGTGGTCAGAGTGGGTCAAACCCACCGGCGACATGACGCCGGCGAGGCCCGAGACGGCGGCGCGAATCGGAAACGCGCTACAGGGCACGGGCGAGGCCGTGCTTGGGCTCGTTGGAGAGCCCTTGCTGGTGCGCATCGAACGGTGGTGGTGGCCGTGCCTGTGGTGGCCGGTACCGACGACGGCGAGCTCGTGAGCGGCGGCCGGAGTTAGGGTGCGGTCGGGTTCGGCGCTGCTGCTCACAGACGAGGGAGCTGAGGCGCTGGAGGGGCTCTACGGGTCGCGGCTAGCGCAACGGGTGCACGCCCGTGACCGAATGGTCACCGGGGTTTCGCCGGCGACGATCCCATGCGGCGGCGGCTGCTGTTAGCAAGGGGGCGGCGGCTACGGCAAACAAACGAAGGCGGGATTAGGGGGAAGAGGACCGGGGGCTCACAGCGGTGCCGATGGAACGCTCGGCGAGGTCGGGGACGGTCCGGAGCCGACGAATTTGACGGTGATGGCCGGCGGGTCCGAGGTAGAAGACGACGGCGATGGCGACGAAGCAAAGCCCTCCGGCTCGTTTCCTTCGGCTTGGGGATGTGGTGCTCGATTGTGGAGCTGCTGGGCACGGCCACGGGACGAGGGGTGGCCGGCGGTCATGGCTACGGCGAGCGGCGCTCTCAGGTGCGTTCGGTGACGAGAGGGAGGGAGAGCAGAGGAGGAGGAGGGGGTCCAGAGAGCGAGGGAGAAGTGAGAGGGGGTCGGGGAGGCGCGTGGCGTCACCAGGGCGTCCAGGCGGAGGAGGAGGCAGGCAGGCAGGGAGGAGGTGGCCGGGGCGCGTGGCCGCGCGCGCCGGGCGCGTGCTCATCCTCCTGGCAGAGGAGGAAGGCGACAGAGAAGGAGGCGGTGGTGGGCTGGGCCGGCTTCTGCAGCAGGCCGCACAGGTGAGTGGACCTCAGGTAAGCGTCAGGTAAGTTCCTTCTCTCCTTTTTAATTTTTCTGTTCTGTTTGTTTTATTAATTTATTTGGCACTGTTTTGAATTTAAAATAATTCAAACAATGCCAAAAACTCCTCTGAATATTTTTATATTGCTAGATGGACTTTTCCAAAAGCTTATAAAATATTTCAGGGGTACTTGAAATTATATTCTAGTTATATGAATACAATTCAAATTCAAATAGCTAATGATTTAAATTCAAAGTCCCAGAAATAAATCCTTAAAAATGTTCAATATTTTTTGTTTGGATCAAAACCCTAGCCAAAAAATATTAAACATCTAAGAAGAGCATTTTGGAACAATGAATGAGATTTTAGTGTTTTAGCCCTTCTTTTATTTAAATTTTGAGGCTTCCAAATTTCCTCAGTTCAAGTTTCAGAAATTTAGACATGATGCAAACACCAGGCAGCACCAGAAGCTAGGGATGTGACAACTCACCCCCACTAAACAAGAATCTCGTCTCGAGATTCAAGCGTAGGGTAAGATGAAGGGGGAACGCAAACTAGTATGATCTTCACGATCCAGGTTGCACTTCATAGGAACGTTGTTTCGATCACCATCTTTGTCTCGACGTCTTGTTCTGAGAACGCCAGTTATTATGACAATGAGAGGAGAAGGAGACTCTAGAAGATTCGATCTTCTCGAAGGTCGAACAACTCAGGATTAACTCACGGAATGGGACATAGCAACATCTCTCGAGCTGAGAGACGAAGCACACCTCTAGAGGAATGGAGTGGAACAGATGACGAAGGTTCACTAGGTAGACAACGATTCCACACCTAGGAAGGTGGTAAACGATTGTCAACGTAGAGAGGAGTTGAGTTGCCATGATACCACGACGAAACATCCTGGAGGAGGGTGATTCGTAGATTATTACCTTAAGTGGCAAAAAGAATTACCTTTGATATAGAGATCATTGAAACTCTTCATACCAGCCTAAGGCAATTCACAACGATCGTTTGGAGGGGGTCGGTAGAATGGCATACTCGGACTTGGCTGATGTGGATTACCTTGTTGAAGACAACGTAATGGATGAATTTGCTTATCACCGGAAATGGAAGAGACCCATGGTAGAATGGCACATTGGCGGTGCAAGCTAGGAAGAAAATGCAAATACTGGGAATGATTCTGGTAACTGGGGAAGAACCCAACAATAGAGAGTGAATCCACTGTTTGAGAAGTTATAGCATAACCGAGGAAGTTGGGAGCAAACCTAGTTAGTGCCGATGGTAACACCTAACGCTTGTGCGTGCTCTCAAGAACTTGAGCATTTCCATAACCATCAAGGTTTTACCAATATCCTGTCAAGGATTCTGGCAACACAACTTACTACCATGATGAATACCGGTGGAAGATGCCGATGCAAAGGAAGATAACACCTTCTTAGATTTCACCCTTGGCGGGGCCAAGGAAAATAAAATCTGGATGATCGACCGAGAGACATTTAGCACTCTGCTTCTAATGTTCTCCATGATGTGATAGCATAATCCATTCATAGATATGGTTTGACATCTAGGACATCAAGTAAAGGTCGGACTTCGGGATCTCAAAAATCCATAGGGGCAACTAGGGAGTAAATCCTACGAAATCCCTATGGGGAGGTGGCCAACTTCTCCAATCAAGATACTACAATAATAGGTCTCCTGGCGGGGTGTGTTGGCCACGACATCCACCTTACCGGTTTCCGAGGGACCAATATTATAGTTCTTGGGAAACGTTCCAAACCATCATATCTGCCTGAGATTCAGATCTGGTTGGTGTCAGGATATTCCAGACTCATCGAGTCTAGGAAGGAAAACGAAAGTTTGCAACACAAATCGACGAGATGACGTTGCGAGATTCTCGGGAAATGAACTACGATAGTAAGCTCCAAAACATGAGCTGGTTCTGCTACAAACATGTGAACACGTTGTCCCAGACAAGCATGACCACGTGGTAGTCTTATAATAAAACACTACCGAGTTCAGGTGGGGAACCATCAACGAGGATATCAAAATCCTTGTATAAGGTATACTCTTAAGAAGGAACTTCTTCTCCTTGAACAAATCAATCAGTGGCTTGGGGTGCTAGGGATACATATAGATTGAAGGTTGCAAGTCTTCAACCCACAGAATTCTTCGCACATGTGCATGACTGACTTGCGATGATTCCAGAGGAAGCAACATTGACTTTCTCGAGTTCACGGCGGCACCCTGCATCAAATGCACACGAACTAGAGAAAGTCACTTCTTACATCCGAACATATGCTTCATGAGCTAGCATGAACAAATGCTTTCAAAAGTTTCCAACACTAGCTTAATGTTCAGCAAAATTATGGAGAAGACAAGGATGTTGTCAATGGGCACAACAACAATTCATCTGGGTTTCCTTTTAAAAGGAATTCCATAGTTAAGTGAACAAGTGATAGCATTGGTCAGACCCAAAAGATATAATGGTGTATGCTCGAGGGATCAACCACGAGTAAGACAACATTACGAATATCGTTGGTTCTGGTCTGATTGGATGATAGCCCATACTCAATCAAAGGTTTGGGTAAGATAATAGATCCAACAATTGTTCACGAGGACCAATTGATGAAGATATCATCTTTCTTCAACACACACACACACACACACACACACAAAAGATATCCCTTAACATGAACTAAGTCGGACAAGCTTTTATCTTCCAACTCTCCAAGTTGTTGTTTAGCTTATCCAACTAGCTCAGGGTATCCAACACGAATTCTTGGAGAAAGGGTGGTTCACAAGAAACCAACTTGATCACAAGCCCAACATAACAGTCAGGGAATAACCCGGTAACGCTTGCAAGAAGATATTTGGAAAGTCACGAACCACCGGTATGTTACTAAGCTCGAGAACAATCTTGCCTTTCAGGGCAAGACGATATGATCAAATGAGCGAGGACTTGACAAAATCCTAACTCATCAATCGAAATGTGCACCAGGAAGATGGACAAGGTAGCACGATAAATCTTAGAATGATGATTCAAAAACCAACACGCTAAGAATGAAATTATTGCCCTTTAACTACCAAGCAACAAGGTTGCTAGGAGTATTGATTTCACACATCACGATTCACTTGTCGGCATTCCGGTTCAACAACACGGGGACCGAGAAATGACTAACGATGGTGAGAAGTATCACTACCGAGAGTTCATAGGAGGGTGTGCAATTCCTATAACAATCCCGATATAAAAGATGGTAATACTCCAAGGTAGAATAGAGCAAAAGCTGGATTAGCAATTTGTTCTGCGGAGCACAACTTCTTTGACCCAATCCTGGATATGGAAGAGGTACTGGAGTTTGTTTCTCCTAGTCATTCCGCGATAGAATGGCTTGACGGACCACAAGAATAATAGGCATGATGAACGAATGCATGCATACTCTTGACTATCAATTGATAGACGAGGGTCGGAATGCAACTAAAGAGAACAACTCAAAGGAACATATAATTTTCTGAGTTGTGGATGCATAGATTAGTATGTCGAACCAAGTTCAACATATTTCTTCCGGATAACCCATGCAGAAAGGTAGAACTGGCAGAGTCACAATATATAATGGAGAACTCATCAAGAGCACTCTGGTTGTGATCGTTCAGTTCAACGAGGAACTTCTGCCATAAGTAGTTCATGGTATTTGGAAGAAGAAGATACCACGGACTTCAAGGACTATCGCAAAGGTTACTAATAACCTAAGGGAACTAGCAAACACTATCGACATGAAGTAAGTAGAGTGAATCTCGGGTTCAAGAACCCCGGAATGGAATACCTACTAACTAAGTGGCATCACGGGATGCTTTTGGAAATGATGGCCAGAATCATCACACTGGGATCACAAAACATGGCTAGACTACTAGATGATCCCCTGGGACACCTAGGGTCATAATAATAACTCCAACATAAAGGTCGAGGCAGTAGAGTACCTCATCTCAACAATTTGTGTGGTTAACCTGGCCTAAAAGGACATTGAAACCAGAGGAAAAGGATTTTGCAAATGCATCAGACTATTTAGAAACCTGGGATGACTCGGACAGCATAACGGCTGTAAATGCTCAAAAAAAGATTTGAGACATTCGCAAAATGGTGGCATAATCACTCAGAAGCACAATATCAAGGTTTCGAGATCATCAGAGACATACCGAAGTAGTAGTAACTGGACTGAGGCTTAAATCCAACAATCTTATAAGTCTACGGATTAGTAACACGTGATCCTGATAAAAAGAAGAGAAATCCTAATTCTTAATCCCCGTAGGAAAGATAAGATGACTCAGATCAGAAGGGCATAAAGTATAAGGAGTAAAAAGAGCCTTACGTTCCATCCCACAATCAATTCCCTTATATAACTAAAGAATTTCTAGACTCAACTTCGACCAGTTTGGCTTGGTAATCCTACAGGCAGTCAAGCTCTGATACCAAAGCTGTCAGGACCCCGACTCAATGCCACATCGATCTAGCATGTAACACCTCATATCACTTTGCGGCCTCACGCACGGTATTCCCACGGGTGTCGTCTTACCTTTGCCCGGGACCGTTTGCGTCTTTTGGCACACGTATATGGTAGTGTCGCTAGCATCCATATGGTAAGGAGCCCGGGCTGACATGGCTAGTCGTAAACCCAAAGTGGCACAAACTTACAGGGACAGGCATCCATGACCCAACATCGAACGTGTCGGTCATCAGCGAGTGAATCCAGGCTGTAGCACTGGGCTAGCAGGACTCCGGTGAACCGGGCTGTAGCGGGCTAACAGGACTCCGGTATTCATCGCGTGACATTTCCCCGAAGGGACAGACACAGGAACGAAGAAGGACACATGCCGGCCAGCCTAAGTGTTCCGGAGTAGTAGCAAGCTACCATGGCTCAGTGGAAACACTAGGAGACATTTCCCGGTAAGAGAGGCTACTAAGGATAAACAACTAGATAGTCAGATCCCACACATACCAAGCATTTCAACAACATACACACAATATGCTCGATATGTGCAGATACAACATGGCATCACAACATGACTCTACGACTCAAGTAATTATTTATTAGGCTCCGAGGAGCGAGATATTACAAACATGGGTCTCATGACCCAACATTCAGAGCATACAAATCAAAGCACATGCGGAAGCTATCATGTCTGAGTACAGACATCTATAAATGAAAAGGCTGAGAAGCCTGACTATCTACCAGATCCTGCCGAGGCACAAGATCGTAGCTGAGGTAACAAGCTAAACGTCGAAGTCCACGTGGAACTACTAGTGAGACTGAAGTCTCTCTGCAAAACATAAAATAGGCAAACGTGAGTACAAATGTACCCAGCAAGACTTACATCAGAACTAACTATATATGCATCATTATCAACAAAGGGGATGGTGGGGTTTAACTGCAGCAAGCCAGCTTTGACTCGGTGGCTATCCTGAACTACGACTGCAAGTAACTCTTTTGAGGTGGCGCACACGAGTCCACATATTCACCAACCAATACACCACTATGGATCCGCTCCCGTCTCCCTACGAGAACGCCATCCATAGCACTCATGCTTATCTTGCGTGTTTTAGAGTATCCACTTTCACTTGTCTATGAACTGTACAAGGGGTCCAAGTTTCCATATCCGAGGAATCCGGCTATTCGAATAGATGATGTTAACCCTGCAGGGGTGTACTTCTTCACACACGCTCTCGCCACTTACCGCCCTGTACACGTCATGTACCTCGGCAACCTTCAAGCGGAAGCCGGGCGAGGGAGTCGGCCACGACCTGACTAACCGAACAAGTCTCTAGTCCAGGTTTATCGCCTATTCGGGTTCCATCCGCAAGGAGATCCGGCCGGGGTGTCGCTCACGGCCCCAAACGATGTGAGCAGGGTTCCCAAGCCCACCATCCGGGTGCCACTTGGTACACCGTGCCACTGTGCCTAGTCTGTCCCAAGCCCACCTGTACCGGGTGCACTTGGTAGACTACTAACACTACCTACAAACACCAGAAACTAGTTGCAACTCCTGGACAGAGATCATGTTGATTAATAAGTCGAGAGGGGCACTTAAGCATTCCAATGTGTGGTAGTAGCTGGTCATGGATCACAAACACAGAACTCAGTTCCTGAGAACGGCTGCAATGAGACAACCCACCATGTACTCCTACATGGCCTCTCACCGCTACCTTTACCAAATCGTGTTCACACACTTAGCTCACACACATTGGGACATGTTCACACGCCTCTGATTCATCCCCGATGAATCAGACCTGACTCAACTCTAAGCAGTAGCAGGCATGACAAACAAGCATGAATGAGTAGGCACAACAGGGCTCAAACAACTCCTACTCATGCTAGTGGGTTTCATCTATTTACTGTGGCAATGACAGGTCATGCAGAGGATAAAGGGGTTCAGCTACCGCAGCAAGTAACAAATATATCGTTGTTGTCCTAATGCAGTAAAAGAGAGCAGGAGCGAGAGAGTAGTATTTTATCGGAATGAACAAGGGGGTTTTGCTTGCCTGGCACTTCTGAAGATAACATTGAGTCTTCATCAGTGTCAACGATCACATCATCGGTATCACGTCTATCGAGAGGGGACAAATACCGGCAACACAGAAGGAAACACAATCAATGCAATGCACAATGTGATGCATGATCATGACATGGCAAGATGAATGTGTTTTGGGCTAATGCATCTAGCAACAGATTAAATGAAGTTGGTTTGAATACAAGATTCAAATTCAAACTCCATATGTGATTATTCAAATGCCATTTAATTGATTTGTGCTAAACATCAGCTATAGGTTGTTCTAACATGCATGAAAATGGTACAGATGGATTCCTTGAATTTTTCTGATAATTTTTCATATATAATTTATTTAATTTGGAGCTACGGTTGAATTTCTATGAATTTTAGAAGTTTATACAATTTTCTGGAATTTTCTGAATTATAATAATTCCAGTAATTCATTACTGC
>NC_041390.1:541947041-541990033 GCF_002162155.2 Triticum dicoccoides
TGTGGTGGCCGGTACCGACGACGGCGAGCTCGTGAGCGGCGGCCGGAGTTCGGGTGCGGTCGGGTTCGGCGCTGCTGCTCACAGACGAGGGAGCTGAGGCGCTGGAGGGGCTCTACGGGTCGCGGCTAGCGCAACGGGTGCACGCCCGTGACCGAATGGTCACCGGGGTTTCGCCGGCGACGATCCCATGCGGCGGCGGCTGCTGTTAGCAAGGGGGCGGCGGCTACGGCAAACAAACGAAGGCGGGATTAGGGGGAAGAGGACCGGGGGCTCACAGCGGTGCCGACGGAACGCTCGGCGAGGTCGGGGACGGTCCGGAGCCGACGAATTTGACGGTGATGGCCGGCGGGTCCGAGGTAGAAGACGACGGCGATGGCGACGAAGCAAAGCCCTCCGCCTCGTTTCCTTCGGCTTGGGGATGTGGTGCTCGATTGCGGAGCTGCTGGGCACGGCCACGGGACGAGGGGTGGCCGGTGGTCATGGCTACGGCGAGCGGCGCTCTCAGGTGCGTTCGGTGACGAGAGGGAGGGAGAGCAGAGGAGGAGGAGGGGGTCCAGAGAGCGAGGGAGAAGTGAGAGGGGGTCGGGGAGGCGCGTGGCGTCACCGGGGCGTCCAGGCGGAGGAGGAGGCAGGCAGGCAGGGAGGAGGTGGCCGGGGCGCGTGGCCGCGCGCGCCGGGCGCGTGCTCATCCTCCTGGCAGAGGAGGAAGGCGACAGAGAAGGAGGCGGTGGTGGGCTGGGCCAGCTTCTGCAGCAGGCCGCACAGGTGAGTGGACCTCAGGTAAGCGTCAGGTAAGTTCCTTCTCTCCTTTTTAATTTTTCTGTTCTGTTTGTTTTATTAATTTATTTTGCCACTGTTTTGAATTTAAAATAATTCAAACAATGCCAAAAACTCCTCTGAATATTTTTATATTGCTAGATGGACTTTTCCAAAAGCTTATAAAATATTTCAGGGGTACTTGAAATTATATTCTAGTTATATGAATATAATTCAAATTCAAATAGCTAATGATTTAAATTCAAAGTCCCAGAAATAAATCCTTAAAAATTTTCAATATTTTTGGTTTGGATCAAAACCCTTGCCAAAAAATATTAAACATCTAAGAAGAGCATTTTGGAACAATGAATGAGATTTTAGGGTTTTAGCCCTTCTTTTATTAAAATTTTGAGGCTTCCAAATTTCCTCAGTTCAAGTTTCAGAAATTTAGACATGATGCAAACACCAGGCAGCACCAGAAGCTAGGGATGTGACAGGAAGTGCCCACCCGACTGCTGGATGTGCAGAAGTTCACTAGCTGCTTGGCATCCATCAACCGCTTCATTAGTCAGCTGGGAAAGAAGGCTCTTCCCCTGTACCAACTCATGAAGAAAACCAACTTTTTTGAGTGGAACGACAAGGCGGACGAAGCTTTTCTCCAGCTTAAGAAGATATTGACTACTCCACCTGTCCTGGCGGCTCCGACTCCTAAGTAGCCCATGCTCCTATACATCGCCGCCACCAGCCGAGTGGTTAGCACAGTCATCGTGGTAGAGCGCAAGGAGGAAGGCAAGGCACTACCGGTCTAGAGACCGTCATATTATTTGAGTGAAGTACTATCGACCTCCAAGCAAAACTACCCCCACTACCAGAAGATATGCTACAGCGTGCACTTTGCCGCCAAGAAATTGAAGCCTTACTTTCAAGATCACCCAATCACTATGGTCTGCACAGCTCCACTAGCCGAGATCATCGGAAGTCGGGATGCTTCAGGCCGGGTGGCCAAATGGGCCATAGAGTTGGCCCCCTACACCATCTACTACCAGCCTCACACCGCCATCAAGTCGCAAGCGTTGGCCTACTTCCTCATCGACTGGGCCGAGACCCAGTACCTGCCGCCAGCGCCCGACTCCACCCATTGGCGGATGCATTTTGATGGCTCCAAGATGAGCCGGCATCGTCCTCACCTCTCCCAAGGGCGACAAGCTCAAATATGTGTTGCAAATCCATTTTGCCGCCTCCAACAACGTCGCCGAATACGAGGCACTCATTTACGGGCTCCGGCTTGCCAAAGAACTCGGCATTCGCCGGATCCTGTGCAATGGTGACTCCGACTTGGTGGTCCAGCAGTCGTCCGGCGACTGGGATGCCAAAGATGCAAATATGGCGAGCTACCGCCTCCTCGTGCAGCAACTCAGCGGATACTTTGAGGGGTGCGAGTTTCTCCACGTGCCAAGAAACGACAACGAGCAAGCAGATGCCTTGGCATGAATCGGCTCTACCCGTCAAGCAATACCATCCGGCGTCGCCCTTCAGCGCCTCCTCAAGCCGTCTGTCAAGCCTTGACCAGAATCAGACTCTATCTTTGTGCCGGATCCTCCTGAAGCGGTCGGATCTGACTCAAGAGCCCCAGCAGACGGCACGAGAATTCTGACGGGCGGCTCCGAGATTGCGGCAGTCGAAGCCGCCCCGGGGACTTCAGAACCCGGCCCCGAGACTGCGGCGGTCAGCCCGGAGACTTCAGAACTCGGCCCAGGGACCGCGCCAATCGGCCCGGGGACTTCATCGATCCAGCAAGCGGCTGCCAACTCCAACCCGTCGCCTCCCGGCCTAGCCGCCCTCGTCCAAGTCGCAGTTCTGATAGTCGAAGAAATCGCAGCACCCTCATGGGACCAGCCCATCCTCAAATTTATGGTGAGCAAAGAGCTGCCAACTGATGAGATCCTAGCTCGGCAACTGCAACACCGAGCAGCAGCCTACACCATAGTCAACAGAGAGCTTGTAAGGCGCAGTGTCACTGACGTCTACCAGCATTGTGTGGAGCCGGAGCAAGACCAAGCAATTCTCAAAGATATCCATCAAGGCGAGTGTGGCCACCACGCGGCTTCAAGATCACTCGTCGCCAAAGCGTTCCGCCACGGTTTCTTCTGGTCGACTGCTTTAGAAGACACCAAGGACTTGGTCCAAAAATGCAAAGGGTGCCAGAAGTTCCACTCCAAGCCGCATCAGCCGGCTTCTGCATTCAAGACTATTCCCGTTGCCTAGCCCTTTTCTGTTTGGGGCCTGGACATAGTGGGACCATTCAAGACGGCACGAGGCAGCCTGACTCCTTACTTGTCGCAGTGGACAAGTTCACCAAGTGGATAGAAGCAAAGCCGATCAAGAAGCTGAATGGTCCGACTGCCGTAACTTTCATCTCCGACATCACAATTCGGTACGGCATACCACACAGCATCATCACCGACAAGGGCACAAATTTTGCCAAAGGTGCCCTGGCCTGTTTCTGCGCGATGTAGGGCATCCGACTGGACTTAGCGTCTGTTGCCCATCCGCAGTCAAATGGCCAGGTAGAGTGAGCAAACGGCCTCATCCTGTCCGGCATCAAGCCTCGACTGGTCGAGCCTCTGGAGCATTCGGCCGCTACTGGCTCGACGAGTTGCCAGCCGTCCTCTGGAGCCTGCGCACAACTCCAAACAAGTCAACCGGATTCACGCCTTTCTTCCTCGTCTACGATGCCAAAGCCATCATCCCAACGGACATAGAGTTCGAGTCCCCACGAGTCACCATGTACACCGAGGAGGAAGCCGAAGAAGCACGTCAAGACGGTGTCAATCTGCTGGAAGAGGGCCGGCTGTTGGCACTCAGCCGGTCCAGCATCTACCAGCAGAGTCTGCGCCGATACTACAACCGGAAGGTCAAGCCGAGATCTTTCCAAGAAGGAGACCTTGTGCTCCGGCTGATCCAGCGAACAGCCGGCCAGCACAAGCTCTCAGCACCTTGGGAAGGCCCTTTCATCATCAGCAAAGTGTTGGGCAACGATTCCTACTACCTGATCGACGCTCAGAAGCCCCGAGCACGCAAGAGGGACGACTCTGGCAAAGAGACGGAGCGGCCATGGAATGCAAATCTCCTCCGAAGATTTTACAGTTGATGTAGTATGTACCATGCTACCTTTTGTATTAAAGTACGAAGACTTCGGGCCCCCCGAGAAGAGCTCGGGGACTGCCCTCTTTTATCTATATGATAAGAATTAGGCCTACGAGTATGTTATTCTTTGTTATGCCACCTGGCACCGGCTTCGAATAGTCAGGCCGGGGACTTGCCGTCTTGCACTATGAAATGCTTCCTGCAGCCGGACAAGTAGTGTGTGGCACTTAAGCCATCTCCTGTCAGAAGCCGCAGCTTGCAGACTCGACTGTCTGGTGGGCAGGAGTAAGGTAGAATGGGTGTCCACATGAAAAATGGCTAAGGACTCAAAGCATGAACATAGTTTAAGCCGGCTTCCAGCCTTTTACAACCATCTCTTGAGCAGCCGGCTCGCCGTTTTCTACTCAACTTGCTAGAAAACTCTAAATGGCTAAGTACTTACCTTCCCAAAGTAGCTAAGTACTTGACCCAGCAGCAGTCCGCAGAGCGGCTGTCCGGCTGGCAAGACGGCAACCAAGGGAAGGCAGCAAAGGAAAAAGCCAAAGGAGCAATAATCAAGAAGAGATAGAACTCGGAGAAATATTTACATAGCTGAGGCCCTTGGCCGTATCTTCAAACAGAAGTTCAAGATACACCCCGCGGGTGGAATTGTGCAAATTAACAAGTTCATCGAGACTGTTAAACAGATAAAAACAAAGATAAAGTGGTAGCCTAGGAAGTGCCAGACGGGTTCGGATGATCGGAGGAGTCGGCGGTGACAGTTGTTGGGGCGGCCGGCTGGTCGGTCTCAGCTTGATCCCCTCCGGCGGTAGTTGGCTCAGTCGAGCGCGGCTCGTTGCTGGAGGCGCGGTCGAGCTGAGGCTGGCCGTCCGCTCCTTATTTTCGTGCCTCCCCTTCGCCTCCCTCCTCCGCCTCGCCTTCCTCCTCGCCGCTGGAGCCGATCACCTCCGCCGAGTCCTCGCCGTCGTCTGAATTCATCACGAACCACTCCAGCGACGCCTCTTTGCCGTTTTCAGCCCGCTCTGGGACGAAGATGCTAGTGTCGATGTACTCAGCAATCGACGATGCGTGCTTGATGAGAGCATCTTCCACGACTGCCAACTCCGCCTGGGCCTCTAGCCGGAACGTGGCTAGCTGTTCTAGACTCAGCCCAGGATACCACGCCTTGACAAACTCAAAGGCCAAGCATGCTCCGGCCCGGGCGGAGGAGCCCTTCCAGGCCTCAAGATAGCCAGCCGCGACCTCGAGCCAGTCGGCAGTCCAACTGGGAGTGCGCGGAGCCTGCATATCCGGCCACAGGGCGGCGATCGCCTGGGCGCCGACACGCTGAAGTCGGCGCAGCATCCGATGCGCCGGCCGAAGGCGAGCCTCGATGCTCAGGATCTGCTCGTCGAGAGTCCGGAGGGTGTCGGCAGTGATTTTTGCGCCATCCGCCCTCCACCCTTCGCGATCAGCCTCGATGGCTTGGTTGGCAGCCTGCGAGTGGCCAGGGAAGAAGTCTGCCAAGACAAAGGATGAAGAGCAAGATTAAAGGCTTAAGGTTGACTTGACTGGCAGCCGGCAACCTAGAAAAGGAAATGAGGGGAAACTCACCATCGACAAGATCCTCGATCTCATGGAAGCCATAAGCCAGCATCACTTCCTTGTCAGTCCGGGAGGAGCGCTCGCTCGCGAACTCAGCAAGGAGGGTGGTCTCCTTTTCTTCCGCCTCCTTCTAGGTCTTCTTGAGCAGCTCCCTCTGCTCTGCCAGTTGCGCGACCAGCAGATCCCACTCTGCAGCCAGCTTGTTGCACTCCTCCCCCTTGGCATGCAGCACGGTGTTGGCCTCGCCCAGCTGCTACTGCAGGGTGGCGTTGGCCTCTGAAGAAGAAGAAGAAAAAAAGGCGTTAGTCGTCAACAAAGAAGAAGGTCGCCGGGGAGATTCGGCCCGACTGCTCAGCAGTCGGCCCGAATCTGGGGGACTACAGCCCGCGGGTGCGCCAGCGCGCCCCAGCAGAGAAGGAAGAGCACTCACTCCGGCTTTCCGACAAGTCAGCGGTCCGCTTGGCCAGTTCTTCGAAGTTACGGTTGAAGGCAGTCATGCGAAGATTATGGTAGTCCTGTGACAAAAATCTCAGACAAGTGTTCGTGCTTGGAACGCAGCGATTAGAGTTCCGAGCTGCCTGCTTAGCAGCCGGCCTGAAACTCAGGGACTACACCCAGTGGGTGCGCTGGCGTGCCCCCACAGAGAAGAACAAAAAACAAAAACAAAGAAGGAGGAAGCGTACCCGGATGGCTGTCCGCGACGCCAAATGCAACTTGGTGCAGTTCTGGATGGCGTCGCTGAGGGAGTCCTGGATTATGGGGTATCCGAACAGCCGGACTATAACCTTTGGCCGGACTGTTGGACTTTAAAGATACAAGATTGAAGACTTCTTCCCGTGTCCGGATGGGACTTTCCTTGGCGTGGAAGGCAAGCTTGGCAATACGGATATGTAGATCTCCTTCCTTGTAACCGACTCTGTGTAACCCTAACCCCCTCCGGTGTCTATATAAACAAGAAGGTTTAGTCCGTAGAACAACAACAATCATACCATAGGCTAGCTTCTAGGGTTTAGCCTCTCTGATCTCGTGGTAGATCTACTCTTGTACTACCCATATCATCAATATTAATCAAGCAGGAGTAGGGTTTTATCTCCATCGAGAGGGCCCGAACCTGGGTAAAAACATCGTGTCCCTTGTCTCCTGTTACCATCCGCCTAGACGCACAGTTCGGGACCCCCTACCCGAGATCCGCCGGTTTTGACACCGACATTGGTGCTTTCATTGAGAGTTCCACTGTGCCATAGCCATAAGGAAGGATGCCTCGTCTCGTCTTTAAAGACGACACTGTTGCTAAGGGAGCTTTGGTTGTCGGCCAAACTCTCCGGCTAGGTGGTTTTCTCATGACCGCCTGTTCGGCCGCTGCGCCGACGATGACTTCTCGGGTCATCGAAAGCAATCTTCACGTCAACTCGGAATTCGCCGAGCAGTTAGATCCAATGGAGCTCTCTTCCCTAAACGAGCTCTTGGATCGCATCGCCGCCCTGGGAGTCGCTACGCACTACGATCAGATTGGGCCTAAACCCGACCTGAGAAAGATTAACTCTCCCCGGGTCACCCATCACGTTGCGGTGGTGGAGGAACAATGCGGCGACCCTTCCTCTATCTTGAGGACTAGCTATGTCCGGATTCCCGAAGCCTCCAAGGCGAATACCCGTGCTCGGGAGGACGTCACTCAAGCCCTGAACCTAGAGTCAGGTAGCGGGCCAGATTCATCGGACAACATCCAAGAACACGAATTTCCAAGATTGGAAACTCCTTGGCCCCCGGGTCTCAGATTGGGTGAGGTTTCGGATTCAATTACACCCACCCACCCAAGCATAAGCGATCTTTCCCAGATCAGGCAAGAGCCCCGAGAAATAGTACACCATTATTGGGCCAGATTCCTCCTGGTAATGAACAGGATCAAGGACTGCCACGAGAAAGACGCAATCTCATTCTTCTGCAATAATTGCACGGACAAGGGAATCCTCAACGCCATAAGTCACCGTGAAATTACACGCTTTGCCAACTTGGCGTCCATTGTACGAAAGTACTGTGCGATGGAAAGTGCCTCGAAGACCGAAATAAAATTTTGGGACAATCCGGCCCTAAATACGAACCTAGTCCGAAATAAAAGGGTGCATTATCACCAGACACCCGTGTTAAATACCTAAAAGCAAAAACCCTCTACAGGGCATGGAACCGTACTGGAGGGATGGCTCAATGGACCCTGTAAAATTCATAGTACAAAGGGCGCTATACCAACTCATAGCCTTAGAGCATGTTGGATACTCCGGCAGGTAGCCAAAACTGGCGAAGATCTTCTAATTCTAGAAGCCACAGAGCACCATCCCAGCGATACCAGTACGGTATTAACAGTCTTCGAGACCTTTGCATCAAATAATATGCGAAAGCGAACACTCCGCAGCCTTGCCGAAATCTACCACGTGGCAACAATAAACCCATGGAGTGACACGGCTATTACTTTTAATGCCAGTGACGAACCTGAATTCCGAACAGCCCGAGCACCAGCCGCATTGGTCCTCAGTCCAATAGTGGACGGCTTTCGACTCACCAAGGTACTCATGGACGGCAGCAGCGGATTAAACCTCATCTATGAGGAAACCCTTCAAAAAATGGAAATAGACTGGAACCGCATTGAGCGAAGCAGCACAACCTTTAGAGGAATAATCCCCAGTCAGGAAGCGCGCTGTACAGGAAAAATCACACTAGATGTGGTGTTCAGCACGCCAGATAATTACAGGTCCGAAGAGGTTACGTTCCAAGTGGCCCCGTTCAGTAGTGGATACTACGCCCTGTTAGGGCGGGAGGCGTTCACAATCTTCCAAGCCATACCACATTACGGGTACATGAAGCTCAAAATGCCCGGGCCCAATGGAATCATCACTCTTGCTAGTGATCCGGACATAGCACTCTGCACCGAAAACAAGACAGCCACACTAGCCCTCAAGGCACTATCCGAAGCCCTAGCGGCTGAGGAACTGACTGCGCTGCGCTCCACGGTGAACAGGGACGATGTGATACTCGATAAGAGATCCAAGTCCACCTCCTTCAAACCAGCGGGCGAGATAGTGAAATTCCAGGTCCATCCAACGGACCCTACAAAAACAGCTTCCATCGGGGCACAATTAAACCCCGCCGTAGACACCGCACTACGAGAGTTCTTACGCAAGAACTGGGACATTTTTGCCTAGCACCCTTCAGACATGACAGGAATCCCACGCAGGCTGGCCGAACACAGCCTTAATATTCTAAAGGGATTCAAACCGGTCAAGCATGCTCTTCGGCGTTTCTCTGAACCTAAGAGACAAGCTATGGGAGAGGAACTAGCCAAGTTATTGGAGGCCGGATTCATTAGAGAGATAAAACATCCGAACTGGCTAGCAAACCTGGTGATGGTACCAAAGAAGGACAAATCCTGGTGCCTGTGCATCGATTTTAAGGACCTCAACAAGGCTTGCCCAAAGGATCCCTTCCCCCTCCCCCGCATCGATCAAATTATCGATGCTACAACAGGACAAGATTCATTGTGTTTCCTCGACGCATACTCCGGCTACCACCAAGTTAAGATGGCGGAGTCCGACCAAGACGCAACGGCATTCATCACACCATACAGCCCCTTCTGCTTCAACACAATGCCCTTCGGGCTCAAAAACATCGGCGCAACATTTCAGCGCATGATTCAAACATGTCCGGTAAACCAGATCGGCAAAACAGTGGAGGCATACGTAGATGATGTGGTCGTCAAAACCAAGCATGTCGACTCTCTAGTAGAGGACTTAAGACTCACATTCGATAACCTCAGAACATATGACATCAAGCTCAACCCAGAAAAATGCGTCTTCGGCGTGCCAGCCAGAAAGCTCCTGGGCTTCATTATATCCGGCAGAGGAATTGAAGCAAATCCGGCCAAGATCCGAGCCCTGTCACAGTTGGATATCCCAACAGACCTCAAACAAATCCAGAAATTAACCGGATGTGTGGCGGCTCTAAGCCGCTTTATCTCCCGCCTGGGAGAAAAGGCATTACCCCTTTACCGCCTCTTACGGCGCACCAAACACTGCGAGTGGACGGATGCCGCCACAGCCAGATTGGAAGAAATGAAGGCCATACTAGCAACCAACCCAATCCTGGCAGCGCCAAACATTGGCGAACCTATGTTGTTATACATTGCGGCAACCCATCAAGTTGTGAGCGTAGTGCTCGTTGTCGAACGAGAAACGGACGGACATAAATTTCCCCTTCAAAAGTCAGTCTACTATGTATCCATTGTCCTTACTCCATGCAAGTCACGGTACCCGCATTATCGAAAGATAGCATACGCGGTATTCATGGCATCCTGGAAGCTGCGGCACTACTTTCAAGAGTGCTCGATAATAGTAGCCTCGGAAGTGCCACTCAATGATATTATAAACAACTACGACGCCACGGGCCGGATTGCCAAATGGGCCATTGAGCTCCTCCCGTTCGACATAACTTACAAGCCACGGCAAGCAATTAAGTCGCAAGTGTTGGCCGACTTTGTCGCTGAATGGACGGAAGTCGAACTCCCTAAAGAGTACGGCGCATATTCCAACTGGATCATGCACTTCGACGGCTCCAAAATGCTGGCTGGTCTGGGGGCTGGTGTCATTCTGACGTCCACAACCAGAGTTACAGTTCAATATGTACTCCAGATAATGTACACAGACTCCAACAACTCAGCCAAATACGAGGCCCTTCTACATGCTCTCCGGATGGTAGTATCCATGGGCATTCAACGCCTAGAGGTGCGGGAGGATTCGAACCTCGCTATATCCCAAATAAATGGATACTTTGACGCCAAAGATCCGAAAATGGCGGCATATCGCAACGCCATCCTAAAAATGTCTGCTCAGTTCGAGGGGCTTGAATTTCACCATGTAGCCGGGAAAACAATCAGGCGGCAAACGTCCTTGCATGCATCGGCGCAAAGCGCGACGCGGTCCCCCCTAATATCTTCTTGGAGAGGCTTTTCAAGCCATCCGTGATATGGGAAGGGGACACTGGTAACAACAGACCGAACCCAACCGCAATGCCCGATTCCGAACACTCTGACATAATCGGAGGCTCTGCCATCGAAATAACATCTTCAGCCCACGTTATAATGGCCGTCATCGCCCCATGGACAGAACCATTCCTGGCCTACTTAACTAGGCAGGAACTCCCTGAGGACCAAAACGAGCACGCTACATAGTGCAACAATCTAAAGCCTATAAGGTCCATGAGGGAGAGCTATACAAGAAAAGCACCACTGGAGTCCTTCAAAGGTGCATCTCCGAAGAGGAAGGGCGGAAGCTTCTGGCTGAAATTCATGCCGGACTCGGCGGCCACCATGCTGCAGCCCGGGCCCTTGTAAGCAAGGCCTTCCGTACAGGTTTTTACTGGCCCACGGCCCGGGCAGACGCTCAGGATTTAGTCTAGCCCTGCGTTGGTTGCCAGCTTTTTGCAAACCAAAGCCATATGCCACCCACCGCCCTCCAAACAATCCCCATCACCTGGTCCTTTGCGGTTTGGGGGCTTGACATGGTTGGACCCCTTAAAGGGGGAACCCACAAGAAAAAATACTTGCTGGTCATGGTGGATAAATTCACAAAATGGATAGAAGCCAAACCTGTTAAAATGGCCGAATCCGGACCGGTGATAGACTTTATATCTGGGGTTGTACACCGTTATGGCATCCCCCACAGCATCATTACAGATAACGGCACAAACTTCACGGCCGACGAGGTAAAACTCTGGTGCAAAAACATGGGCATTAAGCTTGATTATGCTTTCATCTATCACCCACAAACTAACGGTCAAGTCGAGCGAGAAAATGGTCTTATCATGAGTGGCATCAAACCCAGATTAGTGCAGTCCCTAAAGGAATCAAACACGCACTGGGTAGAGGAGCTCGACTCCGTAATCTGGGGGCTGCGGACCACGCCGAATTGCACTACCGGATACACACCATTCTTTATGGTATACGGCGTGGAGGCAGTCCTGCCCTGCGACATAATTCATGACTCACCTCGAGTGCGCATGTATGAAGAAAGAGAGGCCGAGCTCGGTCGGCAAGACAGTCTGGATGCCCTGGAGGAGGAGCGTGACGTGGCAAAAGCCCGTTCCACATTTTATCAACAGCAGGCTCGAAGATACCAAAGCAGAGAAATACGGGCCAAAACTTATAATGTTGCCGAATTAGTTCTACGCCTGCCAGAGAAGAAAAAGGACAAACTCAAGCCCAAATGGGAGGGTCCCTTCATTATTGACCAAGTTCTGACCGGTGGAGCGTACTGCCTGCGGGATGCATCGGATAATCGACTCGAGCCGAACCCATGGAACGCAGCCAGACTCCGAAGAATCTACGCCTAGCGCTGGACTCTGTGTTCATCTCCTTCCTCTGTCCATTTTTTATACACTATCTGTCTTTTATTTCTCTCCTTCTTCCCTTCTTTTCTCTCACAACCTTTAAGGGCCAATTTGTGCCTTGTTTGCACAAAACTGACGCACTATCCGCGCTCATTATACCTGGGGCTTCTTTCACAGAAGCTTATTGCCGGTGTCAAAACCGGCGGATCTCAGGTAGGGGGTCCCGAACTGTGCGTCGAGGCCGGATGGTAACAGGAGACTGGGGACACTTTGTTTTACCCAGGTTCGGGCCCTCTCGATGGAGGTAAAACCCTACTCCTGCTTGATTAATATTGATGATATGGGTAGTACAAGAGTAGATCTACCACGAGATCAAGGAGGCTAAACCCTAGAAACTAGCCTATGGTATGATTGTGTATGGAGTTGATTCTTCTTCTACGGACTATAACCCTCCGGTTTATATAGACACCGGATAGGGTTAGGCTTACACAGAGTCGGTTACAATGGTAGGAGATCTTGAATATCGCATCGCCAAGCTTGCCTTCCACGCCAAGGAAAGTCCCATCCGGACACGGGACGAAGTCTTCAATCTTGTATCTTCATAGTCCAGCAGTCCGGCTGAAGGTATAGTCCGGCTATCCGAACACCCCCTAATCCAGGACTCCCTCAGTAGCCCCTGAACCAGGCTTCAATGACGACGAGTCCGGCGCGCAAATTGTCTTCGGCATTACAAGGCGGGTTCCTCCTCCAAGTCCTTCATAGAAGATTGTAATCACCAAGAATAGTGTCCGGCTCTATAAAATAAGTTTCCACATATTGCCATAGAGAATAATATTAGCACAAATCAAATTTGCTGACGTATTCTGTAGTGCGCCATCACTACAGCCAAGTCCTTTACTCGAATTGTTTTTACTTTTCCGCCTCAGCATGTTTTGCGAGGCGGTTTCCTTGGCACGTCTTGTCAAAGCAGAGATCATGTACCCTTTTTACGGGATTCTCATAAATACGGACGTGAGTAACCCAATCATGCCCGTTAGCACTTTTTCTCGATTAAAGGCGAGTCCTGAACGGTTACGGGGAGGGCTCTTGGTATTCAACCTCTTATAAAGAGACTAAGGTCTTACCCCTTTTTCAATCCCAAACGAGTTCGCCCGTCGCCTCGAGTCCCAACACCCTAGGCTTCAGATTGCAAGCGCTTCGTACCTTCGACAATGTCCGGTTCCGACCTTCAAGGCCGATGGATGCCCTCCTCCGTCACGGAGGAGGACGTGCTAAAGTTGAGGGAGGCTAAGTTCTTGACCGCCGAAATTCTGCATAGGTTGCCTGCTCAAGGGCAAGCTAGTCCCAGCCCCCAGCCCGGTGAGAGCGTAGTGTTCATGTCTCACTTCCTTCGGGGGTTAGGCTTCCCGATGGATCCCTTCGTAAGGGGGCTGCTGTTTTATTACGGGCTGGAACTTCATGACTTAGCTCCGGAGTCCATCCTCCATATTTCCTCATTCATCATTGTGTGCGAAGCGTTCCTCCGCGTTACCCCTCACTTTGGATTATGGCTCAAGACTTTTGGAGTGGAGCCGAAGATTATTGAGGGACGGCATGCCGAGTGCGGAGGCGCTGTCATAAGTAAGAATGTTGATGCTCCATGGCCCGAGGACCTCTTTAAAGAGGAGCTCGGCTTGTGGCAACGAGAATGGTTCTATATCACTGCTCCCAGAAGCGCCAAGTGGGCGGCGCCTCCTGCCTTTCGTTCGGGTCCCCCATCACGGCTAACGTCATGGGTCAACAAAGGATTAGATTGGGGGTTACCCAAAGACGTGCCCCTGTTGCAGGGCCGCATTAGGGATCTCTTAGAAGGAGGCCTCAACCTGGTCAAGGTGACGCAGGTCATGCTGATTCGCCGAACATTGCCCGGCCAATGTCGCCCCCTTCGCCTGTGGGAGTTTAATCCGGAGGGACCGCGAGTTCTTCAGAACTTCATGGGCGCAACGCCCGCAGAGATGTATAGACTGTTCTTCGGATCACAAGAGATGTGTCTGGATTTAACCGAGGACGCAGGTCTAAGCTGCAATCACCCGGATACTCAAGTAAGCAACCTTGTGCCCGGACCTTCTATCCGTTTAATTGTCGTAAACTTGCCCCTAAAAGAGCCATCCTTTTAAACAGGAATGGATAGCGAAGGCAAAGCTGATCAGGTGTCCGGCTCCCCTTCCTGAAACCAGGCCGGATCCCGTGCTGGTCAGGATGCCGAAAAGAATGCCTTTGGAGGGGGAGGATAAGGAAGCTATGGCCTCCTCGAAGGAGGCTGCTCCAAAGGAAGGAACCGACAATTCCTCTCCCGAGGGGAAGAAGAGAGCTGCCTCTGATGACCCAGAGGCCGTGGTCTTGAAACGGGGGAGAAAATTCTCGACAGAGGGTCCGGCGCAGGGGAGTTCCACGGCCGGACTATGCCCTCAAGGGGATCAGCCCTCAAGCGAGCCGTAAGTGAAGAAAAGATTTTCCTTTTGAGAGAAATCCTTGATTTTGCACCTGGGAAGATTTAACCAAAATTTTACCTTGTAGTTCAGACCTCAGCCCTTCGCAGCAGAGCTCGTCTTCGGGGGATCTTCTTCTGGAGATGATGGAGAGCGGATCGCCTCCCCCTGCCATGCCGCCCAGCAAGGCGGGCGACCCTGAGGTGTCGTCGCGGAGGGTTTCTCCAAATCCGGCAGGGATGGGAGGTGGCAGTACGGCCCCCCAACATTCTCCGTGTCTGGCCTTTGATAGAGGCCATAGGACAAGTTCGGCACCGTCTGGTGCTCGGCTGGAAGAACTAAAGATTCTGCTGGGGCGAGCTTCTATCTCAGAAGAGCACTGTGCCTTGATGGGCACGGCGGTTGAAAGGATTTCATGCGCAGAAAGCGGATTTCATGAGGCCGTCAAAAGTTTACTAACGAGTTTTGAGGTACGTTTAGATAATGTACACTTTTGTTGGTTGCGCATAAATAAGATGCGCCCTGTGTAGATAGTAGCCCCTGAGACTCTGCATGTTGTCAAGAAATGACGGCACGTAGAGGATCATAATCCCAGGTCTAAGATGTCGCCTTTGAATGTAGGTGGAAGGTGTCCGGAATCCAGCCGGACTAATGATTTGGCCGAACTAAAGCGGCAACTGGATGTGGCAGATGCCGATATCGCGCTTGTCAACAAGCGGCTTGATGAGGCTCAAGGTATGTGATTCTTCGGGCGGCATTAGGTAAGAGGAGCTTTATGCCAGTGTCTTACAATATGTGGGTTTGACGTAGATGGTACGGCCGTCATGGAGAATCTTAGGGTAGAACTTGCCCGGGCTAAGGAGCAAGCCAGAAAAAGTGATGCAGCTGCCAAGAAGGCCCTTGAAGAGCTGAGAGCCGAACAGGCTGCTCACTGCCGAAGCAAAGAGGAGATGGCCAAGATGGCCGGGAAGTTAAAGAGCGCTGCAGACCGTTGCAAACTTCTTGAGAAAGAAGACCAGGCGAGACAGACGGACTTAGAGAAGGCCGTTGCTGATGCCAAGGATGCTCGCTCTGCAATGAGAGCTACAAAAGAGGAGCTGCATCAGGCCGAACAGATTACGGCTGGAAAGCCCTTTATGCTGCAGAGGAAGGTTTGTGATCCGAAGTTTGCTCCGTTGGACCGGATGTGGAGTGTGAAGGACACCTATCTGGACTTGGCAACGAGTGCAGCTGATGCAACCGAACACTTTTGAAATCAGAAAGATTGTGAAGTGGAAAAGTTGTTCTGGTCGCAGTTTCATAATCCAGAGCGTCCACTGACAGTGGATGACCATTTGGCTCAATGGGCCGAACTGAATAGGTTGTCCGAACTCGCCATGAAGTACGTCATGGATCATCTGTGGCCGGGGAGATCGGAGCCGAAGAGTTATTTCAGCTTGGTGCAGCAATTCCTTGACGCGGTGCCGCGTATAGATGCAATTAAGAGGTCAGCATGCATAGAGGGCGCACGGATGGCTCTTGCCCGTGTTAAGACATACTGGGCAGAAATGGAGACCACTGTTGTTGCGTCCCGAGATTCGGACCAAAGCCGAGTACCTTCCGAGCACTATTTTCAGGAAGTTCTTGAAGGCGCTCGTGTAATAGAGACGCAGTGCCTGAAAGATGCTATGTTATGATAGCATATGTAATTATAAAGTAATGTTTTGATAAACTGTAATGGCTTTATTTTATACTTGTGCCTCCAAGTATTGTAAACACCTTCTAGTCGGCCGTTTTAAGATATATATATATATATATATATATATATATATATATATATATATATATATATATATATATATATATATATATATATAGAATCTGAAAGATGGCAGTCGTTGGCTTCAGCCCCCACGCACATAGTGCGGGGGTGCTCGCGGAAGACGCATTCTCACACTTAATCCAACGTCTTGGTCCTACAAAGGAGGGGATAGCGCAGTAGGCCAGGCAACCGGACTATAATGCTTTAACACTTTCACTTAGCCATAGGAGTTTGAAAATGAGACTCTTTAGGTAGCTCCTTGATGGCCACTTCGCTCGCCCGAATTCGGGGCGCGTATGTGCCTGACCGGGCAGCGGTCCTTCGTCAAAGCGGGGGAATCCGATAGATTCCGATCGATCATCGAGTGGCTGACTAGTCTCACGCTACATCATGACAGTCAATTTTCGGCTTTCTCTACTGAGGTGCTCGCCCTGGCCGAACCGGGGGCACAATCGCAGTAGTTCTCCTGGTGCTACCTTAGCCGATAGAGCGGAACATAAGGTAGCCAAACTCAGGAGCCGGGCAACCCAACATTTGACCAAAGACATGATTCGGAGCTGATGCATATAATGCCAAAACTCGCGATGCCGAACACTCCCTAAGGTGTTCGGTCTTTGTGAGTGCGGGCCAAACAACACTCTTTATTGAAAAAGCCCCTGGTGTCCAGGTACGTGCAAAAATTCTGACGTGGCCACATGCCAAGACGCCAGCCTCCTCCTTGGTTATATTAGAAAGAAAAAAACCAGGGATGTGTAGCAACAAGAGACAGTAAAAAAAGGTTTACGTAGGGTCTTAATCTAAAAATAATCCTTTAGAACAGGTCCCTACTACACGTATGCACCTGTGTCTCCGTTGCGCCGTATCCTGGACGGGCCCCGCACGACGTTCATCTGTAAAAGAGAGGAACTGAGTTCAAAACGAGTCGTGCCGAAAAAGTTTTTAAAATAAACAAAATATAAAGTAAGATATGTAAGTTTGAGCTTTATTGTCTCTCATTGTATATGCGTGGAGCCCCTTGTGCGGGGATATATGGCTTCTATGCCTGCATCAATGATGATTTTGCACTGAACTCGTCTATTCGTGTTCGTGGTCTTTTAAATGACCTATTTTGAAGGTTTTTGGCTGGTGAGGCCATTTTCCTGTGGGGCTGTTAAGGCGGCCGCACTGTCCTCCGCTTGGGGAGGCGCACTTTTAGTGCTTCCCCATCAAAGAGATGATACCTCGTGGACCGGGCATCTTAAGCGTAAGAGATGCATAATGTGGTATTGCGTTAAATCGGGCGAAAGCTTCACGTCCCAGTAGTGCTTGATAGCGACTTGAGAACGGGACGACATGGAAGGTTAGTTTTTCGCGGCGGAGGTTATCGACAGAGCCGAATGCGACTGTGAGCCGGAGAAAACCCGTACAACGGGTATCCGGACCAGGTGTTACCCCTTGAAAGGAGGTTTTGCTACGACGGATTCTTGCTAGGTTTATCCCCATGTGCCGTATTGTATCCTGATATATCAGGTTTAGTCCGCTGCCACCGTCCATGAGGACATTGAAAACTTGAGTCCGCCAATTATTGGATCGAGTATCAAGGCAGTCCATCCTACATTCTTGATATTCCTAGAATAATCTAGCTGATCGAAAGTGATCGGTTTTGACAACCAGTGGCAGGATCCTTTGGGGACGGGCCGTGTGGTGCGTACCTTGACGGGCACCGCACGTTTTGTTATGTGAAGTGAGTTCACTGTTTTTACTTCTTGTGGGAAGTTCTTTTGTTTCCTGAAGCTCTACTGTTGGGGTTCGTCCTCGTCTTCGCTTGGTGTGTCGAGCCCCTTGTGTTCGGCATTGAGTTTGCCGGATTGTTTGAAGACCCAACAGTCTCTGTGGGTATGGTTAGCAGGCTTCCCGGGGGTACTGTGTACCTGACATATTCTGTCCAGGATTTTATTTAGGTTTGATGGATCGTCCCTTATATCCTAGGGGGCGATTTTTCCTGATTTTGTCGTGAGCCTTTGAATCCGGCGTTGACTGCCGTGCTCTTCGGACTTTTGTCTTTAGTCCGGCGACGGTCCTTGTTGCGTCGTGGTCTTCCATTTCCATCTCTAGTTTCGGGTGTACTTGGGTCGCTGGGGCCGCATCTTGCCAACCAGCTGTCCTCTCCTGCACAAAAGCGGGTCATGAGGCTTGTTAGTGCGGCCATTGTTCTTGGCTTTTCTTGGCCGAGGTGTCTGGCGAGCCATTCATCTCGGACGTTGTGCCTGAAAGCTGCTAAGGCTTCGGCGTCCGGACAGTCGACTATCTGATTCTTTTTAGTAAGGAATATGTTCCAGAACTGCCGAGCTGATTCTCCGGGTTGTTGATTTATGTGACTAAGATCGTCTGCATCCGGAGGGCGGACATAGGTCCCTTGAAAGTTTGCTCGGAAAGCGTCCTTGAGCTCTTCCCAGCTTCCAATTGAGTTTTCGGGAAGGCTTTTAAGCCAATGTCGGGCTGGCCCTTTAAGCTTGAGGGGTAGATATTTTATGGCGTGGAGATCATCTCCTCTGGCCATGTGTATGTGGAGGATGTAATCCTCGATCCAGACTCCCGGGTCTGTTGTTCCATCGTATGCCTCTATGTTGACGGGTTTGAATCCTTCTGGGAATTCGTAGTCCAGGACCTCATCAGTGAAACATAGGGGGTGTGCGGCACCCCTGTATTTGGGTATGCCGGACTCTGATGACGGCTTCATAGCGTTGCTTACAAGAGCTTGCTTTCTTGGCCCATAAATGGACCTGACTGGGCCGTGACGCGAATCCTTAAATGGGTTGCATGCTGATCTAAGTGCGGCGCCGTTTGCCGCTTTGTGAGGTCGTCTATCCGATCGTGTGGCTTCATCATTTTTTGAATGCGAGGGTTCTGAGGCCTCTTCGTCAAATTCAGGCAGTAGCTTTCTTTTCGGATAACTTTTAGTGCGGCGACTGTCACCGTACTTATCTCTGGTATTGATTATGTTGCTCCATCTGATCCGGAGTGCACCTTCCGCTGTTTTTAGCTTCCGCTTCTGCTTTTTTAGGCTGCATGCAGTTGCAACGAGCCTGCGTTTAAAATGCTCTTGCTCGGCGGGGTCTGATGGTATGACGAATTCGTCGTCTTCGAGGCTTGCCTCGTCCTCGGGGCGAGGCGTGCGGTTATCATCCTCGACCTCTCGGTCTGCCGCTCTTTCCTGAGGGCTGGCTTCTCCATCTTCCTGTGCCGAATTTTGCTGAGCTTGGTGTTCTTCGGCACTATCCGGGGTAGTATTATCTCCCGTGCCGGAATCACCGTTTGTGTTTTGGCGGGATTTAGAGCGACGCCGCTGACGCCGGCGCTTTTGCTGTTTCTTGGGGGCATTGTCCCCCATTGTTCCATCGCCATCTCCATCTTTGGGAGTATCCACCATATATATGTCATATGACGAGGTGGCCTTCCAGCGCCCTACAGGTGCTGGTTCTTGTTCGTCTCCTATATCGTCGTCCATGCCGTCGATGTCCTCAGAGCCGAAGTCAAGTATGTCGGTTAAATCATCGACAGTGGCTACAAGGTGGGTGGTGGGTGGGTTTTGAATTTCCTCACCGTCTGTATCCCACCCTTGCTGACCGTAGTCCGGCCAGGGCTCTCCTGATAAAGAGAGAGACTTAAGAGAATTCAGGATATCGCCAAAAGGCGAATGCTGAAAGATGTCCGCTGCGGTGAACTCCATTACCGGTGCCCAATCGGATTTGATTGGCAGGGGCGCGGGGGGCTCGGGATTCAGAGAGGAATCCGGCTCCTTGGAGTCACGGGCCGTGCGGAGTGCGGGGCTGGAGTTCGGCTTGATCGCCTCTGAGATCGCAGCCCCTGAGACGGCGTCCAACCGCTGAGCCTCGATCGGTGTAGTAGGTTTTGGATCAATGGGCGAAACCGATGCGTGTGCGGCCTCCAAAGCGCTGTTCGGCGGCAGAGCTATATCATGCCCATCGAGACAGTGCGGCACGCTCGGCTATGGCTCGAATCCGTCGAAGATCAAGTCTCCGCGGATGTAAGCCGTGTAGTTTAGGCTTCTAAACCTGACCTGATGGCCAAGGGCGTAGCTTTCGATCTGCTCAAGGTGGCCAAGCGAGTTGGCCCCCAGTGCGAAGCCGCCGAAGACGAGGATCTGCCCGGGGAGAAAAGTCTCACCCTGGACTGCGTCGTTGTTCAAGATCGAAGGAGCCATCGGGCCTAAAGGTGATGACACAGAGGAACTCTCAATGAAAGCACCAATGTCGGTGTTAAAACCGGTGGATCTCGGGTAGGGGGTCCCGAACTATGCGTCTAGGCTGGATGGTAACAGGAGACTGGGGACACTTTGTTTTACCCAGGTTCAGGCCCTCTCGATGGAGGTAAAACCCTACTCCTGCTTGATTAATATTGATGATATGGGTAGTACAAGAGTAGATCTACCACAAGATCAAGGAGGCTAAACCCTAGAAGCTAGCCTATGGTATGATTGTGTATGGAGTTGATTCTTCTTCTACGGACTACAACCCTCCGGTTTATATAGACACCAGATAGGGTTAGGGTTACACAGAGTCGGTTACAATGGTAGGAGATCTTGAATATCGCATCGCCAAGCTTGCCTTCCACGCCAAGGAAAGTCCCATCCGGACGCGGGACGAAGTCTTCAATCTTGTATCTTCATAATCCAGGAGTCCGGATGAAGGTATAGTCCGGCTATCCGAACACCCCCTAATCCAGGACTCCCTCACTTATTTATTTATACGGGCTTCATGCCCAGCACATGTGTCATCCTTCCGCATGTACCTTTTATTCACCATTATATGCATCAATATGACTTAAGTTTTGGCCAAGCTGGATTGCCTGGCTCTTGTATTTATGCCCTACGTTCCCGTTAATTCGGCTAGGGCATAAGGGGAGCACCTCTGCGATTGTTACTGCCGGTTCAGCCGGATGTGTACCTCAGACTGGGTGAAGCCGAAAGCTAGCGTTCTTAAGGGAATATTCGGTTGGTGAACAAAAGACGATTTTTTACCTATTTCCTATATATGCCCCCAGATGTTTTTTTCTACGACTCTTTTTGTAGTCCGGACATGCACTTTAGGGCATGCATACCCAGGGAAAGGAACCCCTAACGGAACTATTCTCCCTGGAATATGTTTCTTACTAACCATGTAATATACTATAACTAGTTGGGCACTTGTCTGTTCAAGCACTAATGACCCCTACGCCTGGTTTCCACGCATGCCCCGGTTTTCATATAACCGAGAAGGTATTCGGATTCACTCCGGACTATCGGGTCCAGAGGTTGAAGCGAAAAGGTCCGCCATGACAAATGATCTACAATCCGGCTAGAAGGCATTATAAATGTCACTTCAATTACATAGTCACTTTGACTGACTAAATTCTTCCTCTATACTATCCAACAGGCTGTCTAACCTACAATCCTATTGGGAATACTTTGCGGCCAATTCTACTTGCCCGTACACTAGGCTAACAGGGATCTCTTTCCCATCGGGCCCCACAGGTCCGACCTCGGCCATGTGGTTTGGGTCAGCCTTGGTATACCGCGTCTTCACCATGGCCTAGGCCTCCCTAGCACCCTGACGGCAGGCCGAAACCTTCCATAATCGAAAGTGCCGTCGTGCTTCCTTCAGCTTCTCTGCAAGCTCTCCAAGGCCTTCGGGCACGGAGATGGATGGCCATAAGGCCTGGGCAACGCCTTGCATCACCTGCCGAACTCGTTCGTGCAGTTGTAAGAGCTCGGGCAGAAGATCACCCGCATACCCGGACATTTCCTCCGCGGGACGACCTTTTAGCATACCTACAGACGTAACTCTGTTAGTCAACTTCTTCGCCGAACTCTTCTTGAAAGTTCGTTCAAGCACTTACTAAAAATATCGCATCGGAGCCGCTGATTCTCCTTCACAGAGTCTGACAGTTGGGCACAAACATCCTTTAGTTCCACGCTCAGCTGGGTGTTGGCATCCTGGAGATTATTCTTCTCCTGCCTAACCTTCGTAAGCACACTCTCTCCAGCCTTTAGCCGGTGTAGGAGTTGTTGCTCATCCGAATTTCCTCCAGCGTCATCTACAATTTTATTGTCAGATTTGCATATGTGCCGCACTCTACATAATACCTATCATTTGAAACATATATTACCAGAGGGGGTCTTCTTGGACTCCTCTCCTGCGGCTAGTGCGGCCTGAAGTTGGGCTTTGCACTCTTCAAGCTCATGGGACAATTGGGTATTCTTTTCTATAAGAACCTACATAACAAATGATCCTTAAATCAGTTATTCTAACTGTTTCAAGTCTCAGGGGCTACTACTATATATAATCATCAAATTCTCTCACCCGTATATCCTTTACATATTGCTCCGTGGCTCTGGCTAGACCATTTTTTGTAGCACGGAGGTACACGTCTCCCGAGTTAAAGGCATCAAATACCTCTTGGGAGAATTAAGCGTCACAGAGAATGGCTCGGCGACGCCTGTGGTTCATGGCGCTCTCCACCTTGGAATTTGTGGCGTACATTTTGTCCGCATCCTCTATCGGAGGAGCATCCGGCGTGTGCCTCGTACTCGCCTCTGCTTCCGTGTCCGGCCTTGGAGCCCGACTGGTTGAGGCGTGATTAGCAACCTCTCCGGATATAGTCTGGCGAGCGTTCTTCTTCCTATAAAGCACGGGCATTAATATGTCTTCAAAGACGATACCATGGAGTAAGGTGGCACGTCATACCTCTGCGCTGGTGTCTCAGTCCGGACTGCATTCCTTTTTAGCCTGCCCGGCCTTGGAGCCCCTTGTTGGCTAGTTGCCGCAGGCTCGGCATGACATCCCAAGGGCCTCCCCTGTAAAACACCGTTGGTATACGGTAAGCAAAGTGCGCAAGGTCGAATCCTTTTCAAAATGTTGGGACTTTGGTCTCAGTCACGTGCGAAGCTGGGAGCAGCCCAGGGTAATCGGCCATAATGGCCACCAAGGCATCGTCGTTGCTTAATTGGTAAAACACCCTATCGATCAGCTCCACGGATATGTCCGGATCCTCTTTGAAGGCCGGGTCGAGGGACCGCTCAGGATCCTATGGTTGTGGAGGTGGGCTGTTGATCTCCCTTACAGCTTTACGCAGCTCCTGCATTGAAATCACAAGGTAAAATACTTAACTATGGGAATATGGATGGGCATGAAAGGTGTTGACTTACCCAGCTCGGAGGATTGTACATAGAGAATCCGCCCTGTGGATTGGCGCAGAGGAATTTCTCCTCTTCTCCCTTATACAAATCGGACAAGATTTTGGCTAGAGCAGCGGTCGAGTCCGGCCCCTTGCGCCCACAGCGGGTGGCGTCATCCTCCCCGTTGAAATCCCACATGGGATGGCCTCGATATTGAAGCGGCTGCACCCCCCGCATAATGCATATTGCCATGACTTCGATCATGGTCAGTCCTGATTGAGCCAACAACTTTATCCGGCTCATCAGGTAAAGAACGTCGCTATCATCTTCCTCCTGGGGGCTCCGTGGACGCCATCTCAGTCGTTTCTTCAAAGGAGCATTAGCAAACTCGGGAAGGCCGATCCGAATAGGATCCGGAAGAGGGATGTCTTCTATATAAAACCATTCTGAGGGCCGGTCTTCAGACGCCTTCTTCGGGGTTCCGGATAGATATCCGGTCCCGGTGATACGCCATACTTTGGCTCCGCCCACTTGATATAATGACCCCCTCTGAGAACGGGGCACAAGGGAGAACAACTTCTTCCGTAGTGCAAAATGAACCTCGCAGCCCAAAAACAGCTCGCAAAAGGCTACGTAACCGGCGATATGTAGTATGGAGGCAGGAGTAAGGCTGTGCAACTGGAGGCCGTAGAACTCCAGAAGCCCCCGGAGAAATGGATGAATTGGAAATTCGAGTCCTCTTATCAAATAAGAAATGAGGCATACCCGCTCTCCCTTAGAGGGACTGGGAAAGATCTCCACTTGCTCTCCGCCATTGTAGGTGGCGAACCTGGCTCGAACCGGGACCATATATGCTGGGGGGAGAAATCCATGGGTCTGAAGCTTCACTACTTGGCTGGACAGAACACCTCTCCCAATCTCCGGGCTTGGGGCTGGAGGAACAAGAAGAGGACCTGCGTCGATTGGCCATGATGGAATTGATTTCTTTCGGGCATGCTCCAATGAATGCTCGCTGAGGGAAGATGGTGTGGTTTGGGTCTGAATCCTCGTCTCTTTAATAGACAGCTCATTTCCATAGCTTGGCGGGTAAATGTAAAAATACCATGGCTCTTCACATTTGTTTGACACGTGGAAGGTGGCCATTATTAGGCGTGGAAGCCAAGGAGCGCAGCATTTACAAGAAGTCGGACACTATTTAACAGGTATTCAGAATTTGGAGAAGAACCCGCCTTGCAATGCCGAAGACAATCTGCGCGCCGGACTCATCGTCATTGTAGCATGGTTCGGGGGCTAGTCAGGGAGTCCTGGATTAGGGGGTATCCGGATAGCCGGACTATAACCTTTGGCCGGACTGTTGGACTTTGAAGATACAAGATTGAAGACTTCGTCCCGTGTCCGGATGGGACTTTCCTCGGCGTGGAAGGCAAGCTTGGCAATACGGATATGTAGATCTCCTTCCTTGTAACCGACTCTGTGTAACCCTAACCCCCTTCGGTGTCTATATAAACCGGAGGGTTTAGTCCGTAGAACAACAACAATCATACCATAGGCTAGCTTCTAGGGTTTAGCCTCCCTGATCTCTTGGTAGATCTACTCTTGTACTACCCATATCATCAATATTAATCAAGCAGGAGTAAGGTTTTACCTCCATCGAGAGGGCCCGAACCTGGGTAAAAACATCGTGTCCCTTGTCTCCTGTTACCATCCGCCTAGACGCATAGTTCAGGACCCCCTACCAGAGATCCGCCAGTTTTGACACCGAGAGTCGCCCTTAGCTCAAAGCTTGGTTTGGACGTCCAAGAGCACATGGTTCAATGGGCCCGTCCCGCCTCCCCGCACCCACCTAGTGGGCGCGACGCTCGTCGCCTCGGTGTCCGGGATCATGGAGCTTGCAGCACCGGTTTCCAAAGGGCGCGGCGCCGAGGCCGCCTCCGCAAGACGGCGACGCGTTGGCGTGCCGACTTGGAGAATTAGGCCCGCCACCACCTCGTCTTCAGACGGCGGCACCGGTGGGTCCGCCGGCTGCTCACCTCGTACGCTTCCAGATGGCGGCGGTGGCGGCACAACCACATCTGGCACGAAGGCGTAGCCGCCATCCTCCTCCATGGTCGGATTCTCACCGCCGGCTTCCCCAGTCTACCCCGTGAACTCCAGAGGCGGTGGCACGGAGTTCAGCGGAGTGATGAAAACCGCCGATTGGTGGTGCACGGCTTCTTCAGCCTGCTTCTCCGCCGCGACGGCGCCCTCGGCCTCTGCCAGTTTCTTCTTGGCGGCGGCCTTTGCCTTCTCGGCCTCCGCCTTCTCCAGGCGGGCAGCCTCTTGCTCTGCGCGCCTCTTGTGTGTGCCGCTCTGTCGCCTCCTGGAGGTCGGCGGCGGGATCAATCCGCCGAGTAGTGGCAGAAGTCTCCGCCGACCCCATGACGGAGGCGGCAGCGACCCTCTCTCTCGAGAGAGAGGGGAGCCCTAGACCAAGGGAAAACAAGTAAAGACTCAGACAAGATCTACAAAGAAAAAATAAAGGAGAAAGGAAGGAGCACTCACAGAGAGACCAGCGATGGCTTCTTCACCTCCTTGCGGAAGCGGTTGGCCTTCGCGGCCGCCTCGTCCCGCTTGGTCGCCGCGTCCGAGCCTTTGGGCTTCTTCGGTCGGCTGCTGAACAAGCTCGACACGACCCTGCGCTTCTTCGCGCTGCCTTGAGCGTCCGACACGGCAGAAGAGCTCGCGCCAGGCTGGCCGACTCCTGGCTGGTGGCGGGGGGCGACCTCCTCATCACCGTCAGGCCAGTCCTCGAGACTGGCCCCGAGCCGTGGGCCGCCTCCTCCCTTGGCGTCGTCTTCCAAGGCCGCCGCCCCCAGATCAGGGTCGTCGACGTCGCTCTCCACCCAGTCGGCAAGGAATTCGCGGGCCGGCCCCGCGGTGCCGGTTGCTGGATGGAGGGGGGTTCTGACCAAAGCCAACTAGTCAGATCGGACAAGACGGACTCGGCCACGAAGAAGTCAAGAAAGTTAAAGAAAAAGAGAAAAAGAAACAACTCACTATGGGCGGTGGGTTGGCGCGTGAATACGGTTCCTTGCCAAACTGCCACTCTTCCAAGAGCTTGCAGTCCTCAAGGTAGTTCACCATATAGGCTACCTCCTCGTGAGGTATTTCCTTGGTGCACATCCGACTCGGGTCCCGATGCCCGCTCATCTGGCATATCATGTGGGGGCGGCCTTGGAGCGGGAGAACTCGGCGCCCCACGAAGGCGGCCAGCAGATCCGGACCGATCAGACCCTCCGACTGCGTCAGCACTCAGAGTCGCGCGACGGCGCCAGCTCCTGCGGGCGTCAGCGTCCTGGCCCGATACGACCAGTTGGGCTGCCTCCCAGCCGGTGGGCCGGCCACATAGGCCCGCAGATTGACCTAGTCGCCCTCCGCGAAGACGCTCTTCATGTAGAAGTACGACCGCTGCCACATCTTCATCGACTTTATCAGCTTGATGCAGGGAAATGGGTTGTCGGCCCCCGACCTCCGCACGGCGATGAACGCGCCGCACTGAGCCGGCACGCCTGCGGCTTAGGTGCCGAGCTTGGAGTAGAAGAATTCCCCCAGAGCTCGATGGTGGGGAGGATGCCGAGGAAGCCTTCGCACAAGGCAACGAAGGCGGACAGCAGCACCACCGTGTTGGGGGTTAGGTGGTGCGGCTGGAGGCTGTAGAATTCGAGGAAGGCGCGGAAGAAGATGCTCGCCGACAGGCCTAGGCCGCGCAGGCAGTGCGAGCGGAAGACGACCCGCTCGCCCTCCTGCAGTGCCGGCGAGATTTCCCCCCTTGGCGCAAGACGGACCCACACGAAGTCCTTGCCAGGGTGCCGACGCGTCTTGCGGAGGAATTTGATGTGATCGTCGTGGACCTCCAAACCGTCCCAGGTGCCAGAGTGCACCGAAGGGGGCACGGCGGCGGAAGAAGAACTCATCGCGAGCGGGTCACCGCGGCACTCGGTGTAGCTTCGGGCACGGCGGCGTGAGGAAAAATAATAAGAAGAAGCAGTGTGGAGGAGGGGCGCGCGTGCTCTGTCGCTCCCCCTCTTCCCCCCTACTTATAGACTCGGGGGCTGCAAAGCCGAGGGGGCGGTCGTGGGATTTACTGCGCCCACTACCCCACACCCCCCACGTTTATTGCGCAAAGTTACTGCGCGCAGTAACTCTACGGGAACCCAAACCGTCCCCCACGACCGCAGCGGATCCGCTCGCGTGCCGGGGTGCGGTAGTGGCGGGCCCCGCCCGTAGGCCTGTCCCGTCATGCGCGTGGGTGGGCAGACTGGCCCGGCCATGTGTTGCCACGTGACAGGCCCGAAATGGGCGGCGGCCTAGAAGCTTAGCTAGCACGCCACATGGATCCCGCCGAAGTGTTCGAAAATGTTGGACAAGTCAAATTGGGCAAGTCCGACTCCTCCCCGTCGGCCCGGCAGAAATCGAACGAGGTTCTCACCTCGAGCATCCGGAGAGAAAAAACTGCTGAGGCTCCTCGGCTGATCATCCATGGCGCCTCACCAGCTTCGGGGACTACTGTCGGAGTAATGGGCCACGGGTAGGCTAACCCGGAGCCCAGAACCTTTTAAGACATCAGGGCAGGCTGCGCCCCTCAAAATGCCAAGACGAAGAGCCGCCTTCTGGAAGCCGGCTGGAGGAACATCCGACTGCCCACTCGCGGCCAAGTCCTGGAGGCGAGTTCAAGACAAGCCGACTCCTATCTGGCGGCTTCCAGAGAAGCCAGCCACGGGGAGTCGGCCCACGGCACCAACGGATACCCATGCCCTCATCAAGGGGGACGGGACGGGGAGTGGCTATAGTGAATCCCACTTCCTCCCCTTTCCATAGGCTGGCGTGGCCACAGTGCACTGTACCCACAGAGATCTCCGTCCGGCGCGGCACTGCTACCATGCCAGCCCTGACATCAGCACCAGTGAGCAGAGTCCTGCACCCACGATGGCCCGTCTATACGACCTAGGGACGAAGGGTCCCACCAGTCAGCAAGAGTCCAGAAGACGGTGAGAGCGCCATTAGTCGGACCCGTTGGGAGTCGGCCCCCGGGAGTCGGCCTGCCCCTCCCATGGGGCCTACGCGCCATTAACCAGACGAGACGGGGACCGAAGAGACTGACGGCTCGGCCCTGCGCCCAGCCAGATTACCATTGTACCCCTAGGGGGTAGGCCTATATAAACCCCCCAGGGCACCCATGCAAAGGGTTGGGACCCATTAGAACTAGACCAGATCATATAGGAAGGAGAGAGCTAGCCATGCCTTCTCCTACCTTCCGATACAGCTCGAGGAGCAACCTTGTATTCACTTGGCCTTAGTGATCATGCGGAGACCCTGCAGAGCAGGACTAGGGGTGTTATCTCCTAGGAGAGCCCCGAACCTGGGTAAAGTACGCCGGCGTTCGTGTCTACGCCTCATCCCGCTTCCGGGCACCGGCAACGTTCTACTCGCTCCCACCATGATAAGCCATCCTTTGGCATATGTCGCACCCAACCCCCGACACAAACCAAAGCCATATGCCACCTACCGCTCTCCAAACAATACCCATTACTTGGCCCTTTGCGGTTTGGGGGCTTGATATGGTCGGACCCCTTAAAGGAGGAAGCCATAAGAAAAAATACCTATTGGTCATGGTGGATAAATTCACCAAATAAATAGAAGCCAAACTAGTTAAAACGGTCGAGTCCGGACCAGTGATAGACTTCATATCCGGGGTTGTACACCGTTATGGTGTCCCTCCACAGCATCATCACCGATAACGTCTCAAACTTCACAGCTAACGAGGTAAAAACTTGGTGCGGCAACATGGGCATTAAGCTTGATTATGCCTCCGTCTATCACCCCCAAAAAAAAGGTCAAGTCGAACACGCAAATGGTCTTATTATGAGCGGCATTAAGCCCAGACTAGTGCGATCCTTGAAGGAATCAGATACGCACTGGGTTGAGGAGCTCGACCCCGTACTATGGGTGCTACGGACCACGCCGAATCGCACTACCGGATACACACCGTTTTTTATGGTGTACAGCGCAGAGGCGGTACTGCCCTGTGACATCATTCATGACTCACCTCGAGTGCGCATGTACGAAGAGAAAGAAGCCGAGCTTGATCGGCAGGACAGCTTAGATGCCCTGGAGGAGGAGCGTGACGTTGCAAAAGCCCGCTCCGCATTCTATTAGCAACAGGCTCGACGGTATCAAAGCAGGGAAGTACGGACCAAAACTTATAACGTTGGCGAACTCGTTCTACGCCTACCAGAGAAGAAAAAGGACAAGCTCAAGCCCAAATAGGAAGGTCCCTTCATCATCGATAAAGTTCTCACCGGCGGAGCGTACTGTCTGCGTGATGCATCGGACAATCGACTCGAGCCAAACCCATGGAACACGGCCAGACTCCAAAGATTCTACGCCTAGTGACGGACTCTGTGTTCGTCTCCTTACCTCCGCCCTTATATATATATATATATATCCGCTATCTATCTTTCTTTCTTTCTTCCCTTTTTCTTCATGGCATTAAAAGCTTAAACTGTGTCTTGACTACACAACCTTGACGCGCCATGCGTGCTCATTATACCTGGGGGCTTCTTATACAGAAGCTTAATATAATTATATTCCGGGCCTTATGCCCCCTGCACATGTGTTACTTTTCCACATGTACCTTTTCTTCGCCATTATATGCATCGATATGACTTACGTCTTGGCCAAGCTGGTTTGCCTGGCTCTTGTGTTTATGCCCTACGTTCCCGTTAAAACGGCCAGGGCATAAGGGGAGCACCTCTGCGATTGTTACTGTCGGGTCAGTCAGATGTGTACCTCAGACTGGGTGAAGCCAAAAGCTAGCGTTCTTAAGGGAATATTCGGTCGGTGAACAAAAGATGACTTTTACTTATTGCAATACATGCCCCCAAATGTTTATATCCTGCGTCTCTTTTCGCAGTTCGGACATGCACATTAATGCATGCGTACCCAGGGAAAGGAACCCTTAACGGAACTATTCTCCCTGGAAGATGTTTCTTACTATCCATGTAATATAACATAGCTAGTTGGGTACTTTTCTGTTCAAGCACTTATGACCCCTACGCCTAGTTTCCACGCGTACCCTGGTTTTTACATAACTGAGCGGTATTCGGATACACTCCGGATTGTCAGGTCTGGAGGTCGAAGCGAAAAGGTCCGCCATGACAAATGATTTTCAATCCGGCTAGGGACAAAATATGTCATTTGAAGTACATAGTCACTTAGACTGACTAAATTCTTCTTCTATACCATCCAACAGGTTGTCTAGCCTACAATCCTGTTGGGAATACTTTGCGGCTAATTTTACCTGGTCATATACCAGACTAACGGGGATCTCTTTCCCATCAGACCCTACACGTCCCACCTCGGCCATGTGGTTAGGGTCAGCCTTGGTATATCGTGTCTTCGCCATGGCCCAGGCTTCCCTTGCACCTTGTCGGCAGGCCGATATCTTCCATAATCAGAAGTGCCACCGCGCTCCCTTGAGCATCTCTACGAGCTCCCCCATGCCTCCTGGCAGGGAGGCGGATGTCCACAAGGCCTGGGCAATGCCCTGCATCACCTGTCGAACTTGTTCGTGCAGTTGTGAGAGCTCTTGCAGAAGATCACATGTAGATCCGGGCATCTCCTCTTCGGGACGACCCGTCAGCATACCTACAGATATAACTCTGTTAGCCAGTTTCTTCGCCGAACTCTATAAAAGTTCGTTCAATCACTTACTAAACATGCCGGGTCAAAGCCTCTTATTCTCCATTACGGAGTCAGCAAGCAGGGCCCGCACATCTTTCAGTTCAACACCCAGCCGAGTATTGGCATCTTGGAGATCGTTTTTCTCCCGCCTAACCCGCGTAAGCACGCGCTCGCCAGCCTCTAGCTGTCGTTGAGCATGTTGCTCATCCCCTTGCACGATCTTCGGATTCACTCCGGGATTATCTGCAGAATCTATTGTTAGATGTGCATGCATGTCGAATACTATCTGGTACATGTCATTTCATTCTTTTCGATCAAGACAAGTATTACCAGATGGGGCCTTCTTGGACTCCTCCATTCCGGCAACTGCGGCCCGTAGCTGGGCTTTGCACTCCTCCAGCTCTTGAGACAACTGGGTATTCTTCTCCGTGAGAACCTACGCAAACAACGATCCTTAAATTAGTTGTGCCAACTATTTCAAGTCTCAGGGGCTACTGATATACATAATTATTAGATTTTCTTACCCGTATATCCTTTACATACTTGTCTGTGGCTCTAGCAAGGCCATTTTGAGCAGCTCGGATGTACGCGTCTCCTGAGTTGAAGGCATCGAACGCCTCTTCGGAGAAACTAGGGTCGCGGAGTACGGCCCGGCGACGCCTGTGATTCTTCGCACTCTCCACTTCGGAATTCGTAGCGGATAGCCTATCCGCATCCTCTGTAGGAGGAACATCCGGTGTTGTCCCCACGTTAGCATCTGCCCCTAAGTCCAGCTCTGGAGTCCGGCTGGTGGAGGCGTGGCCGGCAGGCTCTCCGGACATGGTCTGGCGAGCGTCTTTTCTGCTAGGAAACATGGATGTTATTATATTTTAAAAGACGACAACCATGGAGCGGGGTTCTTTTTCATACCTCTGCGACGGCGTCCCAGTCCTGACCGCCTTCCTTTTAAGCCTACCCGGCTTCGGTGCCCCTTGTTGGTGAGTCACTGCGGGTTCGGCATGGCGTCCCGAGGACCTTCCCTATAAGACACCATATGTGTGCGGTAGGTTAAGTGCAAAAAGGGATCCTTCTCGGAAGTTGGGACTCCGGTTTTACTTACATGCGATGCAGGGAGCAGGCCAGGATGATCGGCTATGATGGCCACCAAGGCACCATCGCAGCTTAACTGATAGAACGTCCTGTCGATGAGCTCCACAAATATGTCCGGATCTTCTTCGAGTCCGGGGTCGAGGGCCCGATCAGGGTCCTCTGGCTGTGGAGATGGGTTGTGGACCTCCCTCACAGCTTTTCGCAGTTCCTGCTATGAAATAGTAAGGTAAATATTTATGATGAAGGATGCGGAAAGGTCTGGAGTAGAAGGTAGCAGCTCACCCAGTTTGGGGAGTTGTACATGGAGAATCCATCCCGTGGCTTCATACGGATGAACTCCTCTTCCTCTCTGTACAAATCGGACAGTATTTTCGCTAGAGCAGCGGCGGAGTCAGGACCTTTACGACCGCAGCAGGTGGCATCGTCTTCTCCATTGAACTGCCACATGGGTTTCCCCCGATACTGAAGTGGCTGCACCCCCCGCGTTATACATATTGACATAACCTCGACTATTGTCAGTCCTGATTTGGCCAGCGTTTTTATCCTGCCCATCAGGTAAAGGACCTCTCTGTTATCTTCCTCCTGGGGGCTCCGAGGGCGCCAGCTGTGGTGTTTCTTCAAAGGGGCATTATCAAACTCAGGAAGGCCCATCCGAATAGGGGCTGGAAGGGGGACGTCCTCCATATAAAACCACTCTGAAGGCCAGTCTTCGGATGTCTTCTTAGGAGTACCAGACAGGTATCTGGTCCCGGCGATGCGCCATATCTCGTCCCCGCCCACTTGATATATTGACCCCTCCTGTGTACGGGGTATGAGGCAGAATAGCCTCTTCCATAGCTCGAAATGAGCTTTGCATCCCAAAAACAGCTCGCAAAGAGCGATGTAGCCAGCGATGTGTAATATGGAGGCGGGAGTAAAGTTATGCAGCTGGAGGCCGTAGAACTCCAGGAGCCCGCAGAGGAATGGATGGATGGGAAATCCGAGTCCCCTCAATAAGGGATAAGGCATACCCGCTCCCCCTGGATGGGTTGGGAAAGCTCTCCGCTTGCTCCCCGCCATTATAAGTGGCTAGTCCGGCTCGGACGGGGACCATATACACAGGAGGTAGAAACCCCTGGGTCTGCAACTCTACTAATTGGCTGTGGGGGACGAAACACTTCTCCCAATTGCCTAGCTTAGTGCTACGGGAGCGAGAGGAGGAGCTGCGGTGGCCGGCCGTGATGGGATGGACTTTTCCAGGTGCGCTCTAATGGATACTCGCTGCAGGAGGATGGTGTGATCTGGATCTGAGGATCCCCGTCTCTTTAAATAGACGATTTACTTACATGGTTAGGGTGGCAAGTGTAAAAATGCCCCGACTTGTCGCATTCGCTCGACACGTGGAGATAGCTATTATTAGGCGCAGAAGCCGAGGAGTGCAACATTCATGGGAAGCCGGACACTACTCGACAGGTACTCAGAATTTGGAGAAGAACCCGCCTTGCAATGCCGAAGACAATCTGCGCGCCGGACTCATCGTCATTGAAGCCTGGTTCAGGGGCTACTGAGGGAGTCCTGGATTAGGGGGTCCTCGGATAGCCGGACTATATACTTTGGCCGGACTGTTGGACTATGAAGATACAAGATTGAAGACTTTGTCCCGTGTCCAGATGGAACTCTCCTTTGCGTGGAAGGCAAGCTTGGCAATTCGGATATGTAGATCTCCTCCCTTGTAACCGACTCTGTGTAACCCTAGCCCCCTCTGGTGTCTATATAAACCGGAGGGTTCAGTCCGTAGGACAACAACAATCATAATCATAGGCTAGCTTCTAGGGTTTAGCCTCTACGATCTCGTGGTAGATCAACTCTTGTAATACTCATATCATCAAGATCAATCAAGCAGGAAGTAGGGTATTACCTCCATCGAGAGGGCCCAAACCTGGGTAAACTTTGTGTCCCCCGCCTCCTGTTACCATCCGCCTTAGACACACAGTCCGGGACCCCCTACCCGAGATCCGCCGGTTTTGACACCGACAAAGCCGGGTGCCAACAGGCGGGCGATCTCTTCTCCGATGATTCTTCTCTTCACCTCTGACAGTCGGCGGAGGGGTTGCTTGATTGGCTTGGCATCTGCTCTGACGTGTAGCTTGTGCTTGGCAAAATCCGTTGGAACACCCGGCATGTCTTTGGGAGACCACGCGAAGATGTCCCGATTCTCATGGGAGAAATCGATGAGCTCACTTTCCTATTTGCTATCAAGGTTGGCACCTATGACAGCGTCCTCTCTTGGTGTTCAGGGTCCAAGGGGATCTTCTTTGTTTCTTTGGCCGGCTGGAAAGAGGCCTGGGTCTCTGACTCTTTGGGCTCTGGTGATAGGTCCGGCTGCTTGCTGGCCATGGCCACCACTCGGTCCAGGAGCTTCTTCTTAGTGGCAATCACTAGGGACTCAGCTAGCCGGCTGCTGGCTGCAGCACATTCGGCTGACTTCTTGTAATCTCCAGCTATAGTGATAATGCCTTTGGTTCCTGGCATCTTCATCTTGAGGTAAGCATAGTGTGGTCTGCCATGAACTTGGCCACAGCAGGTTGGCCAAGTAGTGCATGATAAGGGCTCTCCAAGTCCACCACCTCAAACCAAATTGCTTCACAGCGAAAATGATTCTTCTCTCCGAAGAGACCATTTATCTTGATCTTCTCGATTGGTGAGCAGGAAAGGCCGGGCACAATTCCGTGGAAGACAGCCCGACTAGGCTGGAGATTCTTCACTTTGATGCACAACATCTCCCATGGTATCACGGTAAAGGATGTTGATACTGCTACTGCCATCTATCAGGACTCGGGAAAAACGAGCAGCTCGCCTCTCTGTTGCAAAGGTGGCATCCAACACCAGTGCATAGGAGCCCGGAGAAGGCATTACTTCCGGGTGGTTAGCTCGGCTCTAGCTGATGGGCTTCTCGGACCAGTGCATGAACTCTGGGACTTGGGAGGCGACGGCATTGACTTCCTGGTGTTGCTGGCGCCGACTGCGCCTATCGTCAGTCTGGCTGGTGAAGACAATGTAGGCTCCATGCTCTTCAGGGAATTCATCTTGAATGGCGCTGATTGCCGGTTTGGCCACCGTCTGCTGAGGAGGCGGGGGCGACTGGCCAGCAGGCGGTGGAGGCAGTAGTCCTTCGCCCTTGGAGATTCGGGTGAGCCAGTGGCACTTCCGGGTGGTGTGGTTGGATGGCTTTGCGCCGCTGTGGAACTTTTAGGGTGCATCAAGGGTTTTCTCATAGGAGAAGGCGGGCAACCAATTCGGCTTGCCGCCTCTCTGACGCTTGGGCAAGGGGTGCCCCTCCCGCTGCTGGTCTTCAACTGTCGCCACTTGCCGGCTGGTGGAAGCCGGCATCGGGGCTTTGCGCTTGTTGTCGTTCTGCTGTTGGCACTGACTAGAGTCACCAGCCGGCGTTCTGGGAGCCTAGGGGAGCACCTTCCCAGAGGCGTCCACCCGAAGCTCCGACTTCATGGAGGAGTCGGCAGTAGCATACTTGTCTGCTATGATCAGCAGCTCGTCAAGTGTGGCCGGCTTGTCGCAGAGGAGTCGGTGCTTGAGGAGGGTGCCTTCTCTGCAACCGGCAGTGAAGTATTCTATGGCTTGCAACTCGTGCGCCCCCTCATAGGAGTTGCATAGTTCGGCCCACCACGTTAGGTAGTCGCGAGTGGATTCGGTAGGGCCTTGGATGCATAGAGAGAGCTGGCGAGGCTTGGGCGGCCGCTTGTAGGTGTTGGTGAAGTTGCGGATGAAGACTTCGGTGAAATCTACCCGGCTGTTGACGCTGCGGGGCTTCAGGCTGGTCAGCCATGTCCGGGCCATGCCCTGGAGCATGAGCGGAATGTACTTCACGGCAACGCGCTTTTTGCCATTTGCTATGCTGACTGCGGTGGAGTAGTCGACCAGCCAGTCTTCTGGCTTCACGGAGCCGTTATACTTGGGCATGTCTCTTGCGAGCGAGAACCCTTTGGGGAAGGGCTCATCGCGAATGCGGGGGCCGAAACAAGGCGGGCCTATCGCGTCTTCTTCTTCTAGCGCCTGGGATCGAGCAAGGCAGTTGATTCGGTGGCGCGCGTCATTCTCTCTGACTCCTTCTCGGCGGCCAAGCCGGTCGCCGAGTGTTGGGTGGTCAACAGGCGGCGTGGAGGTGCGCCTCTCCCTGCGTGGAGGAGGAGGAGGCGGATAGTCGTCCCGCCGTTCCACTGCACTTGGGTGGCCGTCTTGGTCGCGCTCAATGGTGAGGCGTGTGCGGCTACGGCTAGCAGCCGGCTCTTTGTCTCTTCGGTTGCGGACACCACCAGTCGGCGTCCGGGAGGTTGCGCCTTGCTCTCGGCTGGGAGGAGGATTCTTGACGTGAGCACCGGGCTCTGCCACACGGCAGCCGGCTTCTTGCTGCTCTGCAGCCGCGTCAATGAGCCGCTGAACGCGCTCGGTCATGCAACGGCGCTCGTCGGCCTCCAAGTTGTCCAGCTCGTCTGCTGCCGCCTGGGCAGCGCGTATGTTCTCCATGGGCGTAGCGTAGAACGGCCGGTCAGCACCCAGCATGCTGGCGATGTCTGCACCGCGCTGGCGGATAGTGCCCACGCGGCTAGGCCCACCAGCAGGCGGCGTGCCACAGATGGCGCGGTCGAGCTCGCGCTGGTAGGCCTCGGAGAGGCGCTTCATGGAAGCCAGCTTCTTGGCGCTTTCAACGAGGGAGACACGGAAGGCCTCCAGCGTCTCGGCGTTGGTGTCTTTCGCGATGGGTGCGGATAGGTCTCACAGCGCCACCTGCAGCGGATCATGCGCGGCTTCGTCGGCGTCTCCGTCGTGGATGACGATGAGCACCTCCGTGACGGTGCTTTCGCCGCTATCTGCTCGAGGGACTGGGTCGTCGATGACCACCGCGTTGCTGGGGAAGGCGTCGAGGGATGTCGTGTCGGAGTCGACAAGCATTGGGTCGGTGGAGCCAATCGACTCTAGGTCTGAGGCGAGCTCGTTGGTGATGTCAAGCTTGCCAAGGAGATTGTCGAGACAGCTCTCGGAGCTGGTTGCACCCGCGCCTGGCGCGGGCTCATCAGAGAGGCGGATCTCGCCAACAAGGTCAGCGAGGCCAGCCGCCACGAAGGCGAGCTCCGCGCCATGCAGCGCGTCGGCGCTAACGCCATCAGGCGTGCCAGGCTGGCTGCGCTCGCTAGGAAGGAACAAGGTTCCGGTTTAGAATAGATCTCCGGACCATGGTGCACCTTGCCCCACGGTGGGCGCCAAATGTCGGGGGTTTGGTGCGACATATGCCAAAGGATGGCTTATCATGGTGGGAGCTAGTAAGACGTTGTCGGTGCCTGGAAATGAGATAAGGCGTAGACATGAACACCGGCGCACTTTACCCAGGTTCGGGGCTCTCCTAGGAGATAACACCCCTAGTCCTGCTCTGTGGGGTCTCCGCATGATCACTCAAGCAACAATGGTGGCTACAAGCTTGCTCCTTGAGCTGTTTCTCTAGAGGGGAAGAAGAAGAAGGCTAGCCCTAGCTTCCTCTCTCTATATGGGTGTGTGTGAGAACAAGGGTATGAACCCTTTGCATGGGTGCCCTGAGGGGTTTATATAGGCCTACCCCCAGGGGTACAAAGGTAATATGGCCGGGTGTAGGACACGGCTGTCAGTTACTATGGTCGTCGGCTTCTCCGCCGACCGCTGGGGGCCGCCGCCTGGTGGGCCCAGCTGGCTATCTCGTACCTGGCCGACAGGCCGCATCTGCCACCCGCGGGTCTTGCCGGCTGCTCAGCACTGTAGCCGTGCTACTAATGATGCATGCTTTGTCGGGGGAGGCGTGGCTACAATACCGCCACCTGGCGGGCGTTCACTGTAGCCTCTCCCCGTCTCTTCTGGTTAATGGTGCACAAATCCCCAAGAGGGGGAGGGCCTCCTGGTCATCAGTCGGCCTCCCTTGAGCGGACTAGCCAGGGATGGCCGCTCTCTATCTTCTCGTGTTAGGTGGGGCCCGCCGCCTGCGGGCCATACCGACAGCCCGTCGTGGGAACATGGCTCCCTTTGACAGGGATGATGTCACGGGCAGCATGGCAACAGTGCCGCGCCGGACGGGAGATCACCGTCTGGTATGATGCACTATGTCCTTGCTTGGCCCTAGATTTGGGGTGGCAAGGCGTGCTTCCACGCCCTGCCTCATCGCATTTATGTGGATGCAGACTCTGAGGACCCTTAGGGCCGCCTGCTAGGAGTTGGTCCACTTTGAGGCTGTTTTTTGGGCCTTGCCCTCTTGTGGCAGCCGGCCGCTTGGACCAGCCGGCGGCGAGAAGACGGCGCTTTGCTCTTTGATTCCTGAGGGGCGCAGCCGACCTCGATGTCTTGAAACGCCATGGGGAGCTGATGAGGCTACCCGTGGCTAATTACTCTGATAACAGGATTGTAAGCTAGAAAATTTATTAGATGGTCTAGAGGAGGAGGAAGTTTTCGAGTCCAAGTAGTAATGTACTTTTATTGACAAACGTATCTCCAGCCGAATAATAAAACGATTGTCATGGTAGACCTTCCGCTTTAACCTCCAAAATCCAAAGTTTGGAGTGTTTCCGAATACTGTACCGGTGGTAAACACCAAAGTATGTTCGGAAACTAGGCAGTCCGGTCATTGTTGCTTGATCAGACAAGTTGTATTCGGGGAGTTATGTTATATTACATTTCATTGTAAGAAACATCTTCCAGAGAGAATAGTTCCGTTAAGGGTTCCTCTCCCTGGGCCATCATGCGTTGTTGTGCATGCCCGGGCCGTGATGCCAAAAATCACAGTACACGTTATATTTTGGGGGCTTGTATTGCAACGAGGGCAGTTCATCTTTTGTCCGCCGACCTATAATTCCCTTAAGAACACTAGCTTTCGGCTTCACCCGTCTAAGGTACACGTCCGGATAACCCGGCTGATACAATCGCAGAGGTGCTCCCTTTATGCCCTAGCCGAACAAGCGGGAACGTAGGGCATAAGCATAGGAGCCAGGCAACCGAGCTTGAAAAAAACTTAAGTCATAAAGGTGCATATAATGGCGAAGAAAAGACATATATGAGAAGATGACACATATATATGGTGAGCTTAATGCTCGGAAAATAATAATAAGCTTATGTGACAAGAAGCCCCCAGGTATTGGGGGGTATGTACATTTAAGGATGTATACCCCTTAAGTGTGCGGTTTATCCGAGCATGGCTAGAAGTCGTATAAAAAACAAAAAGAAGAAAGATACAAAAGAAAAAGGTAATGAACAATGGGTCCGGACTTAGGCGTAGAATCCTCGGAGTCTGGCAACGTTCCATGGGTTCGGCTCTAAGCGATTGTCCAATGCATTACGAAGGCGATAGGCTCCTCTAGTGAGAACTTCATCTATAATGAAGGGACCCTCCCATTTTGGGCTTGAGCTTGTCCTTTTCCTTCTCTAGTAGGCGTAGAACGAGTTCACCGACATTATAAGTCTTGGCCCGCACTTCTCTGCTTTGGTATCTTCGAGCTTGTTGTTGATAGAATGCTGAACGAGCTTTTGCGACATCGCGCTCCTCCTCCAGGCCATCTAAGTCATCTTGTTGATCGAGCTCGGCCTCTCTCTCTTCGTACATGCGTACTCGAGGTGAGTCGTGAATAATATCACAGGGCAAGACGGCCTCTGCGCCGTACACCATGAACAACGGTGTGTATCCGGTCGTGCGATTGGGCGTGGTCCGCAGTCCCCAGAGTACGGAGTCGAGCTCTTAAACCCAGTGTTTATCTGACTCCTTTAAGGATTGCACTAGCCTGGGTTTAATGCCGCTCATTATCAGACCATTAGCCCGTTCGACCTGACTATTTGTTTGAGGGTGATAGAACGAGGCATAATCGAGCTTGATGCATAGATTAGCACACCAAGTTTTTACTTTGTCGGCTATGAAGCTAGAGCCGTTATCGGTGATTATGCTGTGTGGGATACCATAACGGTGTACGACACCGGATATAAAATCTATCACTCGTCCGGCTTCAGCCGTTTTAACTGGTTCAGCCTCTATCCACTTAGTGAATTTATCTACCATGACCAGCAGGTATTTTTTCTTATGGCTTCCCCCTTTAAGGGGTCCGGCCATGTCAAGCCCCCAGACCGCAAAAGTCCAAGTAATGGAGATTGTTTGTAGAGCGGTAGGCGGCATATGGCTTTGATTGGTGAAAAGCTGGCATCCTACACAACGTTTGACAAGGTCTTGTGCGTCTGCTCGGGCCGTAGGCCAGAAAAAACTGGTACAGAAGGCCTTACTTACAAGGGCCCGAGCTATGGCGTGATGGCCGCCAAGACCAGCATGGATTTCGGCCAAGAGTTCCCGCCCGTCTTCTTCGGAGATACATCTTTGAAGGACTCCGGTAGTACTTTTCTTGTAGAGATCTCCTTCATGAACCTTTTAGACTTTCGAGCATCAAACATAAGGATGGCAATTTTACCCATGGACATGGATATCCATGGATATCCGACCCGAATGGATAGGGTTTGGATATTCCTTTGTGTCCATGGGCGACGCCCAAACCCGACCTGATTGCTCATGGTTAGGGCATGGATATAATCTTGTACCCATGGGTATACCCAAACCCAACCCGATAGTATGACTTAATGGGCAAACATCTACTATCCCTACCCCACAGTCACATGTCCCACTGCAATTTTACACTTTGTTATCTAAAACATGCAAAAGAATACACAATCTCCGTCGTAACTTTTATTAGTTGACATTCAATCCCCTCCGTAACATACTCCAACGCCCCTTGCCTTATTTTTATCTCCTGGTTAAATGACTCATTATTCCCAACTGTTAGAAAAAGACTAAATGATCTTAGGTTGTTAGTGCACGTAGATTTACCATAAGTTGATTTTACTATAAGTGAATCCTAGCCTGCCACGAGGTGAAGAATGGAAGAGCTTATATTAATATTGTGTTATGTCTTATTTATATGTCTCGAGAGGACGAAATGAATATCCAGTGGGCATGGATATCCATCGGGTTTGGACATGGACACAATTTTCACCCATGAATTTTTCACGGGTGGGCAAAGACTATCTTCATGGATATGGATATGGATTTGGTATTGTTCAACCCGACCCATTGCCATCCTTAGTCAAACGATGCATCGAGCCTCATTCTGGTCCTCAGGGAGCTCTCGCCGATTAAGGTAGGCCAGGAAGGGTTCGGTCCATGGGGCAATTACTGCCATGATTACATGGGATGATGGTGTTATTTCGGTGGCCGAGCCCCCGATGATATCGGAATTGTGTTCGGAATCTGGGGTATGATCGGATCCGGACTGGTATTCCTGCTCTCATCCTACCATACCATGGATGGCTTGAAGAGCCTCTCCACAAAGGTATTGGGTGGGACGGGGTCGCGCTTAGCGCCCATGCGAGCAAGGATGTCCATTGCTTGATTACTCTCTCGGGCCACGTGATGAAACTCGAGCCCTCAAACCGAGTTGATATTTTAAGTACGGCGTTGCGGTAAGCTGCCATCTTCGGATCTTTGGCGTCAAATTCTCCGTTTATTTGGGATATTGCAAGGTTTGAATCCCTGCACACCTCGAGGCGTTGTATGCCCATAGAGACGGCCATCCGAAGACCATGCAATAAGGCCTCATATTTGGTTGCATTATTAGAGTCTGTATACAGTATTTGGAGCACATAACGGACTGTGTCTCCTGTGGGGGATGTCAGGACGACACCAGCCCCAAGTCCGGCTAGCATCTTAGAACCGTCGAAGTGCATCACCCAGTTGGAATATGTGCCGTACTCTTTAGGGAGTTTGGCCTCTGTCCATTCGGCGATGAAGTCAGCCAACACCTGAGATAATGGCTCGGCATGGCTTATATGTTATTTTGAATGGTAAGAGCTCAATGGCCCATTTGGCAATCTGGCCGGTGGCGTCCTGGTTGTTTATGATATCATTAAGTGGTACTTCAGAAGCCACTGTGATCGAACACTCTTGAAAGTAGTGTCGCGGCTTCTGGGATGCCATGAAGACCGCATACGCTATCTTTTGATAATGCGGGTATCGGGATTTGCATGGTGTGAGGACCGTCGATACATAGTATACTGGTTTTTGAAGTGAGAATTTATGTACCTCTTCCTCTCGTTCGACGACGATGTAACGCCCCAGATATAACTTTCCCAATTTGTACTCCAACTCTTGCCGTTTCCGGCGTTAAGTTATATTTATTTCTCGGGTTCGGGTCTTTGTCTCCGTGTGTTGTTTTCGTTTTCATGCATCTCATATCATGTCATCATGTGCATTGCATTTGCATACGTGTTCATCTCATGCATTCAAGCATTTTCCCCGTTGTCCGTTTTGCATTCCGGCGCTTCGTTCTCCTCCGGTGGTCATTTCTAGCTTTCTTTCGTGTGTGGGGATTAAACATTTCCGGATTGGACCGAGACTTGCCAAGCGGCCTTGGTTTACTACCGGTAGACCGCCTGTCAAGTTTCGTACCATTTGGACTTCGTTTCATACTCCAACGGTTAACCGAGGGACCGAAAAGGCCTCGTGTGTGTTGCAGACCAACACCTCTCCAATTTGACCCAAAACCCACCAAACTCTGCTCCATCACCTAGAGCGTTCGATCACGATTGCGTGGCCGAAAACTGTACCTCATTTGGACTCTCCTAGCTCCACTTATGCCTATAAATACACCCCCTCCATTTTCGGATCTCTCCCTCTCCGAAACCCTAGCCAAAAACAAGATCCCCGCGCCGGCCGGACACGTCCGCTCCGACCGGACGCATCGCCGCCGCCGCCCGCAGCCAGTGGCGTGACGCCACGTGGCGCTCCGCCGCCCACACCCGCACCGGCCCGCGCGGCCCGTGGAGAGCCCCCGCGCGGCCCGATCTCCCCGCCGCCTCC
>NC_041390.1:541990850-542003465 GCF_002162155.2 Triticum dicoccoides
GCGCCGCGCCGCCCCGCCTCTCCGTCCTCGCCGCCATCCGGCCCCCGCGGCCACCCTCTCCACCGGCCGACCTCGCCGGAGCCGCCATCTCGCTGGAATCCTCGATTTCCGCGCTCAGTGAATAGTGCCGGTGAACAGTGATCTGGATCCAGATCCAGATCTGGAACCCTAGGGTTGACTTTTTCTCCTCCAAACCCTAATTTTCGAGCATACTTTGACCTGCCATATCTCCGCATCCGTAGCACCGTTTTGGACATATAGTATATCAAAATGTTCGACTCGATGAGTACATCATTCCATTCCATTGCATCATTTTCATTTGAGTTCATCTTGATGCCCGAAATGCTGATAGAAGGAGGCTTCATGAGTTAATTGTCAGATCTGCTAGTTCATCTTAGACTTTTGTCATTTTTGCCATGATTATTGTGTGCATGATATGCCTGTGCGCCCTTCATATGTTTTGTTAAGCATCTTGTTATCTTTCCAGAGGTGCAACCCATGCATTTTTAGGATGTGTGTGGGGACTTGTGCAAGCTTGCAAAGTGAGGCACCCGGTAAATCTGTTTTCACGGACTTAGTAGTTTTCACTAAGTCTGGGATTATTTAGTTCATGATGCCATATGTTCATGCTATTTCCTAGTGATCCGTGCCTCTTTTGAGGATGATCAGTAAAGGAGTTTTGTTAATCTTGTTATGCTCTATCCATCCATGTCTTTACTTGCAATTATGGAGCACCCTAGCGTGAGTCAATCGAGCTCTACTTTTGCTTCGTTGTAAATCTGGGCGGATCGTCAACATGTTTGCGATTTTGCCGATGCTATTGTAGTTGATCTGTGCATGCTATGCCATTGTTCTTGCCATGTCTACCTAGCATTTTGTGCCTTCTTAATGGATGTATGATTGCCTTGCCATGACTTGCACCGTGGTGAGTCCATCGAGCTCGTTTACATGCCTTCGTGAGTTAGATTTCAGCATGTCTCAGTTTTCAGTAAGTCTGAAAACTGATTGTGTTTTAGCTATGTTCGTGGGCTTGTTAGTATATTTTGTGAATCCTTTTGGCCCCAGGTCACTTTGGGTCTTTTGTTAAGCTTGTTGAGTATATCCATGCCATGTTCTTCTTTGTCTTAATCAGGTCATGTATCATGTTGTTTTGCTGCTCCGAAGAGAGCTTCGTGATCTGAAATTTCAGACAAGTGTTAATTTCACTAAGTCTGAAATCTATTTTGCATTTGCGTTTTTGCCATGCTTGTTTGAACCTCATAATGGATGAATTGGACGTGGCTCAGTGCTAGTCTTTTATTAAGCATCTTGTGTGCATCCCTGCCATGTATTTTGTTGTCATTTTTGAGTGCTGCAGCATGTTCATTTCGTTGCATTTAGAGGCCTACTTGCTGTAAATCGCAGACCGGTGTCATATCTTAAAATGCTTGCCATTTCCAAACCGTAACTCCGATTCCGGCGTTCTTTATATCGTTTTCAAGCGATTTCATCCCCTCTTTCCAGTGGAATGCTTGGTTTTCCAAGTTGAGGCCAGGTTCATGCATTTCCTGTCATATCTTGCATTTTGCATCCCACATCGCATCCCGCATAGCATACCATCATTGCATCTTATTGTTTGAGCTTGCACGTGGTTGATTGTATCCTTGTTGCTTGTTTGTCTTGTTTGGGTAGAGCCGAGAGACGAGTTCGCTAACGAGGAGCCCGTTGAGTTTGCTTTTGAGGATCCAGTCAACTTTGACAGCTTTGCAGGCAAGATGATCATACCCTCGAAATCACTACTATCTTTGCTATGCTAGTTTGCTCGCTCTTGCTATGCCAATGCTTCGATGCCTACCTTTTTCTTGTCAGCCTCCCAATTGCCATGTTGAACCTCTAACCCACCTTGTCCTAGCAAACCGTTGATTGGCTATGTTACCGCTTTGCTCAGCCCCTCTTATAGCGTTGCTAGTTGCAGGTGAAGATTGGAGCCGTTCCTTGGTGGAACATTTACTTACTTGTTGGGATATCATTATATTGCTATGTTATCTTAATGCATCTATATACTTGGTAAAGGGTGGAAGGCTCGGCCTCTCGCCTGGTGTTTTGTTCCACTCTTGCCGCCCTAGTTTCCGTCATATCGGTGTTATGTTCCCGGATTTTGCGTTCCTCACGCGGTTGGGTTATAATGGGAACCCCTTGATAGTTCGCCTTGATTAAAGCTTTTCCAGCAATGCCCAACATTGTTTTACCATTTGCCACCTAGCCCTTTTCTTTCCCTTGGGTTCTGCAGACTCAAGGGTCATCTTATTTAAACCACCCCCCCGGGCCAGTGCTCCTCTGAGTGTTAGTCCAAACAGAGCCACTTGCAGCGCCACCTCGGGGCAACTCGAGGGTTGGTTTTAGTTGTACGTAGTGTTCATCTGAGTGTGCCCTGAGAAAGAGATATGTGCAGCTCCTATCGGGATTTGTCGGCACATTCGGGCGGTGTTGCTGGTCTAGTTTTAACCTGTCGAGATGTCTTGTTGTACCGGGATACCGAGTCTGATCGGAACGTCTCGGGTGGAGGTCTATTCCTTCGTTGACCGTGAGAGCTTGTCATGGGCTAAGTTGGGACTCCCCTGCAGGGATTGAACTTTCGAAAGCCGTGCCCGCGGTTATGGGCAGATGGGAAGTTGTTAATGTCCGGTTGTAGATAACTTAAACATAACTTAATTAAAATGAGTCAACCGTGTGTGTTACCGTGATGGCCCTTTCTCGGCGGAGTCCGGGAAGAGGACACGATGTTGGAGTAATGCTTGCGCAGGTTGTTCCTCTAGATTCTCGCTCGCGCTTTGCCTCCTCTTCTCGCTCTCTTTTGCGTATAAGTTAGCCACCACATATGCTAGTCGCTTGCTGCAGCTCCACATATATTTGCCTTACCCTTCCTATAAGCTTAAATAGTCTTGATCGCGAGGGTGCGAGATTGCTGAGTACCTGTGGCTCACAGATACTATAACTCCAGATGCAGGTCCAGGTGATTCCACTCCAGGTGACGAGTACGAGCTCAAGTGGGAGTTCGATGAGGACTCTCAGCGTTACTACGTGTCTTTTCCTGATGATCAGTAGTGGTGCCTAGTTGGGGTTTGATTCGGGGCCGTGTCGCATGTTGGGTATTTCTTCTATTTTGGCGCCGTAGTCGGGCCATGAGTGTTTGAATGATGTATGTTATTTATGTACTTTGATGTGACGTGGCGAGTGTAAGCCAACTATGTATCTTCCCCTTTTATTATATATTACATGGGATGTTGTGATGATTGCCTAACTTGCGACATTGCTTTCAATGTGGTTGTGTCTCTAAGTCGTGCCTCGACACGTGGGAGCTATAGCCGCATCGAGGGCATTACAAGTTGGTAATCAGAGCTTTCCCCGACCTTAGGAGCCCCATTGCTTGATTGTTTTTAGAAGCCGAGTTGTGTCTAGAAAAATGTTTTGAGTCATTTAGGAATTATATATCGGATTGTTAGGAATTATTTTTACTTCCCAGTCTCCTCATCGCTCTGGTAAGGCTTCCTGACATAGGGTTTTGACTCTTCTCTTCTCAAATTTCACTAAAAAAAATTTAGGATCACGCGAGTATCTTGGAATCATTCCGATGGCTTATGATGAGAATATTGTCTTGGTGCCTCCTGTCAGGGGTTTAGTGGAAGTGTCCCAGGGAGTTGAGCTCTGAGGTGTTGTCATCATAATTTTATCGTTGCAATTCTGGAATACTTGAGATATGTTCGCTGACATCGAAAATCTCTTTTATGCAGTTCGTTGGTGAGATAACCTCGACGCCACCCAGTACTGGGGCTGGAGTTCGGGAGTATCGCCATAACTTGTATAACGGATGCTTTTCGAAGGTTGAGGTAGATGGTTTCCGAAGGTTTCTTGGTTATGTGTTGAAGGATGGATACAGCTGGATGTAGGATTTGCTAGTTTGGGTGAGATATTATGCTTCCCCTGTATCCCCAACACCTGATTGCATAACCGGAAAGTTTCGGGAGTTTCATAGGTGGGAATTCTTGTAGCTCTAGTTCTTCTTCCATGGATATTGGTTTGAGATTGGGTTTTCTTACCAATTATTCGTTCTTGAGCCGTACCTTGTGGATTTACTTCTTCTACCTAATTCTTCGTAGCTTCGCAATTTAGGGATGTGTGACCACTTCAAGAGAAATGCATTGATATTCCTGCAAAAGTTCTTTTTGATACTGGTGCATCGCTTTCTTTTATTTCAACTCCATTTGTGGCCAAGCATGATTTTGTGACCGAAAGGATTCCTGTTCCGTTGAAGATTGTGTCTCTGGGAAAGCAAATGACTTCTAACAATTGCGTCCCGGATGTCTCTATCACATTGGGTGATTACAAGTTTCTAGCTTCTCCTATTGTTCTGGGTGACTCGGATATTGATCTTATTCTCGGAATGGATTGGCTTTCTAAGCACAAGGCACATCTTGATTGTGCTGCAAGGCAGATTCAATTGACTCATTCGTCTGAGGATGTAATTGTCTTTGCCGCTCGTGATGATACCATCCGTCTGTTTTCTCTCAGTGAGAAGGGTGAACTCGATGCTATCTCGCAAATTCCAGTCATTTGTGAATATCAAGACGTCTTTCCAGAAGAGCTCCCAGGAATGCCTCCACACCGGCCAGTTGAATTCGTTATTGATCTTGAGCCCGGCATGGAACCTGTGTGCAAGCGTCCTTACAAGCTCGGACCTGAAGAGTTGAAGGAGCTGAAGAAACAACTCGATGAGCAAGAAAGAATGGGTCTCATCCGGCCTAGTTCTTCTCCGTGAGGTTGTGGTGTTCTTTTTGTGAAGAAGAAGGATGGATCGGACCGACTTTGTGTTGATTACCGTCCATTGAACAAGAAGACCATCAAGAACAAATACCCACTTCCCAACATCAATGAGCTGTTTGAACAACTCAAAGGTGCCCAAGTATTCTCCAAGCTTGATCTCCACATGGGTTATCATCAGATTCGAATCCGTGAGCAAGATATTCCCAAGACGGCTTTCAGGACAAGTTTTGGTTCATATGAATACACTGTCATGTCTTTTGGCCTCGTCAACGCTCCTCCGACGTTCTCTCGCATGATGAACTTCATCTTCAACGCCTACACCAATGACTTTCTTTTGGTCTATCTCGACGACATTCTGGTTTTCTCCAAGAAGAAGGAAGATCATGCCAAGCACTTGCGTTTGGTTCTCGATAAGCTCAGGGAACATCAGTTCTATGCCAAGTTCTCCAAATGTGAATTTTGGCTCAATGAGGTTCTTTATCTTGGTCATATCATCTCTGCCAAGGGCATTGCCGTGAATCCTGAGAAGGTGTCTGCAATTGTGAATTGGGAACCTCCTCAGAACGTGAAGCAACTCCGCAGTTTCCTCGGTCTCGCAAGCTATTGCCGAAGATTCGTTGAAAACTTTTCTAAGATCGCGAAGCCTCTCTCAAATCTTCTTCAGAAGCACGTCAAGTACGTTTGGTCTCCAGAGTGTGATATTGCTTTCAACACTTTGAAAGAGAAGTTGATCACTGCTCCAGTTTTGACTCCGCCTGATGAATCCAAACCGTACGAGGTCTTTTGTGATGCCTCTCTCCAAGGTCTCGGTGCAGTTTTGATGCAAGAGAAGAAAGTTGTTGCTTATACCTCTTGCCAGTTGAAGCCTAATGAGAAGAACTACCCCACTCATGATCTCGAGTTGGCGGCAGTTGTGCATGCTCTGTTGACTTGGAGACATCTTCTATTGGGAAGAAAAGTGGATATTTTCACTGATCACAAGAGTCTCAAGTACATCTTCACTCAGCCTAATGTCAACCTCAGGCAAACTCGATGGGTCAAAATGATTCAAGAGTATAATCCGAGTATCGAGTATACTCCAGGCAAGGCCAATGTGATTGCTGACGCTTTGAGCAGGAAAGCGTATTGCAATAGTCTGATTCTTAAGCCTTATCAACCCGAGCTTTGTGAAGCTTTCCGCAAACTGAATCTGCAAGTTGTTCCCCAAGGTTTCCTCGCCAACCTTCAAGTCTCTCCTACCTTAGAAGACCAGATTCGCCAAGCCCAGATTCTTGATGCTATGGTGAAAAAGGTGAAGATTGGGATTGCCAAGAGTCAGTCCAAGTACAAGTGCTACCGCCTTGATGACAAGGACACTCTCTTCTTCGAGGATCGAATTGTTGTACCCAAAGGTGAACTTCGTAAAGTGATCATGAACGAGTCTCACAATTCTCTCCTCTCCATCCACCCTGGGAGTACGAAGATGTATCAGGACCTCAAGCAAGCTTATTGGTGGACTCGAATGAAGCGCGAGATCGCTCAATTCGTGAACGAATGTGATGTCTGCAGAAGAGTGAAGGCGGAACACCAAAGGCCAGCGAGTCCCCTCCAACCTCTTGCCATTCCAGAATGGAAGTTTGACCACATTGAAATGGACTTCGTGACTGGGTTTCCAAAGTCCAAGCGTGGCAATGATGCTATATTTGTTGTCATCGACAAGCTCACCAAAGTGGCTCACTTTCTGCCTATCAAAGAGTCAATCACTGCAGCTCAATTGGAGGAACTCTATACCTCTCGAATTGTCTCTCTGCACGGTATTCCTCAAGTGATATCTTCAGACCGTGGCAGCATCTTTACCTCCAAGTTTTGGGATTCTTTTTAGAAGGCCATGGGCACCAACATCCGCTTCAGCACTGCTTTCCATCCTCAAACAAGCGGTCAAGTCGAGCGTGTCAACCAGATTCTTGAAGATATGCTCAGGGCTTGTGTGATCTCCTTCGGCATGAAGTGGGAGGATTGTCTTCCTTATGCTGAATTCTCCTACAACAACAGTTTTCAAGCAAGTTCGGGCAAGGCCCCATTTGAAAATCTGTATGGCAGGAAGTGTCGTGCCCCTCTCAACTGGTCTGAAACCGGTGAACGTCAGCTGCTGGGTAATGACTTAATCACAGAGGCAGAAGAAATGTGCAAAGTCATTCGTGATAACCTCAAAGCAGCTCAATCCCGTCAGAAGAGCTACTATGATAGTAAGCACCGTGATTTGGCTTTCAAGATCGGAGATCATGTTTACCTCCGCGTCTCTCCTATGAAGGGTACTCGTCGCTTTGGTATCAAAGGGAAGCTTGCCCCTAGATACGTGGGACCTTTCAAGATTGTCAGCAAGAGAGGCGACCTTGCCTATCAACTCGAGCTTCCTTCAAACTTTGCAAATGTTCATGATGTGTTCCATGTCTCTCAACTCCGAAAGTGCTTCAAGACGCCTGACCGCACAGTCAACTTCCAGGACATTGAGCTCCAAGAAGATCTCTCCTATCGTGAGCACCCAGTCGCTATTCTTGAAGAGAGTGAACGCAAGACTCGCAACAAGTCAATCAAATTCCTCAAAGTCAAGTGGTCACACCATTCCGACCGTGAAGCTACCTGGGAACGCGAGGATCACCTCCGTTCTGAGTACCCGGCGTTCTTTCAGTCCTAGATCTCGGGACGAGATCCTTTCGTAGTGGTGGAGTGTTGTAACGCCCCAGATATAACTTTCCCAATTTGCACTCCAACTCTTGTTGTTTCCGGTGTTAAGTTATATTTATTTCTCGGGTTCGGGTCTTTGTCTCCGTGTGTTGTTTTCATTTTCATGCATCTCATATCATGTCATCATGTGCATTGCATTTGCATACGTGTTCATCTCATGCATTCGAGCATTTTCCCCGTTGTCCGTTTTGCATTCCGGCGCTTCGTTCTCCTCCGGTGGTCATTTCTAGCTTTCTTTCGTGTGTGGGGATTAAACATTTCCGGATTGGACCGAGACTTGCCAAGCGGCCTTGGTTTACTACCGGTAGACCGCCTGTCAAGTTTCGTACCATTCGGACTTCGTTTGATACTCCAACGGTTAACCGAGGGACCGAAAAGGCCTCGTGTGTGTTGCAGCCCAACACCCCTCCAATTTGGCCCAAAACCCACCAAACTCTGCTCCATCACCTAGAGTGTTCGATCATGATCGCGTGGCCGAAAACCGCACCTCATTTGGACTCTCCTAGCTCCACTTATGCCTATAAATACACCCCCTCCATTTTCGGAACTCTCCCTCTCCGAAACCCTAGCCAAAAAAAAGATCCCCGCGCCGGCCGGACATGTCCGCTCCGACCGGACGCATCACCGCCGCCGCCCGCAGCCAGTGGCGTGATGCCACGTGGCGCTCCTCCGCCCACACCCGCACCGGCCCGCGCGGCCTGGGGAGAGCCCCCGCGCGGCCCGATCTCCCCGCCGCCTCCTACCTCGTCCGCCGCCGCCCTCTCCAACGCCGGTGGCGGGCACCGCCACGGGCCACCACCACGCCACCGCGGGCGACCTCGCCGCCGCCAACTCTGGTCGCCGCCGTCCCGCCTCTCCGCCGCCTCGCCGCTGCCGCCCGGGTGCCGCGCCGCCCCGCCTCTCCGTCCTCGCCGCCGTCCGGCCCCCGCGGCCAACCTCTCCACCGGCCGACCTCGCCGGAGCCGCCATCTCGCTGGAGTCCTCGATTTCCACGCTCGGTGAACAGTGCCGGTGAATAGTGATCTGGATCCAGATCCAGATCTGGAACCCTAGGGTTGACTTTTTCTCCTCCAAACCCTAATTTTCGAGCATACTTTGACCTGCCATATCTCCGCATCCGTAGCTCCGTTTTGGACATATAGTATATCGAAATGTTCGCCTCGACGAGTACATCATTTCTTTCCATTGCGTCATTTTCATTTGAGTTCATCTTGATGCCCGAAATGCTGATAGAAGGAGGCTTCGTGAGTTAATTGTCAGATCTGCTAGTTCATCTTAGACTTTTGTCATTTTTTCCATGATTATTGTGTGCATGATATGCCTGTGCGTCCTTCATATGTTTTGTTAAGCATCTTGTTATCTTTCCAGAGGTGCAACCCATGCATTTTTAGGATGTGTGTGGTGACTTGTGCAAGCTTGCAAAGTGAGGCACCCGGTAAATCTGTTTTCAGGGACTTAGTAGTTTTCACTAAGTCTGGGATTATTTAGTTCATGATGCCATATGTTCATGCTATTTCCTAGTGATCCGTGCCTCTTTTGAGGATGATCAGTAAAGTACTTTTGTTAATCCTGTTATGCTCTATCCATCCATGTCTTTACTTGCAATTATGGAGCACCCTAGCTTGAGTCAATCGAGCTCTACTTTTGCTTCATTGTAAATCTGGGCAGATCGTCAACATGTTTGCGATTTTGCCGATGCTATTGTAGTTGATCCGTGCATGCTATGCCATTGTTATTGCCATGTGTAGCTAGAATTTTGTGCCTTCTTAATGGATGTATGCTTGCCTTGCCATGACTTGCACCTTGGTGAGTGCATCGAGCTCGTTTACATGCCTTCGTGAGTTAGATTTCAGCATGTCTCAGTTTTCACTAAGTCTGAAAACTGATTGTGTTTTAGCTATGTTCGTGGGCTTGTTAGTATATTTTGTGAACCCTTTTGGCCCAGGTCACTTTGGGTCTTTTGTTAAGCTTGTTGAGTATATCCATGCCATGTTCTTCTTTGTCTTAATCAGGTCATGTATCATGTTGTTTTGCTGCTCCGAAGAGAGCTTCGTGATCTGAAATTTCAGACAAGTGTTAATTTCACTAAGTCTGAAATCTGTTTTGCATTTGCGTTTTTGCCATGCTTGTTTGAACCTCATAATGGATGAATTGGACGTGGCTCAGTGCTAGTCTTTTGTTAAGCATCTTGTGTGCATCCCTGCCATGTATTTTGTTGTCATTTTTGAGTGCTGCAGCATGTTCATTTCGTTGCATTTAGAGGCCTACTTGCTGTAAATCGCAGACCGGTGTCATATCTTAAAATGCTTGCCATTTCCAAACCGTAACTCCGATTCCGGCGTTCTTTATATCGTTTTCAAGCAATTTCATCCCCTCTTTCCAGTGGCACGCTTGGTTTTCTAAGTTGAGGCCAGGTTCATGCATTTCCTGTCATATCTTGCATTTTGCATCCCGCATCGCATCCCGCATAGCATACCATCATTGCATCTTATTGTTTGAGCTTGCACGTGGTTGATTGTATCCTTGTTGCTTGTTTGTCTTGTTTGGGTAGAGCCGGGAGACGAGTTTGATAACAAGGAGCCCGTTGAGTTTGCTTTTGAGGATCCAGTCAACTCTGACAGCTTTGCAGGCAAGATGATCATACCCTCGAAATCACTACTATCTTTGCTATGCTAGTTTGCTCGCTCTTGCTATGCCAATGCTTCGATGCCTACCTTTTGCTTGTCAGCCTCCCAATTGCCATGTTGAACCTCTAACCCACCTTGTCCTAGCAAACTGTTGATTGGCTATGTTACCGCTTTGCTCAGCCCCTCTTATAGCGTTGCTAGTTGCAGGTGAAGATTGGAGCCGTTCCTTGGTGGAACATTTACTTACTTGTTGGGATATCATTATATTGCTATGTTATCTTAATGCATCTATATACTTGGTAAAGGGTGGAAGGCTCAGCCTCTCGCCTGGTGTTTTGTTCCACTCTTGCCGCCCTAGTTTCCGTCATATCGGTGTTATGTACCCGGATTTTGCGTTCCTCACGCGGTTGGGTTATAATGGGAACCCCTTGATAGTTCGCCTTGATTAAAGCTTTTCCAGCAATGCCCAACATTGGTTTTACCATTTTCCACCTAGCCCTTTTCTTTCCCTTGGGTTCTGCAGACTCAAGGGTCATCTTATTTAAACCCCCCCGGGCCAGTGCTCCTCTGAGTGTTAGTCCAAACAGAGCCACTTGCAGCGCCACCTCGGGGCAACTCGAGGGTTGGTTTTAGTTGTACGTAGTGTTCATCTGAGTGTGCCCTGAGAAAGAGATATGTGCAGCTCCTATCGGGATTTGTCGGCACATTCGGGCGGTGTTGCTGGTCTAGTTTTAACCTGTCGAGATGTCTTGTTGTACCGGGATACCGAGTCTGATCGGAACGTCTCGGGTGGAGGTCTATTCCTTCGTTGACCGTGAGAGCTTGTCATGGGCTAAGTTGGGACTCCCCTGCAGGGATTGAACTTTCGAAAGTCGTGCCCGCGGTGATGGGCAGATGGGAAGTTGTTAATGTCCGGTTGTAGATAACTTAAACATAACTTAATTAAAATGAATCAACCGTGTGTGTTACCGTGATGGCCCTTTCTCGGCGGAGTCCGGGAAGAGGACACGGTGTTGGAGTAATGCTTGCGCAGGTTGTTCCTCTAGATTCTCACTCGCGCTTTGCCTCCTCTTCTCGCTCTCTTTTGCGTATAAGTTAGCCACCACATATGCTAGTCGCTTGCTGCAGCTCCACATATATTTGCCTTACCCTTCCTATAAGCTTAAATAGTCTTGATCGCGAGGGTGCGAGATTGTTGAGTCCCTGTGGCTCACAGATACTATAACTCCAGATGCAGGTCCAGGTGATTCCGCTCCAGGTGACGAGTACGAGCTCAAGTGGGAGTTCGATGAGGACTCTCAGTGTTACTACGTGTCTTTTCCTGATGATCAGTAGTGGTGCCTAGTTGGGGTTTGATTCGGGGTCGTGTCGCATGTTGGGTATTTCTTCTATTTTGGCGCCGTACTCGGGCCATGAGTGTTTGAATGATGTATGTTATTTATGTACTTTGATGTGACGTGGCGAGTGTAAGCCAACTATGTATCTTCCCCTTTTATTATATATTACATGGGATGTTGTGATGATTGCCTAACTTGCGACATTGCTTTCAATGCGGTTATGTCTCTAAGTCGTGCCTCGACACGTGGGAGATATAGCCGCATCGAGGGCGTTACAGACGAGCACTGCACTCACCACCTGGTGCGTTGCAGATATGTATAGTAACATGGGTTTGCCGATGTTTGGCGCGGCCAGGATTGGGTTGCTTGCTAACAAAGCTTTTATTTCTTCCAGTCCGGCTGTTGCAGCATCCGTCCACGCAAAGTGGTCGGTGCGTCGGAGTAGGCGATACAATGGCAGTGCCTTTTCTCCTAATCTGGAGATAAAGCGGATCAAAGCTGTCATGCACCCGGCCAGTCCGGATGTTTGATTTCTCTGATAAACCCGGCTTCGAGTAACATGGCTAGCTCCTCACCCATAGCCTATCGTTTGGGTTCAGAAAATCGCCGCAGCGTTTGCTTGACTGGTTTGTATCCCCTCAGTATATTGAGACTATGTTCGGCCAACGCGCGTGGGATTCCTGGCATATCTGTTGGGGAACGTAGTAATTTCAAAAAAATTCCTATGCACACACAAGATCATGGTGATGCATAGCAACGAGAGGGGAGAGTGTGATCTACGTACCCTTGTAGATCAACAACGGAAGCGTGAGGTTGATGTAGTCGTACGTCTTCACGGCCCGACCGATCAAGCACCGAAACTACGGCACCTCCAAGTTCTAGCACACGTTCAGCTCGATGACGATCCCCGGACTCTGATCCAGCAAAGTGTCGGGGAAGAGTTCCGTCAGCACGACGGCGTGGTGACGATCTTGATGTACTAATGTCGCAGGGCTTCGCCTAAGCACTGCTACAATATTATCGAGGACTATGGTGGAAGGGGGCACCGCACACGGCTAAGAATATGATCACGTGGATCAACTTGTGTCTCTAGGGGGTGCCCCTGCCTCCGTATATAAAGGCTCAAA
>NC_041390.1:542003704-542017498 GCF_002162155.2 Triticum dicoccoides
TACTAATGTCGCAGGGCTTCGCCTAAGCACTGCTACAATATTATCGAGGACTATGGTGGAAGGGGGCACCGCACACGGCTAAGAATATGATCACGTGGATCAACTTGTGTCTCTAGGGGGTGCCCCTGCCTCCGTATATAAAGGCCCAAAGGGGGGGCAGCCGGCCAAGAGGAGGCGCGCCAGGAGGAGTCCTACTCCCTCCGGGAGTAGGACTGCCCCCCCCCCCCCTTTCCTAGTTGGAATAGGATTCGTGGAGGGGGGAAAGACGAGAGAGAGGAGGAAGGGGGGCCAGCCCCCTCTCCTTGTCCTATTCGGACCAAGGGGGGAGAGGCGCGCGGCCCATCTCTGGCCACCTCTCCTCTCTTCCACTAAGGCCCACTAAGGCCCATATACCTCCCGGGGGTTTCCGGTAACCTCCCGGTACTCCGGTAAAATCCCGATTTCACCCGGAACACTTCCGATATCCAAACATAGGCTTCCAATATATCAATCTTTATGTCTCGACCATTTCGAGACTCCTCGTCATGTCCGTGATCACATCCGGGACTCCGAACAACCTTCGGTACATCAAAACGCATAAACTCATAATATAACTGTCATCGAAACCTTAAGCGTGCGGACCCTACGGGTTCGAGAACAATGTAGACATGACCGAGACACGTCTCCGGTCAATAACCAATAGCGGGACCTGGATGCCCATATTGGTTCCTACGTATTCTACGAAGATCTTTTATCGGTCAGACCGCATAACAATATACGTTGTTCCCTTTGTCATCGGTATGTTACTTGCCCGACATTCGATCGTTGGTATCCAATACCTAGTTCAATCTCGTTACCGGCAAGTCTCTTTACTCATTCCGTAATACATCATCCCGTAACTAACTCATTAGTTGCAATGCTTGGAAGGCTTAAGTGATGTGCATTACCGAGAGGGCCCAGAGATACCTCTCCGACGATCGGAGTGACAAATCCCAATCTCGAAATACGCCAACCCAACATGTACTTTTGGAGACACCTGTAGAGCACCTTTATAATCACCCAGTTACGTTGTGACGTATGGTAGCACACAAAGTGTTCCTCCAGCACACGGGAGTTGCATAATCTCATAGTCATAGGAACATGTATAAGTCATGAAGAAAGCAATAGCAACATACTAAATGATCGGGTGCTAAGCTAATGAAATGGGTCATGTCAATCAGATCATTCAACTAATGATGTGATCTCGTTAATCAAATGACAACTCTTTGTCCATGGTTAGGAAACATAACCATCTTTGATTAACGAGCTAGTCAAGTAGAGGCATACTAGTGACACTCTGTTTGTCTATGTATTCACACATGTATTATGTTTCCGGTTAATACAATTCTAGCATGAATAATAAACTTTTATCATGATATAAGGAAATAAATAATAACTTTATTATTGCCTCTAGGGCATATTTCCTTCAGTCTCCCACTTGCACTAGAGTCAATAATCTAGTTTACACAGTAATGATTCTAACACCCATGGAGCCTTGGTGCTGATCATGTTTTGCTCGTGGAAGAGGCTTAGTCAACGGGTCTGCTACATTTAGATCCGTATGTATCTTGCAAATCTCTATGTCTCCCACCTGGACTAGATCCCGGATGGAATTGAAGCGTCTTTTGATGTGCTTGGTTCTCTTGTGAAATCTGGATTCCTTCGCCAAGGCAAGTGCACTAGTATTGTCACAAAAGATTTTCATTGGACCCGATGCACTAGGTATGACACCTAGATCGGATATGAACTCCTTCATCCAGACTCCTTCGTTTGCTGCTTCCGAAGCAGCTATGTACTCCGCTTCACATGTAGATCCCGCCACGACGCTTTGTTTAGAACTGCACCAACTGACAGCTCCACCGTTTAATGTAAACACGTATCCGGTTTGCAATTTAGAATCGTCCGGATCAGTGTCAAAGCTTGCATCAACGTAACCGTTTACGATGAGCTCTTTGTCACCTCCATATACGAGAAACATATCCTTAGTCCTTTTCATGTACTTCAGGATGTTCTTGACCGCTGTCTAGTGATCCACTCCTGGATTACTTTGGTACCTCCCTGCTAGACTTATAGCAAGGCACACATCAGGTCTGGTACACAGCATTGCATACATGATAGAGCCTATGGCTGAAGCATAGGGAACATCTTTCATTTTCTCTCTATCTTCTGCAGTGGTCAGGCATTGAGTCTGACTCAATTTCACACCTTGTAACACAGGCAAGAACCCTTTCTTTGCTTGATCCATTTTGAACTTCTTCAAAATCTTGTCAAGGTATGTGCTTTGTGAAAGTCCAATTAAGCGTCTTGATCTATCTCTATAGATCTTAATGCCTAATATGTAAGCAGCTTCACCGAGGTCTTTCATTGAAAAACTCTTACTCAGGTATCCCTTTATGCTATCCAGAAATTCTATATCATTTCCAATCAATAATATGTCATCCACATATAATATTAGAAATGCTACAGAGCTCCCACTCACTTTCTTGTAAATACAGGCTTCTCCGAAAGTCTGTATAAAACCAAATGCTTTGATCACACTATCAAAGAGTTTATTCCAACTCCGAGAGGCTTGCACCAGTCCATAGATGGATCGCCGGAGCTTGCACACTTTGTTAGCTCCCTTTGGATCGACAAAACCTTCTGGTTGCATCATATACAACTCTTCTTCCAGAAACCCATTCAGGAATGCAGTTTTGACATCCATCTGCCAAATTTCATAATCATAAAATGCGGCAATTGCTAACATGATTCGGACAGACTTAAGCATCGCTACGGGTGAGAAGGTCTCATCGTAGTCAATCCCTTCAACTTGCCGAAACCCTTTTGCGACAAGTCGAGCTTTGTAGACAGTAATATTACCATCAGCGTCAGTCTTCTTCTTGAAGATCCATTTATTCTCAATCGCTTGCCGATCATCGGGCAAGTCAACCAATGTTCACACTTTGTTCTCATACATGGATCCCATCTTAGATTTCATGGCTTCAAGCCATTTTGCGGAATCTGGGCTCACCATCGCTTCTTCATAGTTCGTAGGTTCATCATGATCTAGTAGCATGACTTCCAGAACAGGATTACCGTACCACTCTGGTGCGGATCTCACTCTGGTTGATCTACGAGGTTCAGTAGTATCTTGTTGTGAAGTTTCATGATCATTATCATTAGCTTCCTCACTTATTGGTGTAGGTGTCACAGAAATAGGTTTCTGTGATGCATTAATCTTCAACAAGGGAGCGGGTACAGTTACCTCGTCAAGTTCTACTTTCCTCCCACTCACTTCTTTCGAGAGAAACTCCTTCTCCAGAAAGTTACCGAACTTAGCAACAAAAGTCTTGCCTTCGGATTTGTGATAGAAGGTGTATCCAATAGTCTCCTTTGGATATCCTATGAAGACACATTTCTCCGATTTGGGTTCGAGCTTATCAGGTTGAAGCTTTTTCACATCAGCATCGCAGCCCCAAACTTTCTGAAACGACAACTTTGGTTTCTTGCCAAACCATAGTTCATAAGGCGTCGTCTCAACGGATTTTGATGGTGCCCTATTTAACGTGAATGCGGCCGTCTCTAAAGCATAACCCCAAAACGATAGCTATAAATCAGTAAGAGACATCATAGATCGCACCATATCTAGTAAAGTACGATTACGACGTTCGGACACACCATTACGCTGTGGTGTTCTGGGTGGCGTGAGTTGCGAAACTATTCCGCATTGTTTTAAATGTTCACCAAACTCGTAACTCAAATATTCTCCTCCATGATCAGATCGTAGAAACTTTATTTTCTTGTTACGATGATTTTCAACTTCACTCTGAAATTCTTTGAACTTTTCAAATGTTTCAGACTTATGTTTCATTAAGTAGATATACCCATATCTGCTTAAGTCATCTGTGAAGGTGAGAAAATAACGATATCCGCCACGAGCCTCAATATTCATCGGACCACATACATCTGTATGTATGATTTCCAACAAATCTGTTGCTCTCTCCATAGTACCGGAGAACGGCATTTTAGTCATCTTGCTCATAAGGCACGGTTCGCAAGTACCAAGTGATTCATAATCAAGTGGTTCCAAAAGTCCATCAGTATGGAGTTTCTTCATGCGCTTTACACCGATATGACCTAAACGGCAGTGCCACAAATAAGTTGCACTATCATTATCAACTCTACATCTTTTGGCTTCAACATTATGAATATGTGTGTCACTCCTATCGAGATTCAATAAGAATAGACCATTATTCAAGGGTGCATGACCATAAAAGATATTACTCATATAAATAGAACAACCATTATTCTTTGATTTAAATGAATAACCGTCTCGCATCAAACAAGATCCAGATATAATGTTCATGCTTAACGCTGGCACCAAATAACAATTATTTAGGTCTAATATTAATCCCGAAGGTAGATGTAGAGGTAGTGTGCCGACCGCGATCACATCGACTTTGGAACCATTTCCCACGCGCATCGTCACCTCGTCCTTAGCCAATCTTCGCTTAATCTGTAGTCCCTGTTTCGAGTTGCAAATATTAGCAACAGAACTAGTATCAAATACCCAGGTGCTACTGCGAGCATTAGTAAGCTACACATCAATAACATGTATATCACATATACCTTTGTTCACCTTGCCATCCTTCTTATACGCCAAATACTTGGGGAAGTTCCGCTTCCAGTGACCAGTCTGCTTGTAGTAGAAGCACTCAGTTTCAGGCTTAGGTCCAGACTTGGGTTTCTTCTCTTGAGCAGCAACTTGCTTGCTGTTCTTCTTGAAGTTCCCCTTCTTCTTCCCTTTGCCCTTTTTCTTGAAACTAGTGGTCTTGTTGACCATCAACACTTGAAGCTCCTTCTTGATTTCTACCTCCACAGCTTTCAGCATCGCGAAGAGCTCGGGAATAGTCTTATTCATCCCTTGCATATTATAGTTCATCACGAAGCTCTAGTAGCTTGGTAGAAGTGATTGGAGAATTCTGTCAATGACGCTATCATCCGGAAGATTAACTCCCAGTTGAATCAAGTGATTACAATACCCAGACATCTTGAGTATATGCTCACTGACAGAACTGTTCTCCTCCATCTTGCAGCTATAGAACTTATTGGAGACTTCATATCTCTCAATCTGGGCATTTGCTTGAAATATTAACTTCAACTCCTAGAACATCTCATATTCCCCATGACGTTCAAAACATCGTTGAAGTCCTGGTTCTAAGCCGTAAAGCATGGCACATTGAACTATCGAGTAGTCATCAGCTTTGCTCTGCCAGACGTTCATAACATCTGGTGTTGCTCCAGCAGCAGGCCTGGCACCCAGCGGTGCTTCCAGGATGTAATTCTTCTGTGCAGCAATGAGGATAATCCTCAAGTTACGGACCCAGTCCGTGTAATTGCTACCATCATCTTTCAACTTTGCTTTCTCAAGGAACGCATTAAAATTCAACGGAACAACAGCACGGGCCATCTATCTACAATCAAACATACATAAGCAAGATACTATCAGGTACTCAGTTCATGATAAATTTAGGTTCAATTAATTATATTACTTAAGAACTCCCACTTAGATAGATATCCCTCTAATCCTCTAAGTGATTACGTGATCCAAATTAACTAAACCATGTCCGATCATCACATGAGATGGAGTAGTTTCATTGGTGAACATCACTATGTTGATCATATCTACTATATGATTCACGCTCGACCTTTCGGTCTCCGTGTTCCGAGGCCATATCTGTATATGCTTGGCTCGTCAAGTATAACCTGAGTATTCCGCGTGTGCAACTGTTTTGCACCCATTGTATTTGAACGTAGAGCCTATCACACCCGATCATCACGTGGTGTCTCAGCACGAAGAACTTTTGCAACGGTGCATACTCAGGGAGAACACTTCTTGATAATTTAGTGAGAGATCATCTTATAATGCTACCGTCAATCAAAGCAAGATAAGATGCATAAAAGATAAACATCACATGCATTCAATATAAGTGATATGATATGGCCATCATCATCTTGTGCTTGTGATCTCCATCTCCGAAGCACCGTCTTGATCACCATCGTCACCGGCGCGACACCTTGATCTCCATCGTAGCATCGTTGTCGTCTCGCCAATCTTATGCTTCCACGACTATCGCTACCGCTTAGTGATAAAGTAAAGCATTACAGCGTGATTGCATTGCATACAATAAAGCGCCAACCATATGGCTCCTGCCAGTTGCCGATAACTCGGTTACAAAACATGATCATCTCATACAATAAAATTTAGCATCATATCTTGACCATATCACATCACAACATGCCCTGCAAAAACAAGTTAGACGTCCTCTACTTTGTTGTTGCAATTTATACGTGGCTGCTACGGGCTTAAGCAAGAACCAATCTTACCTACGCATCAAAACCACAACGATAGTTTGTCAAGTTGGTGATGTTTTAACCTTCGCAAGGACCGGGCATAGCCACACTCAGTTCAACTAAAGTTGGAGAAACTGTCACCCGCAAGCCACCTATGTGCAAAGCACGTCGGGAGAACCGGTCTCGCGTAAGCGTACGCGTAATGTCAGTCCGGGCCGCTTCGTCCAACAATACTGCCGAACCAAAGTATGACATGCTGGTAAGTAGTATGACTTATATCGCCCAAAACTCACTTGTGTTCTACTCGTGCATATAACATCAACACATAAAAACCTAGGCTCGGATGCCACTGTTGGGGAACGTAGTAATTTCAAAAAAATTCCTACGCACACGCAAGATCATGGTGATGCATAGCAACGAGAGGGGAGAGTGTGATCTACGTACCCTTGTAGATCGGCAACGGAAGCGTTAGGTTGATGTAGTCGTACGTCTTCACGGCCCGACCGATCAAGCACCGAAACTACGGCACCTCCGAGTTCTAGCACACGTTCAGCTCGATGATGATCCCCGGACTCTGATCCAGCAAAGTGTCGGGGAAGAGTTCCGTCAGCACGACGGCGTGGTGACGATCTTGATGTACTAATGTCGCAGGGCTTCGCCTAAGCACTGCTACAATATTATCGAGGACTATGGTGGAAGGGGGCACCGCACACAGCTAAGAATATGATCATGTGGATCAACTTGTGTCTCTAGGGGGTGCCCCTGCCTCCGTATATAAAGGCTCAAAGGGGGGGCGGCCAGCCAAGAGGAGGCGCGCCAGGAGGAGTCCTACTCCCTCCGGGGGTAGGACTCCTCCCCCCCTTCCTAGTTGGAATAGGATTCGTGGAGGGGGGAAAGAGGAGAGAGAGGAGGAAGGGGGGCCGGCCCCTCTCCTTGTCCTATTCGGACCAAGGGGGGGAGAGGCACGCGGCCCATCTCTGGCCACCTCTCCTCTCTTCCACTAAGGCCCACTAAGGCCCATATACCTCCCGGGGGGTTCCAGTAACCTCCTGGTACTCCGGTAAAATCCCGATTTCACCCGGAACACTTCCGATATCCAAACATAGGCTTCCAATATATCAATCTTTATGTCTCGACCATTTCGAGACTCCTCGTCATGTCCGTGATCACATCCGGGACTCCGAACAACCTTCGGTACATCAATACGCATAAACTCATAATATAATTGTCATCGAAACCTTAAGCGTGCGGACCCTATGGGTTCGAGGACAATGTAGACATGACCGAGACACGTCTCCGGTCAATAACCAATAGCGGGACCTGGATGCCCATATTGGTTCCTACATATTCTACGAAGATCTTTTATCGGTCAGACCGCATAACAATATACGTTTTTCCCTTTGTCATCGGTATGTTACTTGCCCGAGATTCGATCGTCGGTATCCAATACCTAGTTCAATCTTGTTACCGGCAAGTCTCTTTACTCGTTCCGTAATACATCATCCCGCAACTAACTCATTAGTTGCAATGCTTGCAAGGCTTAAGTGATGTGCATTACCGAGAGGGCCCAGAGATACCTCTCCGATGATCGGAGTGACAAATCCCAATCTCGAAATACGCCAACCCAACATGTACTTTTGGAGACACCTGTAGAGCACCTTTATAATCACCCAGTTACGTTGTGATGTTTGGTAGCACAGAAAGTGTTCCTCTGGCACACGGGAGTTGCATAATCTCATAGTCATAGGAACATGTATAAGTCATGAAGAAAGCAATAGCAACATACTAAACGATCGGGTGCTAAGCTAATGAAATGGGTCATGTCAATCAGATCATTCAACTAATGATGTGATCCTGTTAATCAAATGACAACTCTTTGTCCATGGTTAGGAAACATAACCATCTTTGATTAACGAGCTAGTCAAGTAGAGGCATACTAGTGACACTCTGTTTGTCTATGTATTCACACATGTATTATGTTTCCGGTTAATACAATTCTAGCATGAATAATAAACTTTTATCATGATATAAGGAAATAAATAATAACTTTATTATTGCCTCTAGGGCATATTTCCTTCAATATCCGAGGTGAGGGAGTCCTGGATTAGGGGGTGTCCGGATAGTTGGACTATAACCTTTGGCCGGACTCCTGGACTATGAAGATACAAGATTGAAGACTTCGTCCCGTGTCCGGATGGGACTTTCCTTGGCGTGGAAGGCAAGCTTGGAAATATGGATATGTAAATCTCCTTCCATTGTAACCGACTCTGTGTAACCCTAGCCCTCTCCGGTGTCTATATAAACCAGAGGGTTTAGTCCGTAGGACAACAACAATCATACCATAGGCTAGCTTCTAGGGTTTAGCCTCTCTGATCTCGTGGTAGATCTAATCTTGTACTACCCATATCATCAATATTGATCAAGCAGGAGTAGGGTTTTACCTCCATCGAGAGGGCCCGAACCTGGGTAAAAACATCGTGTCCCTTGTCTCCTGTTACCATCCGCCTAGACGCACAGTTCGAGACCCCCTACCCGAGATCCGCCGGTTTTGACACCGACATTGGTGCTTTCATTGAGAGTTCCTCTGTGTCATCACCTTTAGGCCCGATGGCTCCTCCGATCATCAACAACGGTGCGGTCTAGGGTGAGACCTTTCTCCCTGGACAGATCTTTGTATTCGGCGGCTTTGCACTGCGGGCTAATTTGCTTGGCCATCTGGAGCAGATTGAAAGCTACGCCCCTGGCCATCAGGTCAGATTTGGAAGTTTGAACTACACGGCTGACATTCGCGGAGACTTGATCTTCGACGGATTCGAGCCACAGCCGAGCGCGCCGTACTGTCACGATGGGCATGACTTAGCTCTGCTGCCGAACAGTGCCCTGGAGGCCGCACCCACATCAGCTCTGACCCCTAGCTCAGAGCCAACTGCGCCGATCGAGGATGGGTGGCTAGACCCCGCCTCGGGGGCTGCAGTCTCAACGGCGATCGAGCCGAACATCAGCCTTATCCTCTGCGAAGCCCATGACTCCAAGGTGTCGGACCCTTCTCCGGACTCCAAACCAGTCGCGCCCCTGCCAATCGAATCCGATTGGGCGCTGATCATGGAATTCACTGCCATGGATTTCTTTCAGCACTCGCCCTTCGATGACATTCTGAATTCACTAAGGTATCTCTCTTTGTCAGGAGAGCCCTGGACGGATTATGGCCGGCAGGATTGGGATGCGGACGACGAAGAAATTCGATGCTCACCCACCACCCACTTTGTAGCCACTGTCGATGATTTAACTAACATGCTAGACTTCGACTCCGAAGACATCGACGGCATGGACGACAATGTAGGAGACGAACATGAACCAGCGCCTATAGGGCACTGGAAAGCCACCTCGTCATATGACATATATATAGTGGATACACCCAAAGAAGGCAATGGCGACGGAACAGTGGGGGATGACCCCTCCAAGAAGCAACCTAAGCGTCGGCGTCAGCGGCGCCGCTCTAAGTCCCGCCAAAGCAAAAATGGTGATACCGGCACGGGAGATAATAACACCCCGGACAGTGCCGAAGACAACTCCCCCCAGCAAGATTCAGCATAGGAGGATGGAGAAGCCAGCCCCCCTGAGAGGGCGGAAGACAGAGAGGAAGAGGATGATAATTACATGCCACCCTCCGAAGACGAGGCAAGCCTCGGCGATGACGAATTTGTCGTGCTTGAGGATCCCGTCGAACAAGAACGCTTTAAGCGCAGGCTTATGGCCATGGCGAGTAGCCTTAAGAAAAAACAGCAACAACTTAGAGCTGATCAAGACTTGCTAGCCGACAGATGGACTGAAGTCCTTGCGGCTGAGGAGTACGAACTCGAACGCCCCTCCAAGAGCTACCCAAAGCGCAAGTTGCTACCCCGATTAGAGGAGGAAGCATTTAAACCTACATCACCAGCGCATGATGCGGCTGACCGGCCACCTCGCGGCCGCGACAGAGAGGCCTCCAGGCCCTCTACCCAAGCCGCACCCCGGCGCCGCTCAAAAAATACCAAGGCACGGGGAAACGCGCTAGACCTGCGGGATATGTTGGAGGACAAGGCAAGGCAAACAAGATCGATCTACGGATCGCGTGGGCACCCCATGACACGAGACGATAACCGTCACGCCGGATACAGTAAATCCGGCCGGGCCGAGCACGGCACAGAGGTGCCGCACACCCACTATGCTTCACAGATGAAGTAATGGATCATCAAATCCTAGAGGGTTTCAAACCCGTAAACATTGAATCATACGATGGCACAACAGATCCTGCGGTATGGATCGAGGACTATCTCCTTCATATCCACATGGCCCGTGGCGATGATCTACACGCCATCAAATACCTCCCACTCAAGCTTAAAGGACCAGCTCGGCATTGGCTTAACAGCCTGCCAGCAGAGTCAATTGGTTGTTGGGAGGACCTGGAAGCTGCATTCCTCGACAATTTCCAGGGCACCTATGTGCGACCACCAGACGCCGATGACCTTAGCCACATAATTCAGCAGCCAGAAGAATCTGCCAGACAATTCTGGACACGGTTCCTAACCAAGAAAAATCAAATCGTCGACTGTCCAGACGCAGAGGCCCTAGCAGCCTTTAAGCATAACATCCGTGATGAGTGGCTTGCCCGGCACCTTGGACAGGAAAACCGAAATCTATGGAAGCCCTCACGACACTCATGACCCGCTTTTGCACGGGAGAAGACAGCTGGCTGGCTCGTAGCAATAACATGACCAAGAGCCCTGGTAATTCGGATACCAAGGACAGCAATGGCAGGTCGCGTCGCAACAAGCACAAGCGTGTGACGCCCCCGATTCAATCGTACACTAATTATACACGCAAAGGTGTACGATCAAGATCAGGGACTCACAGGAAGATATCACAACACAACTCTACAAATAAAATAAGTCATACAAGCATCATAATACAAGCCAGGGGCCTCGAGGGCTCGAATACAAGTGCTCGATCATAGACGAGTCAGCGGAAGCAACAATATCTGAGTACAGACATAAGTTAAACAAGTTGCCATAAGATGGCTAGCAGAAACTGGGATACAGATCGAATGAGGCGCAGGCCTCCTGCCTGGGATCCTCCTAACTACTCCTGGTCGTCATCAGCGAGCTGCACGTAGTAGTAGGCACCTCCGGGGTAGTAGTCGTCGTCGACGGCGGCGTCTGGCTCCAGGGCTCCAGCATCTGGTTGCGACAACCAGGTAGAAGGGAAAAGGGGAAAAGAGGGAGAAAAGCAACCGTGAGTACTCATCCAAAGTACTCGCAAGCAAGGAGCTACACTACATATGCATGGGTATATGTGTAAAGGGCCATATCGGTGGACTGAACTGCAGAATGCCAGAATAAGAGGGGGATAGCTAATCCTGTCGAAGACTACGCTTCTGGCAGCCTCCGTCTTGCAGCATGTAGAAGAGAGTAGATTGAAGTCCTCCAAGTAGCATCTCCAAGTAGCATCTCCAAGTAGCATCTCCAGTAGCATCTCCAAGTAGCATCTCCAGGTAGCATCGCATAGCATAACCTACCCGGCGATCCTCTCCTCGTCGCCCTGTAGAAAAGCGATCACCGGGTTGTCTGTGGAACTTGGAAGGGTGTGTTTTATTAAGTATCTGGTTCTAGTTGTCATAAGGTCAAGGTACAACTCCAAGTCGTCCTGTTACCGAAGATCACGGCTATTCGAATAGATTAACTTCCCTGCAGGGGTGCACCAACTTACCCAGCACGCTTGATCCCATTTGGCCGGACACACTCTCCTGGGTCATGCCCGGCCGCGGAAGATCAACACGTCGCAGCCCCACCTAGGCAAAACAGAGAGGCCAGCACGCCAGTCTAAACCTAAGCGCACAGGGGTCTGGGCCCATTGCCCATAGCACACCTACACGTTGCGTACGCGGCCGAAAGCAGACCTAGCCTAGTGGCGTTCCAGTCCAATTCGGCGCGCGCCGCTCCGTCGCTGACGTCTGAAGTGCTTCGGCTGATACCACGACGTCGGGACACCCATAACTACTCCCACGTAGATGGTTAGTGCGTATAGGCTCGTAGCCAACTCAGATCAAATACCAAGATCTCGTTAAGCGTGTTAAATATTCGCGAACGCCGAACAGGGCCAGGCCCACCTCTCTCCTAGGCGGTCTCAACCTGCCATGTCGCTTCGCCTCAAAGATCCACTCGCGGGTGCTCCACCAGCCGACCCGACTTTAGTCTCCACAGGTATCATGTATAAAGTAGTATATACCCGTGATCACCTCCCGAGTGATCACGGCCCGATAGTATAGCACGGCAGACGGACAAGAATGTAGGGCCACAGATGGAATACTAGCATCCTATACTAAGCATATAGGATTGCAGGTAAAGGTAACAACAGTAGTAACAAGGACAGGCTATGCATCAGGATAGGTATAACAGAAAGCAGTAACATGCTACACTACTCTAATGCAAGCAGTATAGAGAAGAGTAGGCGATATCTGGTGATCAAGGGGGGGGGCTTGCCTGGTTGCTCTGGCAAGAGAGAGGGGTCGTCAACACCGTAGTCGATCACAGGGGGTACCGGCAGCGACCTCGGGGTCTACCGGAAAAAGTAACGGCGGGGGAACATAATAAATAACAGAGCAATCAAAGCATAACATGACAAATACGGTGCTAGAGGTGATCTAACGCAGGGATAGGTGATACCGGTGAAGGGGGGAAACATCCGGGAAAATATCCCCGGTGTTTCGCGTTTTCGGGCAGAGGAGCCGGAGGGGGAAAGTTGCGAGTTCGATAGGTTAGGGGGGTGTGTCGGACGAACGGGCTGCGAATCCAGGAATCGTCTCGTCGTTCTGAGCAACTTTCATGTTGAAAATATTTTAATCCGAGTTACGGATTAAAACATATGATTTTCTAAAGATTTTATTAATTTCTGAATTTTAATTAATTATTTAATTAATTCGAAAATGATTTAATGACATCAGCATGATGTCATGTTGACATCAGCAGTCAACAGAGTTGACTGGTCAACCTGACCAGTGGGTCCCACTGGTCAGTGACACGTTTAATTAACAGATTAATTAAACTAATCATAATTAAGTAGGGGGTGGGCCCCACTATCATTGTTTGATTAATTAACTATCAGTTAATTAGGTTAATCTAATTGTGATTAATTAACTTAAATAATTCGTTAATTAATTAATTAATTTAATTATTATTATCTATTTATTATTTTTATTATTGTTTTTTTTAATTCTTTTTTTTATTAAAACGTTATCTGGGCGGGGCCCATGTGTCATAGGGCCATAGGGGCCTTTGCGGGTATGCGGTTTACGGGCGCAACCCGAACAGGCGGGGGCGCTGGGCGCGGGCGTAACGGGCGACGGGCGCCCGTAACCTGCCCAGGGCGGGGCGTGGCCGTGGCCACGGCGGGGGCTGCCGCAGCGGG
>NC_041390.1:542018678-542026158 GCF_002162155.2 Triticum dicoccoides
AGATTGGATCGAGAGGGGGGGAAGTGGGGCGACGGGGGGTTAGGGTTCGGTGGGAGGGGGTTATGCAGAGGGGGGGCGCGCCTGGGCCGGCCTGGGGGCCCGATGGCCAGCTGGGCCACGGCCCAGCAAGGGGTCTCCTTCTTTCTTTTGTTTTTGCTTTGCCTTTTCTTTTTCTTTTTTTTACTTTCTGTTTTATTTTAAGTTCCCTTTTATTACAGTTTTATAAAAACACTAGCACCTAAATTTGTATTTATAAATATACTACTGCCACCTTAATTCTCAACCGAAAATAAAATAGTTTAATATTTTATAAAATTCAATAGGCATGTATTTAACTGTTTTAACTACTGTTTTAATTATCTTAGAGCCTTTAAACACTTTATCAAAGTTTGGTTTCTCCACCATAATTACCGCTGCATTATTTAGTTCACTCCGAACATTTTAGTTTTAAAGTTTGGAAACTTTTGTTGTTTCCCTATGTTTTAAATTTGAATTTGAATCGGGTTCGAATCAACGTGAGTTTAATCACAGTAAAGGAGGTGATGTGGCATCATTAGCTTGGGATTACTGTAGTCTAATTATCCGGGCGTCACAATTCTCCTCCACTACAAGAAATCTCGTCCCGAGATTTAAGAGGGGAGTAAGGGGGGGGGGGGTCTGGTTATTCTAATGGATCTTCTTGAAGAAGTTAATCCCTTTCGTTGATGTCTTCAATTCTTTATTCCAAAGCATCATGATGAAGTTGTGGTCCTTTCTTCGGGGAACTCCATCGTACTTACGAATAGGTAAGGGGCAGCTCTACAATGATAGGAGGTTATAAGGGAAATTTATCTGGGGTATCCCAAGAATGAACATATGAGTATCTCTCGAGTTGAACAAATTACACCTATCGAGAGCAAAGTAAGGCGGTGCATTAAGAAGTTTCAAGCGGATAGGCAATCGTTCATTGCCTGAAGCAGAGTGCGAAAGGGGTTCTGAGCAACGGGAATAAGTATTGTGTCCGATACCAGAATAGATCAACAGGCAAGTGGCCCGTGAATTACATACAAAGTCAAGCACGAGGAATAACTTTGACAACAGGTTGTACAGGAGAGTCAGGTTTCGTTCCTGGGACCTGTGGGTTATGGGCCCACCATGTGGGTTAAAAGTAGAAAGGGGGGGCTGACATCTTGTACGATCACGATAGCAAGGCATGTCAGAGAGTAGCATGTCAGTTATGTCGGCAACAATGTCGGTACCAAGGGCGAGGGACGAAGAGAACCATTTTCCTGCTCGTTGAACGAGGCGACCAGTAGGCGAAGTTCTTGTCCATCGGTGGTTACCAGAATGTCATCAACAAAAGTAACAGGGTCTTACTGACAGAATTGTACAACGAGGTGTTTACATAAGCAGGAGAATATTACTGCTCAGATCATATAGTTCACAAGAAAGGTTAAACCAACAGTGGAAGGAAATTATGTTTAAACACATATTTCAAGGTTATATCCTTCCCAAGGACAAGCAGAGCAAGATATCCATGACAGGATACAAAGTAGAAAACCATTTAGGTAAGGGGGAAGGAATCTCATGATATTACCCATACAACGGTGTTAGGATAAGTGATAAATAAAATTTAGCATCGTGCTTCAAATGTTCCTGTTGAAAATTGGAGTACCATTGACATGCTTCGAGATAGCATTGACATGGTCTTCAGGTGAAGATCAGACTTTGGAAACACAAAGGATCCATCAGGAATAACTTGTAGAATAAGTCTTACAATTTCCTCATGGACGAATGGATAACCTTGCTGAAAAGGTATCTATAATGATAGGTCCTCCAGCCGGGGGGGGGGGTGCTAGGCATGACATCATGTTACCGGGTCATCAAAGGATCAACATCATAACTCTTGGAAAGTTGTCCCAACCATCATATCTGACCGAGATTCAAATCTGATTGGTGTCAGGATACCTCAGACTTAGGATACCTGAGAAGGAAAGGTGCAACGCAAATCGACGAAATGACATTGCAAGATTCTCGGGAAATGAACTATGGGAGCGGGTTCTTGAAGCAATAGTTCATCATTAAACCAAGTTGAGGATGAGGAGGTGGCTGATGGACTCAGCGACAATCCATTGAGATTTTCAAAAGATGGATTTCCACAATTATGTGAACAAGGAAATAACATTTGTCAGATCAGATAATATAATGAGGTATACTCAAGGAGAACATACCCAATTAAACATTGGTTGAAAGGTGCGCCCGAAATATGGGTTGGGTTGCACAACCAATGTCAGAATGATGATTCAATAATCAATAGCCTAAGAATGAACTTTCGACCATTAACTTCAAAGAAATAGGGTTGCTAGAAGGAAAGAATCCAAACAACACCGTTCACTTGTTGGAATTAACACGGGGACCAAGAAATGAAGGAAGATGGCAAGAAGCATTTTGATATCAAGAATTCTTAAGAGGTGGTGAAATTCCCACCACATTCTTGACAAAAAGAGATGGTAATACTTCCGAGGTAAGGAAGATCAAATGCTGGGTAGCAAGGAACTCAAGGTATTACACCTAGCATGAACAAGCTTGTGTTGGTGGGAAGGCAATAAAGTGGTCGATGATAATACAATTCATCGAGGGCAAGGATGGTATTTCTCATCATGAATTCAATTGATATCCTGGATGAGCTCAGAATGTTGATGATCACGACACCTTTGTCGCGAGAGTTCATGAAGATGTAATCGATCGGTGACGACATCAAGTCAAGTAATGATGAAGTGAAAGGTTATTGGAACCAAGGGTACGACACAAACTCGAAACCAAGCTTGTTGTTCAAGGAGAAATGATATGGCGATGAGGATCGACGTAAGGTTAGTTCATCGTCGAAAATTGGTGCTCCGAGAATAAGGGCCGGGTAGCACAGTTAGAATCGTCACGACAATGATATAGCCAAACAGGCTAGGAATGGCGTGATCGGGTACAAACTCGTACTTATAGAAGCTTACTGAAGAGTTGTTGAACCGTAGAGCGGACTCGGTTCAGTTATCGGTGTCTTTGAGTGTTCAATAACTCAGAGCCCGTGAAAAATTGGAATCAGTGGGAAGGTAGCACTTGATGAAGAACTCATCAGAAGTTATGCAGTTCCATGATAATCTCGAGATACCAGGGGGGTAATACTCGACACAAGATCAAAGTAAAGGTTGGATTGGTGTATTGATCCATAGGAGACAATTGTTTTAACTTATCCAAGAAATGGAATCAAAGAAGAACAATCATGGTTGGAACCACGGTTGCAAGGGATCAATTCACAGATACCATATGTTAGCTATCAAGGAAATAGTTATTATTACAAGAAGCTTCCATGATAGGATATACATCGCGTCCATGGGCATGAACTCAAAGTTCAAGGTCGACTCCCACTTCCTCAATGCATAATCTTCCATTCACCTCTCGTATTTCGAAGATGGCATTAGTTGTTGAAAGTTTTACCTGGTGCAATACCAGATAAGTATGACTCGTGAAAACTTTTGGGTTCACACAATTTAGAGAAGGCATATGTTCAACCCATAGGGGCTTGTTAGAGACATATACCACAATCTTTAGAAGTAATTAACTCAAGCTCGAAGGCAGAGCATGGTTGAGAAAGCAGACGATACAATTTACCAAAGGCATTATGTATCCGAGAAAAGGCTCACAAGTTTATTGAATATGAAGGGCGTTGTCAGATAAAATCCAACAAAGGATCTGGTGGTCCACAAGGGATCTGACGTGAGCATCGATACTCAACTAGAGGGAGCAGATTATAGAAACAACTGACTATCTCAATCGTCAAATGCAAAGGAATTATGATTTCCAAATCAAGGGATCAGAAGCAATGCTCTGATTAGGGGTGGACAAGTTGAATAGCCTTAGGGTACAATCAAAGACAATTGGATTGGTCGAGAACCAATTCCAGTTAAAAGAATGGAAGCTCAGCCGGAAAGGTAATTTATAAGGATCAATGATGATTGCGTGTATTCGCAACATATTGAGTCAACAGACTCAAAATGATAATGACAAGGAATGTCTATAAGATTTCTATACTTATGGGATTAATCATAATGAAAGCAAACAAGAAATTCCAGAGCAATAGGTTGCTGAGGATTTTCGGAATATCGGGTGGTATTTCGAAGACTTTTGTGTAACACATGAATAACTGGGGGATGGGCGGATACTCGATAAATGCGAGAATTAACCGTAGGGGTATTCAAGTGACAAGAACAGCAAGGCAGTAAGCTCAAGGGATTATCGAAACCACGACGAGTTTTTCAGGGTATCTTGTAATAACAAGACCACTGGGGATGAAGGTAAGAATAACAAATGCAAGTAGTTATCCATAAGGGTTTGCGGTGGAAGGTGAATTGCAAACGCGATGAACACAAGTTCTCGGACGATCATCAGTAATAAGGGGCTCTCGGGTGAAAATGATAACGAGATCCTAATGTTAGATTTAGTAAAATTCATTTAACCCGAATAGAAGAGATGTCAGAGCCCCAGAGTATAGGTCGAGGAGTAAAAGATCCTACTACCACCCGATGGCGACGTGGGCCCATGGGCCACACAGCCATGTTAGTAAAAGTTTTTCAATGTCTAGACTCGACTTCGGCCAAGGAGTTGGAAGGGGGATTCCTACAGGCAGTCGGCTCTGATACCAACTTGTGACGCCCCCGATTCAATCGTACACTAATCATACACGCAAAGGTGTACGATCAAGATCAGGGACTCACGGGAAGATATCACAACACAACTCTACAAATAAAATAAGTCATACAAGCATCATAATACAAGCCAGGGGCCTCGAGGGCTCGAATACAAGTGCTCGATCATAGACGAGTCAGCGGAAGCAACAATATCTGAGTACAGACATAAGTTAAACAAGTTGCCATAAGATGGCTAGCACAAACTGGGATACAGATCGAATGAGGCGCAGGCCTCCTGCCTGGGATCCTCCTAACTACTCCTGGTCGTCGTCAGCGGGCTGCACGTAGTAGTAGGCACCTCCGGGGTAGTAGTCGTCGTCGACGGCGGCGTCTGGCTCCAGGGCTCCAGCATCTGGTTGCGACAACCAGGTAGAAGGGAAAAGGGGAAAAGAGGGAGAAAAGCAACCGTGAGTACTCATCCAAAGTACTCGCAAGCAAGGAGCTACACTACATATGCATGGGTATATGTGTAAAGGGCCATATCGGTGGACTGAACTGCAGAATGCCAGAATAAGAGGGGGATAGCTAATCCTGTCGAAGACTACGCTTCTGGCAGCCTCCGTCTTGCAGCATGTAGAAGAGAGTAGATTGAAGTCCTCCAAGTAGCATCTCCAAGTAGCATCTCCAAGTAGCATCTCCAATAGCATCTCCAAGTAGCATCTCTAGTAGCATCTCCAAGTAGCATCTCCAGGTAGCATCGCATAGCATAACCTACCCGGCGATCCTCTCCTCGTCGCCCTGTAGAAAAGCAATCACCGGGTTGTCTGTGGAACTTGGAAGGGTGTGTTTTATTAAGTATCCGGTTCTAGTTGTCATAAGGTCAAGGTACAACTCCAAGTCGTCCTGTTACCGAAGATCACGGCTATTCGAATAGATTAACTTCCCTGCAGGGGTGCACCAACTTACCCAGCACGCTTGATCCCATTTGGCCGGACACACTTTCCTGGGTCATGCCCGGCCGCGGAAGATCAACACGTCGCAGCCCCACCTAGGCAAAACAGAGAGGCCAGCACGCCGGTCTAAACCTAAGCGCATAGGGGTCTGGGCCCATCGCCCATAGCACACCTGCACGTTGCGTACGCGGCCGAAAGCAGACCTAGCCTAGTGGCGTTCCAGTCCAATTCGGCGCGCGCCGCTCCGTCGCTGACGTCTGAAGTGCTTCGGCTGATACCACGATGTCGGGATACCCATAACTACTCCCACGTAGATGGTTAGTGCGTATAGGCTCGTAGCCAACTCAGATCAAATACCAAGATCTCGTTAAGCGTGTTAAATATCCGCGAATGCCGAACAGGGCCAGGCCCACCTCTCTCCTAGGCGGTCTCAACCTGCCCTGTCGCTTCGCCTCAAAGATCCACTCGCGGGTGCTCCACCAGCCGACCCGACTTTAGTCTCCACATGTATCATGTATAAAGTAGTATATACCCGTGATCACCTCCCGAGTGATCACGGCCCGATAGTATAGCACGGCAGACGGACAAGAATGTAGGGCCACAGATGGAGTACTAGCATCCTATACTAAGCATATAGGATTGCAGCTAAAGGTAACAACAGTAGTAACAAGGACAGGCTATGCATCAGGATAGGTATAACAGAAAGCAGTAACATGCTACACTACTCTAATGCAAGCAGTATAGAGAAGAGTAGGCGATATCTGGTGATCAAGGGGGGGGGGCTTGCCTGGTTGCTCTGGCAAGAGAGAGGGGTCGTCAACACCGTAGTCGATCACAGGGGGTACCGGCAGCGGCCTCGGGGTCTACCGGAAAAAGTAACGGCGGGGGAACATGATAAATAACAGAGCAATCAAAGCATAACATGACAAATACGGTGCTAGAGGTGATCTAACGCAGGGATAGGTGATACCGGTGAAGGGGGAAAACATCCGGGAAAATATCCCCGGTGTTTCGCGTTTTCGGGCAGAGGAGCCGGAGGGGGAAAGTTGCGAGTTCGATAGGTTAGGGGGGTGTGTCGGACGAACAGGTTAAGTATCCGGAATCGTCTCGTCGTTCTGAGCAACTTTCATGTTGAAAATATTTTAATCCGAGTTACGGATTAAAAGATATGATTTTCTAAAGATTTTATTAATTTCTGAATTTTAATTAATTATTTAATTAATTCGAAAATGATTTAATGACATCAGCATGATGTCATGCTGACATCAGCAGTCAACAGAGTTGACTGGTCAACCTGACCAGTGGGTCCCACTGGTCAGTGACACGTTTAATTAACAGATTAATTAAACTAATCATAATTAATTAGGGGGTGGGCCCCACTGTCATTGTTTGATTAATTAACTATCAGTTAATTAGGTTAATCTAATTGTGATTAATTAACTTAAATAATTCGTTAATTAATTAATTAATTTAATTATTATTATCTATTTATTATTTTTATTATTGTTTTTTTTAAATTCTTTTTTTATTAAAACGTTATCTGGGCGGGGCCCATGTGTCATAGGGCCATAGGGGCCTTTGCGGGTATGCGGTTTACGGGCGCAACCCGAACAGGCGGGGGTGCTGGGCGCGGGCGTAACGGGCGACGGGCGCCCGTAACCTGCCCAGGGCGGGGCGTGGCCGTGGCCACGGCGGGGGCTGCCGCAGCGGGGCACGAGGGCCACGGTGGGCGGAGGTGGACAGGGGCAGCGGCAGCGGGCGTGCACACGGTGACGAACGACGGCGGCCCGAGGCAGCAGCAACAACCACGTAGCAGTGGCAGGAAGAGGAGAAGGCCAGGGCGGAGCACGGCGAGGGGAAGGAGGCCGC
>NC_041390.1:542026886-542074825 GCF_002162155.2 Triticum dicoccoides
GTGCGGCGATCCTGGGGTAGCGGGCGACGTTCAACGGGGCCGGGGCAACTGCCCCGATCCAGATCGAGGAGGAGAGGGGAGAGATGAGGGGGATCGTGGGGGGGCTCCTCGATCCAGATTGGATCGAGAGGGGGGGAAGTGGGGCGACGGGGGGTTAGGGTTCGGTGGGAGGGGTTATGCAGAGGGGGGGCGCGCCTGGGCCAGCCTGGGGGCCCGATGGCCAGCTGGGCCACGGCCCAGCAAGGGGTCTCCTTCTTTCTTTTGTTTTTGCTTTGCCTTTTCTTTTCTTTTCTTTTTACTTTCTGTTTTATTTTAAGTTCCCTTTTATTACAGTTTTATAAAAACACTAGCACCTAAATTTGTATTTATAAATATACTACTGCCACCTTAATTCTCAACCGAAAATAAAATAGTTTAATATTTTATAAAATTCAATAGGCATGTATTTAACTATTTTAACTACTGTTTTAATTATCTTAGAGCCTTTAAACACTTTATCAAAGTTTGGTTTCTCCACCATAATTACCGCTGCATTATTTAGTTCACTCCGAACATTTTAGTTTTAAAGTTTGGAAACTTTTGTTGTTTGCCTATGTTTTAAATTTGAATTTGAATCGGGTTCGAATCAACGTGAGTTTAATCACAGTAAAGGAGGTGATGTGGCATCATTAGCTTGGGATTACTGTAGTCTAATTATCCGGGCGTCACAAAGCGCCACATTAACAGCGACAAAGCTGAAGATACGGCAGTTAATGCCGGATTCAGAGGCTCTAAACCCGGTGAACGGAAAAAGGCATTCAAAAGAAACACTCCGGGCCCATCCAGTTTGGACCGTATACTCGATCGCTCATGCCAGATACATGGCACCCCCGAAAAACCAGCCAAACACACCAACAAAGATTGTTGGGTGTTCAAGCAGGCCAGCAAGTTAAATGCCGAAAACAGAGACAAGGGGCTACACAGCGACGACGAGGAGGAGCCCCGGCCGCCGAACAATAGTGGACAGAAGGGCTTCCCCCCACAAGTGCGGACGGTGAACATGATATACGCAACCCACATCCCCAAGAGGGAGCGGAAGCGTGCGCTCAGGGACGTATATGCGTTGGAGCCAGTCGCCCCAAAGTTCAACCCATGGTCCTCCTGCCCGATCACTTTTGATCGAAGGGACCACCCCACTAGCATCCGCCATTGGTTCTAGACCCAATCATTGACGGATTTCACCTCACTCGAGTCCTTATGGACGGCGGCAGCAGCCTGAACCTGCTTTATCAGGATACAGTGCGGAAAATGGGCATAGATCCCTCAGGGATTAAACCCACAAAAATGGCCTTTAAAGGCGTCATACCAGGAGTAGAGGCTAACTGCACAGGCTCAGTCACACTCGAAGTGGTCTTCGGATCCCCAGATAATTTCCGAAGCGAGGAGTTAATCTTCGACATAGTCCCGTTCCGCAGTGGCTATCACGCACTGCTCGGACGAACCGCATTTGCAAAGCTCAATGTGGTGCCGCACTACCTATACCTCAAGCTCAAGATGCCAGGTCCTCGAGGAGTCATTACAGTCAATGGAAACACCGAATGCTCTCTCCAAACGAAGGAGCATACGGCGGCCCTCGCGGCGGAAGTATAGAGCAGCCTCTCAAGGCAATTCTCTAGTACGGCTATTAAATGCCCGGACACCGTCAAGCGCGCCCGGAGTAAGCTACAACAAGATCGCCTGGCACATTCTGAGCAAGCGTAGCAATGCGGCCCCGACCCCAACCCTTGAGAAACTGTGAAACCAGTACTACGCGTACACAATTACGCTTTGAAAATACCATGGGCACAGGGGGAGGGCACAACAACGGCATGCCCAAAACGCGGCTCAACCGCACTAGGGGCTCCCGATTTTGTCATTTTTTCTTACTTTCAGGACTCCACTATCCGGAAGGCCTATCTGGCAGTATAATCTCCGAACACACGATGCAACAACTAAGGAGGCAGAAAGCTACGTCGAATTCCCAGGTGGTCTCTATAACGAGCAAAATACATGTCTTACATACCATCACGCAGCTCGCCCCTGAAGGGGGACATGTCAAATAGTCCCATCTCTTGCTTATCGCACTATTTGTATCGTTCTGCTTTTACCGCAGCCTTTTTCGAATAAATGATGCTTAGCTTCAGCTTATTATTGCATTATCTATTCATTCCTTTTTTCATATACATGTTCAGTTATGACATTTAGCACCCGTACACTTTGGTACGTTCAATACGCCAGGGGCTCAAGCACCCCATAATACGGCGTGAGAAGTCCGAACACTTTCACAAGTGCGGCCCTCCGAACTTATAGCATTATATGCATCAGCTCCGAATCATGTCTTTGGTCAATAGTTGGGTTTACCCGGCTCCCATGTTTTGGTACCTTACGTTCCGCTGTATCGGCTAAGGTAGCGCTGGGAGAACTACTGCGATTGTGCCCCGGTTGAGCTGGGCTAAGCACCTCAGTAGAGAAAGCTAAAACTGACTATCATGATATGGCGAGAGCTGGTCGATGTTCGAGAGGTTTCGAGTCCCTAAAGACTTATGCCGCTTAGAGTGAGGAGTCGGCTTTGTCCGGCCTAGGCGTGTATAGCGCCCTGAACTCGGTCTTCCGAACACTAGGGGCTTCGCCGAAATTTAAAATTATAGAATTCTCTGGCTAAGTGAGAGTGATAATGCATTATAGTCCGATTGCCTTGTTCGTTGTGCTGAGCACCTCCCTCGAAGGACCCAAGAATGGGAAAAAGAGCGCTCAGGTTTATCCCGAACACCCCAGCACTCATGGCATGGGGGCAGAAGCCGACGACTCGCCATCTCTCAAATTTAATAAACGGCCGCATAGAAGGTAATATTTTAAATTAAAACAAGCGTTGCATAGCGCATATGAACAAGTTTTCAGCGTACAGTATAACACGAGCGAGTTTACTCAAATATTACATCCTTGGAACATTCATCCGCCACAAGGCGGGCACCCTTCAGGATGCCCTCATAATACATCTCAGGGTGGCGATGCTCCTTGCCCGGCGGTGGCCCGTCCTTCACAAGCTTCTCACCATCCATCTTGCCCCAGTGCACTTTAGCATGGGCAAGCGCCCTACGGGCACCCTCGATGCAGACGGAGCGCTTGATGACTTCAAGCCATGGACAGGCATCCACCAGCCGCCTCACCAGCCCGAAGTAGCTCCCAGGCATGGCCTCTCCAGGCCACAGCCGGACTACGAGACCCTTCATGGCCTGTTCGGCCACCTTATGGAGCTCGACCAGCTGCTTCAGCTGGTCGCTCAAGGGCACCGGGTGTCCGGCCTCAGCATACTGAGACCAGAACACCTTCTCCGTCAAGCTCCCCTCTTCGGCCCGGTAGAAGGCGGTGGCATCTGACACGCTACGGGGCAAATCTGCGAATGCTCCTGGAGAGCTCCGGACTCGGGTAAGTAACAAGTAATTCACTTTCAAGTGCTTGCTTTGCATAAAGAATGCCTTACCCGCCGCTATCTTCTTCATCGCCTCAATTTCCTAGAGGGTCTTTTGGGCTTCGGCCTTGGCAGACTTGGCGCTTTCGAGGGCCGTCGCGAGCTCGGACTCTCGCGTCTTTGAGTCAAGCTCCAAACTCTCGTGTTTTTTCACGAGAGCCTGGAGCTCTTGCTGTACCTCGCCAACTCGTACCTCATGTTTCTCCCGCTCGGTGCGCTCCGTGGCCGCCTTCTTTTCGGCCTCGGAAAGCGCTTGCTTTAGGGTCGCCACCTCAGTCGTGGCCCCTGGCACATCAATAACAGCCCTGTCATTTTTTGAAACTGCATCTTTTTAAATATACTCCACAAGGTATTACTTACCTTCTTTTTCCTCGAGCTTCTTCTTGGCAAGGCCGAGCTCTTGCTCGGACCGCTCGAGGTTCTGCTTCAGCGCATCCACCTCCGCAGTCAGTGCGGCAGAGGCCAGCAATGAAGCCTGCATACGCATATTGACTTAATTATGTTAGACTCCTGCGAATATTATTAGATCCTCTATTCGGCTTTTCATTCTGAACGCCAAACAGAGCATCAGGGGCTACTGTCTATGCGGTAATATTTTCACATATTTTTTACATACCACAAAGCCTGTTAGCAGTCTGGCACAAGCTTCAGTCAGCCCGCTCTTGGCGGACTGAACCTTCTAGACCACTGCACTCATAATAGTGCGGTGCTCCTCATCGATGGAGGCGCCATTAAGCACCTCCAGCAAGTTATCCGGTGCCTCCGGTTGGACGGAGGTCACCGGCGTCGTAGTCTTGCCCTTCTTTATTAGGGGGCCGCCTGCCGGACTCCGGAACCGTTGAAGGTTCCGGTGCGGTGTCCGGCCCAGGGCCGGACTTGGAGCCCTTGGGGGTCTTGTCCCCTTTGTGCCTGGAGTCCGGGAGGTCGCCTTGCGGCGCCTCCAGGACCACCTCCCCCTAGCTTGGAACCTTTTGAGACAACACCTCGGTGTCGTCCGTAGGGCGGGGGGAGGTAGCGGTCAGAAGTGAAAAACTATTCACATCCGACGAAGCCAAGGAACCACTCGATGACACGTCAAGCCGGGCTTTGGGCGGACTGCATAATTATATTCGGTGTCAGGAAAAGCTGTGCAATAAAGGAACACTATGAGTTACTCTAGTGTCCGAATACTTACGACTTCGCCAGGGGCTTGGCCTTGAGCGACCACTCCTCTTCGCCGTCGTCGGCATTGGTGGAGTACTCCGGAGGAAGGGTCCTCCCCTTCTTGGACCCTCCAGCCTCCCCAGTTGGGGCGGCCTTCCTTTTCTTTTCTCCCCCTGCTGGGGAAGAAACCTCTCTTTCCTCCTCCTCGTCTTCACGGCAGGAGTGCGCCTTAGAGTCATCGGACGATGAGTCCGACTCCACCGGGCGTCGGGAACTCTTTCGGGTTCCCGTGGCCTTCTTCTTGGCCTTCTTCTCTGGCACCACGTAAGGTGCCGGAACCAGCAGCCCCGCCAAGCGGGTGTCTGCTGGGTCTTCGGGCAAAGGATCCGGATAGTTGATTTGTCCGGCCATCCTCTGCCAGTCCTGTCAAAGGCATGGGGGCTTAGATCCCGCATAGAGTCAAACTATGAAAGACAAATATCCTGTAAGAGGTGAAACAGCTTACCGCGCTGGCTTGACGCTGCACGCTGAATCCGCGATCCTCGGTAGCGGAAGCGGGAGCCTCGGCGCCCTTGAATAGCACCTTCCAGGCATCTTCGTACGTTGTGTTGAAGAGCCTGCTCAGAGTTCGGTGTTGGGCCGGATCGAACTCCCACAAGCTGAAAGCCCGTTGTTGGCACGGGAGGATCCGGCGGATGAGCATGACCTGGACCACGTTGACGAGTTTGAGCTTCTTGCTCACCAGGTTTTGGACGCATGTTTGGAGTCCGGTCAGCTCTCCCGAACTACCCCATGGCAGACCCTTCTCTTTCCAGGAGGTTAGCCACGTAGGGATTCCGGATCGGAACTTGGGGGCTGTGACCCATTTAGGGTCACGCGGCTCGGTGATGTAGAACCACCCCGATTGCCACCCCTTTATGGTCTCCACAAAGGAGCCCTCGAGCCATAGGACGTTGGGCATCTTGCCCACCATGGCGCCTCCGCACTCTGCCTGGCGGCCTCCCACTACCTTCGGCTTGACATTGAAGGTCTTCGGCCATAAGCCGAAGTGGGGCTGGATGCAGAGGAAGGCCTCACACACGACGATAAACGCCGAGATATTGAGGATGAAGTTCGGGGCCAAATCGTGGAAGTCCAGGCCGTAGTAGAACATGAGCCCCCAGACGAATGGGTGGAGAGGAAAGCCTAGTCCGCGGAGGAAATGGGTGACGAACACCACCCTCTCAAGGGGCCTGGGGGTGGGGATGAGCTGCCCCTCCTCTGGGAGCCGGTGCGCAATGTCGTCGGACAAGTATCCGGCTCTCCTCGGTTTCTTGATGTGTCCCTCTGTGACGGAGGAGACCATCCACTTGCCTCCCGCTCCGGACATGATTGGAGAAGGTTGACGTGGGAAATGCGGACTTGGGCGCTGGAGCTCGAGTGTGTGAAAACGGATGAGCAAAGGAGGAAGACGGCGTGGAAGAAAAGGTGGATCCTGTTGGGGAACATAGTAATTTCAAAAAAATTCCTACGCACACGCAAGATCATGGTGATGCATAGCAACGAGAGGGGAGAGTGTTGTCTACGTACCCTCGTAGACCGAAAGCGGAAGCGTTATTTCAACCCGGTTGATGTAGTCGTACGTCTTCACGATCCAACCGATCCAAGCACCGAAACTACGGCACCTCCGAGTTCTAGCACACGTTCAGCTCGATGACGATCCCTGGACTCCGATCTAGCAAAGTGTCGGGCAAGAGTTCCCTCAGCACGACGGCGTGGTGATGATCTTGAAGTTCTACCGTCGCAGGGCTTCGCCTAAGCACCGCTACAGTATTATCGAGGATTATGGTGGAGGGGGGCACCGCACACGGCTAAGAGAACGATCACGAAGATCAACTTGTGTGTCTAGAGGTGCCCCCTGCCCCCATATATAAAGGAGCAAGGGGGGTGCGGCCGGCCCTAGGAGGAGGCGCGTCGGAGGAGTCCTACTCCCACCGGGAGTAGGACTCCCCCCCCCCTTTCCCTAGTTGGATTAGGACTTGGGGGGAAGGAAGAGAGGGGGAAAGGAAAGGGGGGGTGCCGCCCCCCCCCCTCCTTGTCCAATTCGGACTTGGGGGGAGGGGCGCGCGGCAGCCCCTAGGCCTCCTCTCCTCTTCCTCCACTAGGCCCAATAAGGCCCATTAGGTTACCGGGGGGTTCCGGTAACCTCCCGGTACTCCGGTAAAATGCCGATTTCACCCGGAACACTTCCGATGTCCAAACATAGGCTTCCAATATCTCAATCTTTATGTCTCGACCATTTCAAGACTCCTCGTCATGTCCGTGATCACATCCGGGACTCCGAACAACCTTCGGTACATCAAAATATATAAACTCATAATGAAACTGTCATCGTAACGTTAAGCATGCGGACCCTACGGGTTCGAGAACAATGTAGACATGACCGAGACACGTCTCCGGTAAATAACCAATAATGGAACCTGGATGCTCATATTGGCTCCTGCATATTCTACGAAGATCTTTTATCGGTCAGACCGCATAACAGCATATGTTGTTCCTTTTGTCATCGGTATGTTACTTGCCCGAGATTCGATCGTCGGTATATCAATACCTAGTTCAATCTCGTTACCGGCAAGTCTCTTTACTCGTTCTGTAATACATCATATCACAACTAACTCATTAGTTGCAATGCTTGCAAGGCTTATGTGATGTGCATTACCGAGAGGGCCCAGAGATACCTCTCCGACAATCGGAGTGACAAATCCTAATCTTGAAATACACCAACCCAACATGTACCTTTGGAGACACCTGTAGAGCTCCTTTATAATCACCCAGTTACGTTGTGACATTTGGTAGCACACAAAGTGTTCCTCTGGCAAACGGGAGTTGCATAATCTCATAGTCATAAGAACATGCATAAGTCATGAAGAAAGCAATAGCAACATACTAAACGATCGGGTGTTAAGCTAATGGAATGGGTCATGTCAATCACATCATTCTCCTAATGATGTGATCCCGTTAATCAAATAACAACACATGTCTATGGTTAGGAAACATAACCATCTTCGATTAATGAGCTAGTCAAGTAGAGGCATACTAGTGACGTTTAGTTTGTCTATGTATTCACACAAGTATTATGTTTCCGGTTAATACAATTCTAGCATGAATAATAAACATTTATCATGATATAAGGAAATAAATAATAACTTCATTATTTCCTCTAGGGCATATTTCCTTCAGTCTCCCACTTGCACTAGAGTCAATAATCTAGATTACACAGTAATGATTCTAACACCCATGGAGCTTTGGTGCTGATCATGTTTTGCTCGTGGAAGAGGCTTAGTCAACGGGTCTGCTACATTCAGATCCGTATGTATCTTGCAAATCTCTATGTCTCCCACCTGGACTAGATCCCGGATGGAATTAAAGCATCTCTTGATGTGCTTGGTTCTCTTGTGAAATATGGATTCCTTTGCCAAGGCAATTGCACCAGTATTGTCACAAAAGATTTTCATTGGACCCGATGCACTAGGTATGACACCTAGATCGGATATGAACTCCTTCATCCAGACTCCTTCGTTTGCTGCTTCCGAAGCAGTTATGTACTCTGCTTCACATGTAGATCCCGCCACAACGCTTTGTTTAGAACTACACCAACTGACAGCTCCACCGTTTAATGTAAATACGTATCCGGTTTGCGATTTAGAATCGTCCGAATCAGTGTCAAAGCTTACATCAACGTAACCATTTACGATGAGCTCTTTGTCACCTCCATATATGAGAAACATATCCTTAGTCCTTTTCAGGTATTTCAGGATGTTCTTGACCGCTGTCCAGTGATCCATTCATGGATTACTTTGGTACCTCCCTGCTAGACTTATAGCAAGACACACATCAGGTCTGGTACACAGCATTGCATACATGATAGAGCCTATGGCTGAAGCATAGGGAACATCTTTCATTTTCTCTCTATCTTCTGCAGTGGTCGGGCATTGAGTGTTACTCAACTTCACACCTTGTAACACAGGCAAGAATCCTTTCTTTGATTGATCCATTTTGAACTTCTTCAAAACTTTGTCAAGGTATGTGCTTTGTGAAAGTCCAATTAAGCGTCTTGATCTATCTCTATAGATCTTAATGCCCAATATGTAAGCAGCTTCACCGAGGTCTTTCATTGAAAAACTCTTATTCAAGTATCCCTTTATGCTATCCAGAAATTCTATATCATTTCCGATTAGTAATATGTCATCCACATATAATATCAGAAATGCTACAGAGCTCCCACTCACTTTCTTGTAAATACAGGATTCTCCAAAAGTCTGTATAAAACCAAATGCTTTGATCACACTATCAAAGCGTTTATTCCAACTCCGAGAGGCTTGCACCAGTCCATAAATGGATCGTTGGAGCTTGCACACTTTGTTAGCTCCTTTTGGATCGACAAAACCTTCCGGCTGCATCATATACAACTCTTCTTCCAGAAATCCATTCAGGAATGCAGTTTTAACATCCATTTGCAAAATTTCATAATCATAAAATGCGGCAATTGCTAACATGATTCGGACAGACTTAAGCATTGCTACGGGTGAGAAGGTCTCATCATAGTCAATCCCTTGAACTTGTTGAAAACCTTTTGCGACAAGTCGAGCTTTGTACACAATAACATTACCGTTAGCGTCAGTCTTCTTCTTGAAGATCCATTTATTCTCAATTGCTTGCCGATCATTGGGAAAGTCAACCGAAGTCCACACTTTGTTCTCATACATGGATCCCATCTCAGATTTCATGGCTTCAAGCCATTTTGCAGAATCTGGGCTCACCATCGCTTCTTCATAGTTCGTAGGTTCATCATGATCTAGTAGCATGACTTCCACAACAGGATTACCGTACCACTCTAGTGCGGATCTTACTCTGGGTGATCTACGAGGTTCAGTAGTAACTTGTTCTAAAGTTTCATGATCATCATCATTAGCTTCCTCACTAATTGGTGTAGGTGTCACAGAAACCGGTTTCTTTGATGTACTACTTTCCAATAAGGGAGCAGGTACAGTTACCTCATCAAGTTCTACTTTCCTCCCACTCACTTCTTTCGAGAGAAACTCCTTCTCTAGAAAGTTTCTGAATTTAGCAACAAAAGTCTTGCCTTCGGATTTGTGATAGAAGGTGTAACCAATAGTTTCCTTTGGATATCCTATGAAGACACATTTCTCCGATTTGGGTTCGAGATTATCAGGTTGAAGCTTTTTCACATAAGCATCGCAGCCCCAAACTTTAAGAAACGACAACTTTGGTTTCTTGCCAAACCATAGTTCATAAGGCGTCGTCTCAACGGATTTTGATGGTGCCCTATTTAACGTGAATGCGGATGTCTCTAAAGCATAACCCCAAAACGATAGCGGTAAATCAGTAAGAGACATCATAGATCACACCATATCTAGTAAAGTACGATTACGACGTTCGGACACACCATTACGCTGCGGTGTTCCGGGTGGCGTGAGTTGCGAAACTATTCCGCATTATTTCAAATGTACACGAAACTCGTAACTCAAATATTCTCCTCCACAATCAGATCGTAGAAACTTTATTTTCTTGTTACGATGATTTTCAACTTCACTCTGAAATTCTTTGAACTTTTCAAATGTTTCAGACTTAAGTTTCATTAAGTAGATATACCCATATCTGCTTAATTCATCTGTGAAGGTGAGAAAATAACGATATCCGCCACGAGCCTCAACATTCATCGGACCACATACATCTGTATGTATGATTTCCAACAAATCTGTTGCTCTCTCCATAGTACCGGAGAACGGTGTTTTTTGTCATCTTGCCCATAAGGCACGGTTCACAAGTACCAAGTGATTCATAATCAAGTGGTTCCAAAAGCCCATCATTATGGAGTTTCTTCATGCGCTTTACACCGATATGACCCAAACGGCAGTGCCACAAATAAGTTGCACTATCATTATCAACTCTACATCTTTTGGTTTCAACATTATGAATATGTGTGTCACTACTATCGAGATTTAATAAGAATAGACCACTCTTCAAAGGTGCATGACCATAAAAGATATTACTCATATAAATAGAACAACCATTATTCTCTGATTTAAATGAATAACCGTCTCGCATCAAACAAGATCCAGATATAATGTTCATGCTCAACGCTGGCACCAAATAACAATTATTTAGGTCTAATACTAATCCCGAGGGTAGATGTAGAGGTAGCGTGCCGACCGCGATCACATCGACTTTGGAACCATTTCCCACGCGCATCGTCACCTCGTCCTTAGCCAATCTTCGCTTAATCCGTAGTCCCTGTTTCGAGTTGCAAATATTAGCAACAGAACCAGTATCAAATACCGAGGTGCTACTGCGAGCATTAGTAAGGTACACATCAATAACATGTATATCACATATACCTTTGTTCACCTTGCCATCCTTCTTATCCGCCAAATACTTGGGGCAGTTCCGCTTCCAGTGACCAGTCTACTTGCAGTAGAAGCACTCAGTTTCAGGCTTAGGTCCAGATTTGGGTTTCTTCTCCTGAGCAGCAACTTGCTTGCTGATCTTCTTGAAGTTCCCCTTCTTCTTCCCTTTGCTCCTTTTCTTGAAACTAGTGGTCTTGTTGACCATCAACACTTGATGCTCCTTCTTGATCTCTACCTCCGCAGCTTTCAGCATTGCGAAGAGCTCGGGAATTGTCTTATCCATCCCTTGCATATTATAGTTCATCACGAAGCTCTTGTAGCTAGGTGGAAGTGATTGGAGAATTCTGTCAATGACGCAATCATCTGGAAGATTAACTCCCAACTGAATCAAGTGATTATTATACCCAGACATTTTGAGTATATGCTCACTGACAGAACTGTTCTCCTCCATCTTGCAGCTATAGAACTTATTGGATACTTCATATCTCTCAATCCGGGCATTTGCTTGAAATATTAACTTCAACTCCTGGAACATCTCATATGCTCCATGATGTTCAAAACGTCGTTGAAGACCCGATTCTAAGCCGTAAAGCATGGCACATTGAACTATCGAGTAGTTATCATCTTTGCACTGCCAGACGTTCTTAACGTCATCAGTTGCATCAGCAGCAGGCCTGTCACCCAGTGGTGCTTCCAGGATGTAACTTTTCTGTGCAGCAATGAGGATAATCCTCAAGTTACGGACCCATTCCGTGTAATTTCTACCATCATCTTTCAACATTGCTTTCTCAAGAAACGCATTAGAATTCAATGGAACAACAGCACGGGCCATCTATCTACAATCAAACATAAACAAGCAAGATACTATCAGGTACTAAGTTCATGATAAATTTAAGTTCAATTAATCATATTACTAAAGAACTCCCACTTAGATAGACATCCCTCTAATCCTCTAAGTGATTACGTGATCCAAATCAACTAAACCATGTCCGATCATCACGTGAGATGGAGTAGTTTCATTGCTAAACATCACTATGTTGATCATATCTACTATATGATTCATGCTCGACCTTTCGGTCTCCGTGTTCCGAGGCCATATCCGTATATGCTTGGCTCGTCAAGTATAACCTGAGTATTCCGCGTGTGCAACTGTTTTGCACCCGTTGTATTTGAATGTAGAGCCTATCACACCCAATCATCACGTGGTGTCTCAGCACAAAGAACTTTCTCAATGGTGCATACTCAGGGAGAACACTTCTTGATAATTAGTGAGAGATCATATTAAAATGCTACCGTCAATCAAAGCAAGATAAGATGCATAAAAGATAAACATCACATGCAATCAATATAAGTGATATGATATGGCCATCATCATCTTGTGCTTGTGATATCCATCTTCGAAGCATCATCATGATCACCATCGTCACCGGCGCGACACCTTGATCTCCATCGTAGCATCGTTGTCGTCTCGCCAATCTTATGCTTCTACGACTATCGCTACCGCTTAGTGATAAAGTAAAGCATTACAGGGCGATTGCATTGCATACAATAAAGCGACAACCATATGGCTCCTGCCAGTTGCCGATAACTCGGTTACAAAACATGATCATCTCATACAATAAAATTTAGCATCATGTCTTGACCATATCACATCACAACATGCCCTGCAAAAACAAGTTAGACGTCCTCTACTTTGTTTGTTGCAAGTTTTACGTGGCTGCTACAGGCTTAAGCAAGAACCAATCTTACCTACGCATCAAAACCACAATGATAGTTTGTCAAGTTGGTGTTGTTTTAACCTTCGCAAGGACCGGGCGTAGCCACACTCGGTTCAACTAAAGTTGGAGAAACTGACACCCGCCAGCCACCTGTGTGCAAAGCATGTCGGTAGAACCAGTCTCGCGTAAGCGTACGCGTAATGTCGGTCTGGGCCGCTTCATCCAACAATACTGCCGAACCAAAGTATGACATGCTGGTAAGTAGTATGACTTATATCGCCCACAACTCACTTGTGTTCTACTCGTGCATATAACATTAACACATAAAACCTAGGCTCTGATGCCACTGTTGGGGAACATAGTAATTTCAAAAAAAAATCCTACGCACACGCAAGATCATGGTGATGCATAGCAACGAGAGGGGAGAGTGTTGTCTATGTACCCTCGTAGACCGAAAGCGGAAGCGTTATTTCAACACGGTTGATGTAGTCGTACGTCTTCACGATCCGACCGATCCAAGCACCAAAACTACGGCACCTCCGAGTTCTAGCACACGTTCAGCTCGATGACAATCCCCGGACTCCGATCCAGCAAAGTGTCGGGGAAGAGTTCCGTCAGCACGACGGCGTGGTGACGATCTTGATGTTCTACCGTCGCGGGGCTTCCCCTAAGCACCGCTACAGTATTATCGAGGATTATGGTGGAGGGATGCACTGCACACGGCTAAGAGAACGATCACGAAGATCAACTTGTGTGTCTAGAGGTGCCCCCTGCCCCCGTATATAAAGGAGCAAGGGGGGTGTGGCCGGCCCTAGGAAAAGGCGCGCTGGAGGAGTCCGGGAGTAGGACTCCCCCCTTTCCCTAGTTGGATTAGGACTTGAGGGGAAGGAAGAGAGGGGGGAAAGGAAAGGGGGGGCGTCGCCCTCCCTCCTTGTCCAATTCGGACTTGGGGGGGAGTGGCGCGCGGCAGCCCCTAGGCCTCCTCTCCTCTTCCTCCACTAGGCCCAATAAGGCCCATTAGGTTACCGGGGGTTCCAGTAACCTCCCGGTACTCTGGTAAAATGCGGATTTCACCCGGAACACTTCCGATGTCCAAACATAGGCTTCCAATATATCAATCTTTATGTCTCGACCATTTCGAGACTCCTAGTCATGTCCGTGATCACATCCGGGACTCCGAACAACCTTCGGTACATCAAAATATATAAACTCATATGAAACTGTCATCGTAACATTAAGCGTGCGGACCCTACGGGTTCGAGAACAATGTAGACATGACCGAGACACGTCTCCGGTCAATAACCAATAGCGTAACATGGATGCTCATATTGGCTCCTACATATTCTACGAAGATCTTTTATCGGTCAGACCGCATAACAACATACGTTCTTCCTTTTGTCATCGGTATGTTATTGGCCCGAGATTCGATCGTCGGTATCTCAATACCTAGTTCAATCTCGTTACCGGCAAGTCTCTTTACTCGTTCCGTAATTCATCATCTCACAACTAACTCATTAGTTGCAATGCTTGCAAGGCTTATGTGATGTGCATTACCGAGAGGGCCCAGAGATACCTCTCCAACAATCGGAGTGACAAATCCTAATCTCGAAATACGCCAACCCAACATGTACCTTTGGAGACACCTGTAGAGCTCCTTTATAATCACCCAGTTACGTTGTGATGTTTGGTAGCACACAAAGTGTTCCTCCGGCAAACGGGAGTTGCATATTCTCATAGTAATAGGAACATGTATAAGTCATGAAAAAAGAAATAGCAACATACTAAACGATCGGGTGCTAAGCTAATGGAATGGGTCATGTTAATCACATCATTCTCCTAATGATGTGATCCCGTTAATCAAATGACAACACATGTCTATGGTTAGGAAACATAACCATCTTCGATTAACGAGCTAGTCAAGTAGAGGCATACTAGTGACGTTTAGTCTGTCTATGTATTCACACAAGTATTATGTTTCCGGTTAATACAATTCTAGCATGAATAATAAACATTTATCATGATATAAGGAAATAAATAATAACTTTATTATTGCCTCTAGGGCATATTTCCTTCAGATCCTTATCCCCTTATATGGGCGGACGAAACTATGCGTCCCCGCTAGCCTGGTAAAACGCGCTTATCTCCCAAGTGCCGTAATCAATGGCGCGGTTGGGTTACCCACGCCCGTATTGATGAGAATCCCGGGATAAGGGGACACGATCTCTACTTCGACAAGACGTGCCAAGGAAACCGCCTCGCAAAACGCACTAAGGTGGGACACTAAAAACAATTCGAATAAAGGCTTGGCTGTGGTGTGATGTCATGCTACGGAATGCATCAGCAGATTAGATTTGTGTAAATATTATTCTCTCTACGGTAGTATGTGGAAACTTATTTTGCAGAGCCAGACACTATCCTTGTGTTCAAAATCTTCTATGAAGTATTCGGAGGAGGAACCCGCCTTGCAATGCTGAAAACAATCTGCGCGCCGGACTCGTCGTCATTGAAGCCTGGTTCAGGGGCTACTGAGGGAGTCCTGGATTAGGGGGTGTCCGGATAGTCGGACTATAACCTTTGGCCGGACTCCTGGACTATGAAGATACAAGATTGAAGACTTCGTCCCGTGTCCGGATGGGACTTTCCTTGGCGTGGAAGGCAAGCTTGGCAATAGGGATATGTAAATCTCCTTCCATTGTAACCGACTCTGTGTAACCCTAGCCCTCTCCGGTGTCTATATAAACCGGAGGGTTTAGTCTGTAGGACAACAACAATCATACCATAGGCTAGCTTCTAGGGTTTAGCCTCTCTGATCTCATGGTAGATCTACTCTTGTACTACCCATATCATCAATATTAATCAAGCAGGAGTAGGGTTTTACCTCCATCGAGAGGGCCCGAACCTGGGTAAAAACATCGTGTCCCTTGTCTCCTGTTACCATCCGCCTAGACGCACAGTTCGGGACCCCCTACCCGAGATCCGCCAGTTTTGACACCGATAATTCCCCTATTGGAAATGGTGAACCCAAGCAGTTTCCCGGCGGGACCGCCGAAAACGCACTTTTCCGGATTGAGCCGTATGTCATATTTTCAAAGGTTGTCGAATGTAAGGCGTAAGTCGTCCACCAATGACTCAACATGTTTAGTTTTGATGACTACATCATCTACATATGCCTCAACTATCTTGCCGATTTGCTTTTCCGGACACGTTTGAATCATGCATTGGTATGTGGCGCCGGCGTTTTTGAGCCCGAAGGGCATGGTGTTGAAGCAGAATGGCCCGTATGGGGTGATGAATGCCGTTGCGGCTTGATCGGATTCCTTCATTTTGATTTGATGGTATCCGGAGTATGGGTCGAGGAAGCACAGTGAGTCGTGTCCTGCGGTTGCATCAATAATCTGGTCGATGTGAGGTAGTGGGAAGGGATCCTTAGGGAAGGCTTTATTAAGGTCTTTGAAGTCGACACACAAGCGCCATGATGTATCCTTCTTCGGCACCATGACCAGGATTGCTCGCCAGTCTGTATGTTTGATTTATCTGATAAACCCAGCTTCAAGTAACTTGGCTAGCTCCTCACCCATAGCCTGTCGTTTGGGTTCGGAAAATCGTCGCAGCATTTTCTTGACTGGTTTGTATCCCTTCAGTATATTGAGACTATGTTCGGCCAATGCGCGTGGGATTCCTGGCATATCCGAGGTGAGGGAGTCCTGGATTAGGGCGTGTCCGGATAGTCGGACTATAACCCTTGGCCGGACTCCTGGACTATGAAGATACAAGATTGAAGACTTCGTCCCGTGTTTGGATGGGACTTTCCTTGGCGTGGAAGGCAAGCTTGGCAATACGGATATGTAAATCTCCTTCCATTGTAACCGACTCTGTGTAACCCTAGCCCTCTCCGGTGTCTATATAAACCAGAGGGTTTAGTCCATAGGACAACAACAATCATACCATAGGCTAGCTTCTAGGGTTTAGCCTCTCTGATCTCGTGGTAGATCTACTCTTGTACTACCCATATCATCAATATTAATCAAGCAGGAGTAGGGTTTTACCTCCATCGAGAGGGCCCGAATCTGGGTAAAAACATCATGTCCCTTGTCTCCTGTTACCATCCGCCTAGACGCACAATTCGGGACCCCCTACCCAAGATCCGCCGGTTTTGACACCGACACGAGGGGTGCCAGGCGAAGATTTCCCAATTCCCGCGCAAGAACGCGCCCAATGTAGCGTCGACCGTCGGATCTAGCTGTGCCCCAATGGAAGCTGTCTTCTTGGGGTCCGTCGGGTGGACTTGAAATTTGACTATCTCGTCTGCTAGCTTGAAAGAAGTGGATTTAGCCCTTTTGTCAAGAATTACGTCGTCTCTATCCACTGTGGAACGTAGAGCAGTGAGCTCCTCGGCCGCCAGGGCTTCGGATAGTGCCTGAAGGGTAAGGGATGTGGTTTTGTTTTCGGCGCGGAGTGCTATGTCCGGATCACTGGCGATAGTGATAACACCGTTGGGCCCGGGCATTTTGAGCTTCATGTACCTGTAATGAGGTATGGCTTGAAAGCGGGTGAATGTGTCTCGCCCTAACAGGGCATGATATCCGCTGTTGAAAGGGGCCACCTGGAAGATTATCTCTTCAGACCTATAGTTCTCTGCGTGCCGAATACCACGTCGAGTTTAATTTTCCCCGAGCATCTTGCTTCCCGACTAGGGATAATTCCTCGAAAGGTTGTATTACTTTGCTCAATGCGACTCTTGTCCATTTGCATTTTATTGAGCGTGTCTTTGTAGATGAGGTTCAGTCCGATGCCACCGTCCATGAGCACTTTAGTGAAGCGAAAGCCGTCTACAATTGGGTTTAGATCCAAAGCGGCTAGTGCTCGGACTGATCGGGCCCTTGGCTCATCATTGGCGTTGAAGGTTATCGCCATATCGTTCCAAGGATTTATTGCGGCTACGTGATTGACTTAGGCGAGGTCACGGAGCGCTCTTTTACGCCGGTTGTTTGAAGAAAAGGTCTCGAAGACCGTGAACACATTGAGGTCGTTATCCTTGGGGGAATGCCTTGCCGGAGTAGTATTGGTGAGAATAGCCTCCCCACTTTTAGCCACCTGCCGGAGTATCCAACATGCCAGAAGGCTATGAGTTGGTTCGGAATTTGGCATCGCGTGTATCTGACAGGGCTTGTCGAGCCATTCATCAAGGACAGTTCTATGTCTCGGTAAGGGCTTAATTTTTCTTTCCATGAAGTAATGATGAGGTGCCCCGTAAGGGTGCATCCTTTTTGTCCGGCCGGTGGGTGGCTTAAAGGCCGGGGGTTCCCACCGAGCTGTCTGGTCTTTCCAAGTGCTTTCCATTGCGCAATACTTCTGTACTATGTGTGCCAAATCTGCAAAGTGCAGTATGTGGCGCCGGTTGAGGGCATTGAGGACCCCCTCGTCCGTACAGTTGCGGCAAAAGACTGATACCACGTCATCGTCGCAGCAATCTTTGATCTTGTTTTTAACAAGTAGGAATCTAGCCCAAAAGTGATGGACTGTTTCCTGAGGTCGCTGTCGTATATACATTAAATGCATATGTCTGGAGGACCAGAATTGCTTGCAGAGTATTGACTGTGGTGGGTGGGTGGGCTTAAATCTGAACCCTAACCCACTGTGGAATCCGGATTTTGGAAAATTTCTGGGGTTATTGGCCCAGGATCCGGAGTGTCCTGGGGGTTTCTAGACTCAGCACCTGATTCTATGTTCGGAGGATAGATGATCCCTTCTTGAAGATGAGTGTCTGGCTCGTAGGGCTCGGAGATCCGAACCTAGTTTGTTTTCAGCATAGGAGGAGCGGTATCCTCAACTTATTCTTCCATGACAGTCACCAGGTGGGTGACAGGTGGAGACCTGATTTCCCTCTGATCGGGTTTAAGCCCAATCAGATCTAATCTGTTGCGACCCCCAGGGCGGTGATGCGATCTAGCAGTTCGTTTAAATACGAGACATCTGCCGGGTCTGTCTTATCGACGCTTTCGGGGTTGATGTGGAGGTGATTTTTGGCAATCCGGGGGACCGCCTAATTGCTGATCTGGAGGATCTGCCCAGGAACTAGGGCCCTTCCAGAGGTGATTTTGTCATCATCGACGACGCGAGCCATCGATCCTTCTATCGACAACACGGAGGAACTCTCAATGAAAACACCAATGTCGGTGTCAAAACCGGCAGATCTCGGGTAGGGGGTCCCGAACTGTGCGTCTAAGGATCGAAGGTAATAGGAGGCGGGGACACGATGTTTACCCAGGTTTGGGCCCTCTTAATGGAGGTAATACCCTACTTCCTGCTTGATTGACTTTGATGAGTATAGGGGTTACAAGAGTTGATCTACCACGAGATCGTAATGGCTAAACCCTAGATGTCTAGCATGTATGATTATGATTGCCTCTACGGATTAAACCCTCCGGTTTATATAGACACCAGAGGGGGCTAGGTTGTACAAGGTCGGTTTACAGGAGAAGGAAACTATACATCCAGACGTCAAGCTTGCCATCCACGCAAAGGAGAGTCCCATCCGGACACGGGGGAACGTCCTGGATCTTGTATCTTCACGGCCCATCAATCCGGCCCACATCACACAACCTGGATCCCCGAGGACCCCCTAGTCCAGGTCTCCCTCAACGGCGGCGAGGCCTTCCTCCACCGCGACTCCGGGATGTGGTTGCGGTGGAGATCCACGCGGGTGTCCTCAACGTGCGCGTCATCCAACGTCGGTGATGCAGCGGTGAGGGGCCCTCCATCGTCGATGGCTCACCTAGACGGGGTGGCAGTTCCGGGCGGTGGTGCAGCTCTGGTCGTGTGGTTTCCCGGCGGCAAACGTCTCCCATGGGCGTGTTGGATGACGAAGGAGGTTGATCTGGTGGTCCTGTTGGGGATGGGCATGAATTTGCCAGCGAAAGCTTGGTTCGGCCTCGGCCAGAACCATCAACGGCAGCGCCCGCGGGCTTCGCTACCTTGTTGGAGGCGTTGTGGGGCGATTCGGGTTCCCTGTGTGCCCCGGGGGAAACCTAGATTTGGTATTTCCAAATCGGATGATGGCGAGGTTTATGCTCGTCACGCCCATGGGGGCATCATATTTGGGATTGTACATTGGTTGGAGGGACAAGTCTTTGGCTTGGTGGCTGGGCGCAGGTCTCTGTATGCTTCTCGTGCGGTGACCAAGGTGGAGCGGGTGTCATCTACAGTATTGACCTCGGCGAGTCTTGGCAGCAATGTGCAGCGGGGTCTCGGCATTGGATATCGCTTGATGGGCGCATGCAGGAGGTTGGCGCTATCCGGCGTTGTGGTGGCGTCGACGGGAGAAGGGTCTGGCAAGATTAGTGCATTGTGGCGCCCACGTGGCTACGCTGACCCTAATCCCAAGCCTATAAATTCCTTTTTCCCGAGAAAAAGAATACGAGAAGAAGCTTCATCACGTTTCACGATATGGAGCCGCCGCCACCTCCTGTTCTTCATCAGGAGGCCAGATCTGGAGTCCGTTTAGGGCTCCGGAGAGGGGGGTTCATCGCCATCATCATCACCAACCCTTCTTCATCACCAATTTCATGATGCCCACCACCAAGAGTGAGTGATTCCTTCGTACGCTTGTTGGATGGTGATGGGGTTGGATGTGATTTATCATGTAATCGAGTCAATTTGTTAGGGCTTGATCCCTAGTATCCACTATGTTCTGAGATTGATGTTGCTTTGACTTTGCTATGCTTAATGCTTGTCACCAGGGCCTGAGTGCCGTGATTTCAGATCTGAACCCTTTATGTTTCCATGAATATATTTGAGTTCTTGATCCTATCTTGCAAGTTATATGCACCTATTACGTGTTATGATCCGCATACCCCAAAGTGGCAATAGTTGGGATTCTTTCCGATGATTACCATAGTTTGAGGATTTCATGTATTCATTGTGTGTTAATGCTCTTTCTGGTTCTCTATTAAAAGGAAGCCTTAATATCCCTTAGTTTTCTTATGGACCCCGCTGCCACGGGAGGGTGGGACAAAAGATGTCATGCAAGTTCTTATTATAAGCACATATGACTATATACGAAATACATGCCTACATTACATTGATGAATTGAGCTATTGTGCATCGCTCTAGGTTGTGACTGTTACATGATGAATATCATCCAACACAAATGTTCATCACTGATCCAATGCCCACGCTTTTTATATATTGATTTTTGCTAAGTTACTATTATTTCTACTGTCACAATCGCTACAAAATTTCTACTGTTACTATTACTGTTACTATTGCTCCTACCACTATCAAAGTATCATACTACTGTGCTACTGATCACTCTGCTGCATATATTTAGTTCTCCGGGTGTGGTTGAATTGACAACTCAACTGCTAATACTTGCAAATATTCTTTGGCCCCCCTTGTGTCGAATCAATAAATTTGGGTTGAATACCCTACCCTTGAAAACTGTCGCGATCCCCATACTTGTGGGTTATCAATAGGAACATAGTGGAAACTAGGGATCAAGCCCTAACAAATTGACCCGATTACATGACAAATCTCATCCAACTCCATCACCGTCCAACAAGTCTACGGAGGAATTACTCACTCCCGGTGGTGAGCATCATGGAATTATTGATGGAGAAGGGTTGATGATGACGACGGTGACGAATCCCCCTCTTCGGAGCCCCTAATGGACTCCAGATCAGCCCTCCCAGTGAAGAATAGGAGGCGGTGATGGCTTTGTATCGTATAACACGATGAAACTTTCTCTCCAATTTTTTCCTCTTCCAAACGGTATTTATGGAGTTGGAATTAGGGCAACGGAGGCTCAAGGGGCCCACAAGCTCATAGGGCGCGCCCCCTGAGCATGTGGCTCTTGGCTGGCCCCCTCCAGTAGTTCTCTTCGCCAATTTTTTCATATATTCTGGAAAAAATCTCCGTAAATTTTCAGCTCAATCCGAGAACTTCTATTTCTACACAAAATAACACCATAGCAATTCTGTTGAAAACATTGCTAGTCCGGGTTAGTTTCATTCAAATGATGCAAGTTAAAGTCCAAAACAAGAGCAAAAGTGTTTTGAAAAGTAGACACATTTGGGATGTATCATAGACCAGGGTCATAATTCTCATCATCTGTATCACTTGCTGCATCTGCTTCCATTGCATAACTGAATTTGGTTTGCGTAGCACTCCTCCTAATTGATGTGCTTCCTCCAATATCCTCTGCTTGCATTTGATTATCAATGTGATGACTGGGTTGCACTACAATTGCCTCTTCTTCCTCCATTTGATTACCCACATCTTGCCGTGCCGATGGCCTCCTCACAAACTCAAACTGTTTCACATCCTCATCTACATCAACATCAGGCTATATAACCTGGAGAAGAATAGGTGGCCCTGCCTCTGGCTCTGCATCTGCACCAGTGTGATGCCCACAAGTACCATGTGCAATCTTCATCACACTTGACTTTCACTCTTTTTCTATCATTGACAGGCATATTGATATCAACTCTGTTCTGACAGGAGTACTCTTTAATTGTTGTCCTTAGTAGTTCTACACTCTCAAAAACCTGCCTACATGGAATTTTGGCCTATGTAGACCATCTCTTAAAGTTTTAAACTGCAAGTGGAGCTCTTCATCATCTGAATCAGGTGCCCATAAATCCTCACCTTCAGACAAGTCTTCATCTGAGTTGTACTTCTATGGCCATTGTCTTGAGTTTTAGGTTGCACTTGATTTTCTTTCCTGCTTTTCTCTCTCATTTGATTTGTTGTCCTATTTCTGTCCTGGTTCATCCTCATCTACATTATCTGCATACAGGTCATCATCATCATTGCCTATCTCATTGTCACCATCGACAAGTAGACCAGAGTCATAATTCTCATCATCTGTATCACTTGTTGCATTTGCTTCCATTGAATTGAATTTGGTCTTTGTAGCACTCCTCCTAATTTATATGCTTCCTCCAACATCCTCTGCTTGCATTTGATTATCAATGTGATGACTGGGTTGCACTACAACTGCCCCTTCCTCCTCCATTTGATTACCCACATCTTGTCGTGCTGATGGCCTCCTCACAAACTCAAACCCACCCGCCAGTTCGAATAGTCGGTTTCCTCCCCTTCCGCTCAAGCTAAAGGTTCTGGGCTACGGCTTCCGGTTCCGTATTCCGATTCGTCTTCGGATAGCATTAGAAAATCCCTTTCATGCCTGTTCACATCCTCATATGAAACAACATCAGGGTATATAACCTGGAGAGGAATAGGTGCCCCTACCTCTGTCTCTGCATCTGCATGCTATGTTTTCGCATGAACTTCTTCATTGTGTACACTGTTGTTGGGCACTCGCCTTGGAGGGCTGAAGACTGGAGGCAAATTTGTTGTTGGATAGTTCACAACATCATCCTCGTTCAGATTTGGCTGGAAGTTTTCATCATGATCCAGATAAATACTGAAGAGTGGGGCCCAATATCAACAAAGAACATCATTCTATCCGTGTGCTCATCATCACTAATTTATCTAAGACCATTAGTGTTGAGTGTAAGGATGGAGACACAGTAGAATACCTTGAGCCTCATAACCAATTTCCTCAACTAGGTTTTCGATGAGAATTGGTGACCAAGTGACCTTATCCAGATGATCATAGCAAATGGCACTGCCATTAACATAAGCACGGTTCCTGTCATGCCCAACAAAAAATCCACCATGCTTGATTTCCACAGAGAAATTGGTGCTTCAACGGCCTGATACAGCAATACAGATACATCATGCATCAGAATCGATTGGAGCATCATTTTATTTAAGCACCTAAAATCTTAAGCCCCAATTCCCGTACCCCCAAATCTTATGCCAAAACCCTAGAACAATCCGTCGAAACTAGCAACTACAACACATCGAGTATGACAATGCGGCCCTAAAAGGAGGGGCTTTCAACATCAAAACACATCAAAAAGCTCATATTTTTCAAAAAGTGAGACTTACTGTACACGGGTGGTGCCCGTTCTTCACGACGAACAGGGGCCATCGCCGCCGTCGCCGCTTGCCAGGGGAAGAACACGCACTGCAGTGGCGCCTCTGCAACTATGAAAGAAATCATCCCTATTGGAAACGAATATTTTGGCAATGCTACTCGATGTATTGATCGGTGCATAGCGCACATATATATGGAGTACAAGGTGGGCCACAACCTAAACTATACAATGACTAGGAGGTGGGCCGGACTATACAATATACATGCACAAACCATATATTCAACACTCCCCCGCAGTTGAAGCGTCGCCAGAGACGCAAAGACTGGACCTGAACTCCTCGAAAACAGAAGTAGGCAGTCCTTTTGTCATAACATCGGCAAAGTGTTGCGCCGTCGGAACGTGGAGGACCCGGATGTGCCCAAGATCCACCTGCTCATGAACAAAGTGTATGTCGAGCTCAATGTGCTTCGTTCGTCGATGGTGGACCGGGTTGGCGGAGAGGTACACGGTGGAGACGTTGTCGCAGTAGACGAGTGTGGCCTTGTGAACATCACAAAGCAACTCCTGGAGCAGCTGACGAAGCCAAGAGCATTCGGCAACGGCGTTAGCCACTGCCCGATACTCTGCCTCGGCACTCGAGCGAGAGACTATGGGCTGTCGCTTGGAAGACCAAGAGATCAGGGACGGCCCAAGGTAGACACAGTACCCCGAAGTGGAGCGCCGTGTGTCCGGGTAGCCAGCCCAGTCCGCATCAGAGTAGGCGACGAGGTCGGTGGAGGCGAAGGCCGTCGGTGTAAGTCCCATGGACGGGGTGCCGCGTATGTAACGGAGGATACGCTTCACCAAGGTCCAGTGAGAGTCACGCGGAGCATGCATGTGAAGGCAGACCTGCTGAACGGCATACTGCAAGTCGGGGCGCGTCAGAGTGAGGTACTGCAAGGCACCCACAATGGAGCGATAGAAGGCCGCGTCGGATGCGGGAGAGCCCTCCAGAGCTGAAACCTTGGCCTTGGTGTCAACAGGCGTGGGAGCAGGCTTGCAGTTAAGCATGTCGGCACGATCGAGAAGCTCATGGGCGTAACGCTGCTGGTGCAGAAAGAACCCATCTGGACGTCGAACCACCTCAATGCCGAGGAAGTAGTGGAGGGGCCCCAAGTCCTTCAGGGCAAACTCATCGCGAAGACGAGCAGTAAGCCGCTGGAGAAGCGCGATAGTGGATGCCGTCAGGATGATGTCGTCGACGTAGAGCAACAAGTAGGCTGTGTCAACCCCGTGATGGTGCACAAAGAGGGACGCGTCGGAGCGGGTCGATGTAAATCCGAGCGTCTGCAGGAAGGCAGCGATGCGCTGGTGCCAGGCCCGAGGTGCCTGCTTCAACCCGTAAAGTGAATGGGAGAGCAAGCACACATGATCCGGCTGTGTGGCGTCGACGAAGCCGGTGGGCTGTTCACAGAACACCTGCTCGGCGAGGTGGCCGTGCAAGAAGGCGTTGGAGACGTCCAACTGATGCACAGGCCAAGCTCGGGAGACGGCCAGCTGAAGCACGATACGGATCGTGCCCGGTTTAACAGCCGGAGCAAAAGTGTCGGTGAAGTCCACGCCCGCACGTTGCCGAAAGCCTCGAACCACCCAGCAAGCTTTGTAGTGCTCGAGAGTCCTGTCTGGACGAGTCTTATGCCGAAAGACCCACTTGCCCGTGATGATGTTGGCACGAGGCGGTTGAGGGACAAGCTGCCAGGTGCGGTTCCGTTGGAGTGCATCGAACTCTTCCTGCATCGCAGCGAGCCAATGAGGGTCCCGAAGGGCGGCTCGAGCTGACGATGGGAGAGGGGACGGCTCGAAGATGGAAGCGGCGAGAAGATACTCATCACTGGTGTACCGCGTACTCGGGCGTAAGGTACCATCCCGAGAGCGAGTCATCGGGCGGGCAGCGAGTCCGGGGCGACAGGCGATGACGAAGAAGAGCCCGCCGCCGCTGATGCCGTGGATGAGGCCGCGGGCGAGGCAGCAGGCGAGGGCGCGGGGGGCGCCGAGGAGGCCCGCGCCGATGGCGGCGTGAGGGGCATCACATGCGCTGGGAGGGGTGCAGCCCCTAAGGAAGCCAGCCGGGGAGGAACTCGACTCGGGGCACGGAGGGCACCCTCAAAGCCAGGAGGCGGCCCGAGAGAGGCACTCGAGTGGCCGTTGCCGGGAGCGGGCAAGGCCGCAACATCCGAAGGTACCTGCTGAAACGGAAAAACCATCTCATCAAAGTAAACGTGTCGGTAAGTGATGACCCGATGGGAGATAGGATCATAGCAGCGGTAGCCTTTGGTGTTGGGGGGATAGCCAAGAAAAATGCAGGCCACGGACCGTGGTGCGAGCTTATGAGGAGTAGTGGAAGCGATGCTAGGATAGTACAAGCAACCAAAGATGCGGAGCTCGGTGTAGGAGGGTGGCGTGTCGAACAAAAGATGATGAGGAGCAAAGTTCCCGCGAGTGCGACAGGGACGGATGTTGAGGAGTAGTGATGCGGTGGCGAGCGCATCAGGCCAGAAACGTGGTGGCACGTTGGCGTGAAAGAGGAGGGTGCGAACGCAGTCATTAAGAGTGCGAAGCACGCGCTCAGCGCGGCCATTTTGTTGTGAAGTGTACGGGCAAGTGAGACGAAAGATCGTGCCGTGTGTGGCGAGAAGGTCGCGGATCGCAAGATTATCGAACTCCTTTCCTTGTCTGTTTGCAACGCATGAATGTGGCGACCAAACTGCGTGGCGACATAGAAGTAGAAAGCGGTGAGAGTGGCAACAGAATCCGACTTTCGCCGCAACGGGAAGGTCCACACATAGTGCGAAAAATCATCAAGAATAACAAGATAATAAAGATAGCCCGTGTTACTAGCAACAGGAGAGGTCCAAACATCACTATGAATCAACTCAAATGGGTATGAAGCAACATGCCAGGAAGTGCTAAAGGGTAAATGAGCATGTTTGCCGAGACGATAAGCATGACAAGTGTGATCGTCGATCTTATTACACGTGAATGAAAAACTGCGAAGAATATGACGAAGGGTGGCAGTGTTGGGATGACTGAGACGAGCGTGCCAAAGGTCCACTCCAGTGGAAAGCACCATGGGTGCAGCGACGGAGGATGTGGATGAGTGGACCGGGTAGAGCTCGTCGGGGCTGTCACATCGGTGGAGCACCATCCGGGTACGGGCATCCTTAACAGAAAAGCCAAACAGGTCAAATTCAACGGTGACAGGATTTTCACGTGTAAGAGAACAAACGGAAACTAGTTTTTTAATGATGTCAGGTGAAACAAGTACGTTAGAAAGATATAATGGAAGGGAGTTAGAAGGAAAAGCAGCATGGCCGACATGAGTGATGGGCATGGAAGAACCCGCCCACGGTAATGCGAGCAACAGTGTGAACAGGGTGAGCGGTAAGAAGGTTACCGGGGTTGGCGGCCATGTGAGTCGTGGCTCCGGTGTCCATGTACCAGTCACCACCGCCAGTGTACTGCTGTGATGTGGGGGCGGTGTGGAGGGCCGCTAACAGCGCGGGGTCCCAGGGCACCGGCGGGAGGGCCGGGGCCGACGACAGAGGCTGTGGCGGCGGCGCCGCGAACCCACCGGCCGAAGGCAGGCCATAGGCCGCCGAGGGGCCGTAGAGCGGCCCCGGCGGATACACCTGAGGGGCTGCGTACAGAGCCCGGTGAGGGGCCGGGCGGGCGCCAAAGACACCGGGGACGGGGGCGCGCGGTATGGGCATGGAGTATGCGTGAACCACCCCTGTCCAGGGGTTCTGGCCGGCCTGCAAGGGCGCCGGCGGGAGCGGGTGCTGCGGCTGGCGCGGCGCCCCGCCATGGGCAGCCGGCAGCTGCTGCTACTGCTTGCGGCCCCCTCGGTCGCGACGCCCGCCCCGGCGCTGCTGCTGCTCGGCGGGGGGCGGCGGAGGGGCCTGCGATGGCGCGGGATAGGGGAACCCGGGCGGCGGCTGCGCGTGGAGGGGCCCCTGGGCGGGCCGCAGCGGGGGAGCCGGAGCGGTGGGCGGTGCACCGCCGCGGGTCCCGGCGATGAGAGCCATATGGGTGGCCCGGGTGCGCGACATCCGCATCCTCCTCTCCTCCAGCTTCAGGTACGCGATGATCTTGGGGAAGGTCGGGTTGGTGATGAGAGAGATGTTGGAGGCGGCGTTCCCGAAGTCTTTGTTCAGGCCGGCGATGAGAGTGCTGAGGAGAAGCTCATCGGAGACCTTCTCGTCGAGGTCACGGAGCTCGTCGACAAGCTTCTTGAGGCGCATGCAATAATCGTCCACCGACGAGTCAAGTTGCTGGCACCCAAAAAACTCGCCGTGCAATAAAACCTTGCGTTGGAGCGCGTTGTCGGTGAAGAGGCCATTGAGTTTAGTCCAAACGGCGTGAGCGTCATCATCGGCGAGACCACCGTGTGGAAGAGGTCCTTCGAGATGGTGGTGTAGAACCAGCGGATGAGAGTGGCGTCGATGGACGTCCACTCCTCATCGTCCTCCATGAAGCGGGAGTCCACGGAGCCATCAATGTGATCCCGGAGATTGTACTCACGAAACACAAGGGAGAAGTACGTCTTCCAGGCATAGTAGGTGGAGGTGAGGTGATCGAGGACGACGGGAACCCGAGCGAGGATGTTGAGATCGCGGATGACGACGGGATCGGGGCCTTCGAAGGGATTGGTGCGGCGGCTGCGGGTGGTACCGGAGGAACCGGGGGAGTCCATGGCCGAGAGGGGAGTGCGGCGACGCGTGGGAAAGCGGCGCGACGAGTAGCGGGAGGCGGCGCGGCGGGTGGCGGCGTTGCGGGGTGCGGGCGGAAGCGCGAGGCGGTGGCACACAGGGGGCGGCGGCGGCGGCGATGAGATCGCGGCGGCGGCGGCAGTAGTTAGGGTTAGGATCGTAGGTATGATACCATGTTGAAAACGAATATTCTGGCAATGCTACTCGATGTATTGATCGGTGCATAGCGCACGTATATATGGAGTACAAGGTGGGCCACAACCTCAACTATACAATGACTAGGAGGTGGGTCGGACTATACAATATACATGCACAAACCATATATTCAACAATCCCTTCTCCTCGTCTCTACCGCCGATGATCGCCGGGGCGGCGTCGCCTATGCAGCCCGCCCCCTTCCTCGAATTGAGGACGAAGAGGCGACGTGAGTGGAGGAGGGATGAGCGGGGATTCGATGATGCCCGAGGCGCTTTTGGCATATTTCCACAGCAGCAGCTCCGTGGTTCGCCACCTGTCCAGAACGGTCGGTCAACACATGGTCAAAGAGCCTGTACACACCGCATACGCACAACAGTGATTGTATTTTCACGTCCTATCGTATATATGATGACGGTCACAAAACGTATTTCAAAGTTCATTGACAATTTTAGTGACCTTAAATGTATTTGTCTCCTAAGAAAACCTGCGATGAAACTCGCTCCGCGATCCCAATTCCCAACCATTTTATATTTCTCTGACATGCGAGACCCAACCTTAACAGCGAAGCAAACCCCATACTTTGCTTCGTGTCGTCCGTGTACGAATCTCCCTTTCGTCACTTGACCGCAGTTCGATCAGAGCCGTCCACGGCGATTTCCGTGGTCGGCACGAAGGTTCTCGTCTCCACCCGCCCCGTACTGACTCAGCCATCGAGCCCCTCGAACGTGTCGTCCGTCTAAATCTGAGGCGCCCGCCTGCACCGCGTCTACAAGAGCCGCTCCAACCCAACCTCCTCCCCAACCCGCACTGCCATAGACCCATTCCACCCAAAAGCCCCCGCCCAGATCGACCCCCTCCCCGCTCCCCTCGCTAAAGCCGAAATCCCCCGGCGCACACGCACGCACGCCCACCAGAGTTTTCCCCACCCCCCTCCCAAATCCCCTCTCCCAAGCAAAGCGATCTCCGGCGAATCGGAAGGCGCGAGATCCGGCCGCGATGGCGCTGGAGTGGGTGGTGCTGGGGTACGCGGCGGGCGCGGAGGCCATCATGCTGCTGCTGCTGACCCTCCCGGGCCTCGACGCGCTCCGGCGCGGGATGATCTCCGTGGTGCGGAGCGCGCTCAAGCCCATGATGTCGGTGGTGCCCTTCTGCCTCTTCCTGCTCATGGACATCTACTGGAAGTACGAGATGCGGCCCACCTGCGACGACGAGCACGCCTGCACCCCCTCCGAGCACCTCCGCCACCAGAAGTCCATCATGAAGTCCCAGCGCAACGCCCTCCTCATCGCCGCCGCGCTGCTCCTCTACTGGATCCTCTTCTCCGTCACCTCCCTCGTCGTCAAGCTCGACCACCTCCAGCAGCGCGTCGACAAGCTCAAGAAGCGCGACGACTGATCCCCTCCTCCCCGTCGCGTCCCGGCCCCGGCAGGCCGACGGTGCCGTTGCTCCGTCTTCTCCCGCGTTTATGTTCCTAGATACAAACCTGTGATGCATGCGTTCCGTGTTCTTCTTCCTTTGTAGTGTGGATGTTTGAGATCGCGATCCGGATTTCGCTAGCGTTCTGTTATCACTTACCTGCTTCAGATCTAGTTCGAGTAAAATAGGTCTTTATGCGATAAAGATCATCATGAACACTGTTCCTGCAAAACGTTCTTGCGAATGTGTCTCAGAACCATAAATTTGGATAGCCATGCTGGAATCATACTTTTCATTAACTTGTTCCTCATGGATGTTTGTTGATTTCTCTTGTCACATGCTTGCCAAATTAAGTTCAGGCCCCCAGATGCTTTGCCTTGGTAGGAACTGGAATAGTGCGTGTTTAGTTGCCCTGGTTGTGAAAGGTATGGAGTCTCTGGAATGTAAATTGGTTTGGGTCTGGAATGTGAGTTGATTTATGTCACAAGATGGAAGAATGCCTGCTTTTTATTGGGTGATTCTAATTCTATAGTGGAAGAGACTTGTAATTTACAGTACCGTTTGGGAAGGGAAACAAAAAAGAAGGTATAATACTCTGGTTCTGGTCATGAAGAACATATGATGCTAGTTTTTATTCATAACCTGGGTCAGCCTTTAGTTATAGTATGGGATTTGAGTGTTGAAGCAGGCAAGCAGCTTCAGAAAACTTGATTCATCTTCTGTTCTTCCATGTTCCTGTAACTTCCATTTTAGCTATTGATTTGTGTGGGCTGATTGTTGTGGAATGCATGCCTTCTTTTGATTCGTTATGTTGCTTGATGTTTGCAGTGCTTTATTATTTCCATGTTTGCAACTTTCCATCTGAATTTTGAATTGCTGATGCTTTAAGTTTGAACAACAGCAATTCTCCTGACGAAATTTGATCAATGAGTGTTTGTGATATCTTATCTGCTTTCATGTTGTTGCTGTCCGCTTCAAACAATTTGCCGCTGCCCCCTCAAGTATCTAAATCCTGCAGTTCAAAAAAGGGAAGTATCTAAATCCTGGGCCTTACGAGCATCTTTTGATCATTGATGTGTTCTCTGTCCTGTAACCTGAAATCTCTCGCCCTTCTAATTGAAAAGTGTGGTAAGAATTTGTGCTCACTTGTCTTTTATCTTTTGGAGAACTATCTTTGATTTATACTACGCCTACAGTCTTAAATCATATCGAACGAATGTTACGGGCTTGAGGTGGCAACATCCGGATGGAAATCAGGGGAGAGGGAATCGTCAAGTTCAGCATTTTTGTTTATGCCCGCTTCTCTAATCTTTTGGAGAATAGCATTAGAATCACCCAATGGAGAAGATTGTTGGGTGCTACTTGATTTCCACTGTTTATTTGTACTCCACCACGCAGAAGCGTGTGCTTCGCATAGACTGTTCAGTGGACCAGTTTTGAGCCAATATTCCTATCCATCACGCAGAAGCATGTGCTTGCGATTGTTCAAAGTTTAAAGGTTTGCTGAAATCTGGTGAAGCTGACAGTTATTGGATGGGAGTACGTGTTCTCTGTCATATGTTCCTGGTGTTCAGATATTTGGTGTGCTCTTCTGTCTCTCCCAACATTTCTGAACTGCTATTTTCCGGTGGAATTGCATCCGCACGGTTTTAGACACATCTTATTTATCTCTATGTTCTTGTTCCTGTGCAGAGCTCAAGCAACGAGGTCCAAAGTAAATGAAAGTTTGTGTCACTATAATAAAAGAAAAAAGTTTTGTGTCATTCTATAATAAAAGAAAATTTCAGGATGAATTCCACACAAATTAAAAGCACATGAATCTGCTATGTGTTTGGTTGTTGTTTGGATGTATGCATTTCTATTAGAGGCAGCAAGACAGAACTTTCTTTGTTTGTGTCAATTATAAGGTGGAGGAACCCAAATGCAAAATCACTGTTCTGAGTTCTGACCTTAAGTGCCAAGTTTAGCACAATTTGAACCCGTTTGGATTTCTTTTTTAGATCTGACCTCTTCGCTACCGCTGTCATACCTGGCGGTAGGGTACCACAACGTGTCGTTGTAGTCAATGGCGGTAGGAACTAGGTCAACGTGCTCACTGACGTGGCTAAGTGATAGGGTTACAACGGTAGCCCATTATAGCCTAACGCAAGGCTCGATAGCGATATGCCCTTTTGAGGGGTAAGTGAGTGGGGGCTTGGGTGGGCCATCGACCCATTCACCCACATCACCTTTCCCGAGCTGCTGCCCTCCCTCTCCCTCCCTCATTCAAATCCCTCTCAAATCTCTGTTCATTAGGTGCCATCAGTTTGGTGAATCAGGGTCATTTCATGATAAGAGGCAAATGTTGCAAATGTGTCCCGATGTTACGATGAGAAGTAGCTATCGTTTCCAGTGGAGTAGATTGGCGATCAGACTACGAACGTGCGAAGATGTCACGCCTTAGTAATCGCTAAACCAACTCTGAGAGGTTAATAATCATGCCGGAGCATGATCAACCTGACGAGGGTCTATTTCCTGCAAGCAAACAAGAACAAGTATAAGAGGGAAACTTTATTAATCAAGTGGGGTTCTATGGCGTCTTGTCTGGTCGTTGAACACAAAAGAAGGATGCGAGTTTCAGATATGGCAACATTTAATCTAAACAAAATCCAAGTGTAAACGGTGCCTTAAGGCCTATATTTATAGGAGAAAAAGGAGGAGATTTCGTCCTGCCATGGCAAGGTGGGACCAAAACACCTCCTGAGTCGTTTTTCCTACAATACGGACTCTAAAACCAGCCTATGAAGTATTATTTTGAAATTACATGGACCTGGTCAGAACTAAGGTGACATGACACCAATAATAAGCTATGGACGAAATTTACGAAATGACATTTTGTATATTTCGTCCATGTCCTTGTGGGTCATCATGGGGGCTTCAAAGTGCTGAAAACTCCATTAGAAACGTTGTTCTGGTTCCTTTCGCGTGCGCCTTCATCTTCATGCTTGATCCTGCGCCGGTGTTCACCCCTCTTGTCCATGCTAGGCCCTTCATTAGTAATCAACACAAATGTATTATTTTAGGCAGCATCATATTCTCATGAACATTAAAATTATTCTCAAGAAACGGAAGTGGAGTATCTGATAATTTAATTGGCATTCGCTAGCTCTAGCAATTGGTCCAGTATGTATAGTAGCAGAGGCTGTGGGTGTAACTATGGTATTGATGTCCTCGTCATTTCCTGTGGACTTTCTCATCCCTCATAGTTTGGCTCGTGTGAATCATCTCAGTTGATGGCATTGTTTACTTGGGAGCAAACCCTAGCTCTACTCATTTTGTGTTAAATCAACGGATATGATGGGCGGTAGGGTCTTTTGTGATTTATGATGTGTAGTGGTATATTCTTGTGGTTGGTAGCAAGAAGTAGAGTTATGGTTAGTGCTAACCAATGTCATCATTTATGTTTTAATTTAGCCATGGACTAGTGTAGTTGTTTTGTTCTTTGGATATAATGCATAGTAATGAATGATCCATACAATACACTAGACTTGTCATTGATGCCTTAATTTATTTATATTATATTTAGATGGAGAGACTCGTTAATGTTCATTATTTGTACAAGGATGCATTCTTGAGTAGCAATGCGGACAATGGTGAGGAAGCCATTGTTTTCGATACATGCCCTAGTTATGAGGAGGTTTGTGAGAAAGTGAGATATGTGTTGAAGTGGATGGACCCAATAATGAAGTTAAACTAATAAGAAGGTATGATGTTGGAGTGAGATCAAAATCTCGATTGAAGAGTATGTCTATCACCTCGGATTTGCATTAGAAGGTATACAAGGACAAACTTGCGAAATCAGAAGACATGTCACTTGAATTGTTTCTCACCAAGGTTGAAGGTCCTCGGCTTGAAATCGACTTGAACAGTATGCCTCCTCCCCAATTCATGATATGAGCAAGAGTAGAAGTGTGCCACGTGTTGTGGACAGGGTCGAGGTGTGTGCCTTGATAACCCACAAGTGTAGGGGATCGCAACAGCTTTCGAGGATAGAGTATTCAACCCAAATTTATTGATTCGACACAAGGGGGCCAAAGAATATTCTCAAGTATTAGCAGCTGAGTTGTCAATTCAACCACACCTGGATAACTTAATATCTGCAGCAAAGTATTTAGTAGCAAAGTAGTATGATAGTAGTGGTAACGATAATAAAAGTGTAACAAAAGCAAAAGCAATATTTTTGGTGTTTTGTAGTGATTGTAACAGTAACAACGGGAAAGTAAATAAGTGTAAACCAGTAGATGGAAAGCTCGTAGGTATTGGATCGGTGATGGATAATTATGCCGGATGCGGTTCATCATGTAACAGTCATAACATAGGGTGACACAGAACTAGCTCCAATTCATCAATGTAATGTAGGCATGTATTCCGAATATAGTCATACGTGCTTATGGAAAAGAACTTGCATGACATATTTTGTCTTACCCTCCCGTGGCAGCTGGGTCCTAATGGAAACTAAGGGATATTAAGGCCTCCTTTTAATAGAGTACCGGAACAAAGCATTAGCACATAGTGAATACATGAACTCCTCAAACTATGGTCATCATCGGGAGTGGTCCCGATTATTGTCACTTCGGGGTTGCCGGATCATAACACATAGTAGGTGACTATAGACTTGCAAGATAGGATCAAGAACACACACATATTCATGAAAACATAATAGGTTCATATCTGAAATCATGGCACTCAGGCCCTAGTGACAAGCATTAAGCATAGCAAAGTCATAGCAACATCAATCTCAGCACATAGTGGATACTAGGGATCAAACCCTAACAAAACTAACTCGATTACATGATAGATCTCATCAAACCCATCACCGTCCAGCAAACCTACGATGGAATTACTCACGCACGGCGGTGAGCATCATGAAATTGGTGATGGAGGATGGTTGATGATGACGACGGCGACGAATCCCCCTCTCCGGAGCCCCGAACGGACTCCAGATCAGCCCTCCCGAGAGGTTTTAGGGCTTGGCAGCGGCTCCGTATCGTAAAACGCGATGATTTCTTCTCCTTGATTTTTTCCCGGAAAGGAAATATATAGAGTTGGAGTTGGCGTCGAAGGAGCTCCAGGGGGCTCACGAGGTAGGGGGCGCGCCCTAGGGGGGGCGCCCCCACCCTCGTGGACAGGGTGTGGGCCCCCTGGTCTTCATCTTTGGCAAGGATTTTTTTATTATTTTTAACTAGATGTTCCGTGGAGTTTCAGGTCATTTCGAGAACTTTTGTTTTCTGCACATAAAACAACATCATAGCAATTCTGCTGAAAACAACGTCAGTCCGGGTTAGTTCCATTCAAATCATGCAAGTTAGAGTCCAAAACAAGGGCAAAAGTGTTTGGAAAAGTAGATACGACAGAGACGTATCAACTCCCCCAAGCTTAAACCTTTGCTTGTCCTCAAGCAATTCAGTTGACAAACTGAAAGTGATAAAGAAAAACTTTTACAAAATCTGTTTTCTCTTGTTGTTGTAAATATGTAAAGCCAGAATTCAACTTTTCAGCAAAGATTATAACTAACTACATTTGCAATAATTCTCAGGTCTCATGATTACTCATATCAATAGCATAATCAGCTAGCGAGCGATAATAATAAATCTCGGATGACAACACTTTCTCAAAACAGTCATAATATGATATAACAAGATGGTATCTCGCTAGCCCTTTCTGAGACCGCAAAATATAAATGCAGAGCACCTTTAAAGATCAAGGACTGACTAGACATTATAATTCATGGTAAAAGAGATCCAATCATAGTCATATCCAATATAAATTAATAGTAATGAATGCTAATGACAGCTGTGCTCTCCAACTAGTGCTTTTAATAAGAGGGTGATGACTCAACATAAAAGTAAATAGATAGACCCTTCGCAGAGGGAAGCAGGGATTTGTAGAGGTGCTAGAGCTCGATTTTGAAATAGAGATAAATAATATTTTGAGCGGTATACTTTCATTATCAACATAACAACCAAGACATGGCGATATCTTCCATGCTACACACATTATAGGCGGTTCCCAAACAGAATGGTAAAGTTTATACTCCCCCTCCACCAACAAGCATCGATCCATGACTTGCTCGAAACAACGAGTGTCTCCAACTAGCAACAGTCCCAGGGGGAGTTTTGTTTGTAATTATTTCAATTTAGTTTGCAGAAAGCATGGGACTGGGCATCCCGGTGACCAGCCATTTTCTCGTGAGTGAGGAGTGGAGTCCACTCCTCTTGAGAATAACCCGCCTAACATGGAAGATAAGGGCAGCCCTAGTTGATACATGAGCTATTCGAGCATACAAAACAGAATGTTTATTTGAAGGTTTAGAGTTTGGCACATACAAATTTACTTGGAACGGCAGGTAAATACCGCATATAGGAAGGTATAGTGGACTCATATGGAATAACTTTGGGGTTTAAGGGATTGGATGCAGAAGCAGTATTCCCGCTTAGTACAAGTGAAGACTAGCAAAAGACTGGGGAGCGACCAACTAGAGAGCGACAACAGTCATGAACATGCATTAAAATTAATAGACATTGGATGCAAGCATGAGTAGGATATAATCCACCATGAACATAAATATCATGAAGGCTATGTTGATTTGTTTCAATTACATGCGTGAACATGTGCCAAGTCAAGTCACTTAAATCATTCAAAGGAGGATACCAACCCATCATACCACATCACAACCATTTCGATAGCATGTTGGCACGCAAGGTAAACCATTATAACTCATAGCTAATCAAGCATGGCACGAGCAATTATGATCTCTAATTGTCATTGCAAACATGTGTACTCATAATAAGCTGAATCAAGAACGATGAACTCATCATATTTACAAAAACAAGAGAGGTCGAGCTCATACCAGCTTTTCTCATCTCAGCCAGTCCATCATATATCATCATAATTGCCTTTCACTGGCACGAACGAACGATGTGAATAATAATAAGAGTGCACGTGCATTGGACTAAACTGGAATCTGCGAGCATTCAATAAATAGGAGAAGACAAGGCAATATGGGTTCTTGGTTAAATCAACAATAATGCATATAAGAGCCACTTCAACAATTTAATCATGGTCTTCTCCTATCGACCCCCAAAGAAAAGAAAAGAAATAAAAACTATTTACACGGGAAAGCTCTCAACAAGCAAAAGAAGAACGGGAAATATTTTTTTGGGTTTTCTTTTTAAATATTACTACTACAGCAAGAAAAGTGAACTACTACTAATTTTTTTGGTTTTTCTTAAGGTTTAACAAACACACAAGAAGAAAGCAGGAAAAAGAAAATAAACTAGCATGGATATTACAGTGAAAGAGTATGAGCACCGACATCTAGCAATGAGTGTGTGAACATAAATATAATGTCGGTGAGAAATACGTACTCCCTCAAGCTTAGGTTTTTGGCCTAAGTTGGTTGGGATGGCCTGGCGGATACCCGTAGGTGTAGCTGGGGTCGTACTGAGATGCAGCGACTATCGCCGCCTAAGCTGCAACGTGGCGTCGGGCTGCCTCTCCTCTCGTACTCATCTGCCTCCTCTCTGGTAATAACATATCTTCCTTTTGTCTAAAAATGAAAGAAGGCAGGAGCAGGGAGAGTAATACGGACAACACGCCGTTTGTCAAAGATTAGTCGATATAAGAGAGGTGATTCATTCCTCTCGACAAATTGGTGGGAGGTCATAGAATTAAAATCTAAATAAGCAGGAGGCAACTCCATATCACCCTCGTGAACGTCCACCACAAGAAAATTAGCTAAGCGGGTTGTATAAATTCCTCCAAAGAAATCTCCATTATATCTATTATGATGCAACTTATGTGCTACAATGGCTCCCATATGATAAGATTGGTCTCCTAACACAGTGCTCCTGAGAATGCTGAGGTCAGGGACACACATGTGACATGCTTCATCCTTAGCATTTATGTACCTATCTATGAAGAGAGCAAAATAATGTATAGCAGGAAAGTGAATGCTCCCTATGGTAGTTTGTGTTATATCTCTAGATTCCCCTACGGTTATACCAGCAAGAAAGTCTCTAAATTCAGATTTACGGGGGTCACTAACACTATCTCATTGTGAAAGTTTGCAAGCAGAAGTAAAATCCTCTAAGTCTATGGTATAAGATTTGTCATAAAGATCAAACATGACAGTAGGAGAATTACGCGAAGATAAAAATTCAAACCTCCTCACAAATGAGCTAGTGAGTTGATGTTACTGTGGGCATTTGTCTGCCTCAAAGTCCACAAGATCGGCGTTACGCAAATATGCGTTAAATTCCTCTTTGATTCCCGCTCGATCCATAAAATTTTCTGAAGGTCATTCACAAGGCCGCACTGGAGCATCCCTTGGGGGCTCCTCATCAGCATCACGCATTGCAAGCCTGGGGCCTTGCTTCCTTGAAGAACCACCTTGGAACATTTTCCTAAGCATATTGCTTCCTCTGAAAAATTTCTGAAATTTTTAGTAACTTCAAACAAAAATGAACAAAGCTCAACAAAATTGATAGCAACTACTCCTATAAGTGCCTAGAGGATATATCATGCATTAGAACTACTTGGAACCATATAAATTTGACATGCAAGCTCAAGGACATGGTCACCTATGCAACACAAATTTGCAAAGAATAAAGCACTAGAACAAAAACTAATTGGACCAATGGAGGAGTCACATACCAAGGAACAATCTTTGCAAGCAGTTTTGTGATAGGTGCTTTGAGCAAGGAGATCGAAAATCACAGCAAAGTGAGCTAGAACTCGTGCTTGAGTTGGATATTCGTGTTTGTGGGAGGAAGAAGAAGAGGATGGGTGCAGGAATAAGTGGAGGAGGGCCACCATGGGCCCACGAGGCAGGGGGCGCGCCCTCCACCCTCGTGGCCAGGTGGCAGCTCCCCCCGCGGTGCTTTCAGTACCATAAATCCTCAGATAATCCCAAAAAATCATATTAAATTGGCATGGCATTTGGATGACTTTTATTTTTAGGGTATTTTAATATTGCACGGATAAATCAGGAAACAGACAGAAAAAATACTATTTTTACTTTATTTCATCTGAATAACAGAAAGTATAAAGAGGGTACAGAAGGTTGTGCCTTCTAGTTTCATTCGTCTCATGCTCATCAAAAGGAATCCACTAACAAGGTTGATCAGGTCTTGTTAATAAACTCATTCCGAATAACATGAAACCGGAGAAATTTCGAATAACACTATGTTACCTCAACGGGGATATGCACATCCCCAAAAATAAGTATATCATATTTCTTCTTGACAGTAGGAAGAGGAAATTTAAAACCTCCAAATATAATCGATGGAATTTTTCCAATAGAGTTGATACTATGAACTTGAGGTTGTTTCCTCGGAAAGTGTACCGTATGCTCATTACCATTAACATGAAAAGTGACATTACCTTTGTTGCAATCAATAACAGCCCCTGCAGTATTCAAAAAGGGTCTTCCAAGAATAATAGACATACTATCGTCCTCGGGAATATCAAGAATAATAAAGTCCGTTAAAATAGTAACGTTTGCAACCACAACAGGCACATCCTCACAAATACCGACAGGTATAGCAGTTGATTTATCAGCCATTTGCAAAGATATTTCAGTAGGTGTCAACTTATTCAAATCAAGTCTACGATATAAAGAGAGAGGCATAACACTAACACCGGCTCCAAGATCACATAAAGCAGTTTTAACATAGTTTCTTTTAATGGAGCATGGTATAGTAGGTACTCCTGGATCTCCAAGTTTCTTTGGTATTCCACCCTTAAAAGTGTAATTAGCAAGCATGGTGGAAATTTCAGCTTCCGGTATCTTTCTTTTCTTTGTAACAATATTTTTCATATACTTAGCATAAGGATTCATTTGAGCATATCAGTTAATCGCATACGCAAAAAGATAGGTCTAATCATTTCAGCAAAGCGTTAAAAACCTCATCATCCTTTTTCTTGGATGGTTTGGGAGGAAAAGGCATGGGTTTCTGAACCCATGGTTCTCTTTTTTTACCATGTTTCCTAGCAACAAAGTCTCTCTTATCATAACGTTGATTCTTTGGTTGTGGGTTATCAAGATCAACAGCAGGTTCAATTTCTACATCATTATCATTACTAGGTTGAGCATCATCATGAACATAATCATTAACATTTTCACTAGGTTCATGTTCATTACCGGATTGTGTTTCAGCATCAGACATAGAGATATCATTTGGATTCTCAGGTGGTTCAGCATAGGTTCACTAGAAGTTTGTAAAGTCCTATCATTTTTCTTTTTCTTCCTTTTAGAAGAACTAGGTACATCAATATTATTTCTCTGAGAATCTTGCTCAATTCTCTTAGGGTGACCTTCAGGATACAAAGGTTCCTGAGTCATTCTACCAGTTCTAGTAGCCACTCTAACAGCATAATCATTTTTCTTACTATTCATTTCAGTGAGCAAACTATTTTGAGCTTTAAGTACTTGTTCTACTTGAGTGGTAACCATAGAAGCATGTTTTCTAACAAGTTTAAGTTCACCTCTAATATTAGTCATATAATCACCCAAGTGTTTAATCATATCGAAATCATATTTCAATTGTCTACCAAAATAAGCATTGAAATTTTCTTGTTTGACAATAAAATTATCGAACTCATCAGAGCATTGTCTAGCAGACTTATAGTGAGGAATATCACCTTCATCAAATCTATAGAGAGAATTTACCTTTACTACCTGTGTCGGGTTATCAAGACCAGGAGGTTCTTCAATAGGTAATGGATCAAGATCATATGTTTCTTCAACAGGCGGTAAATTAAGATCATGTATTTCTTAAATAGGAGGTAAATTCTTAACATCTTCAGCTTTAATACCTTTTTCTTTTATAGATTTCTTTGCCTCTTACATATCTTCGGGACTGAGAAATAGAACACCTCTCTTCTTCAGAGTTGGTTTAGGAATAGGATCAATAATTGGTTCAGGGGCTGGCTTAGGAGGTGCCCAATTATTTTCATTTGTCAACATATTATTCAATAGAATTTCAGCTTCACCCGGTGTTCTTTCCCTGAAAAGAGAACCATCACAACTATCCAGGTAATCTCCGGAAGCATCGGTTAGTCCATTATAAAAGATATCCAATATTTCATTTTTCTTAAGAGGATGATCAGGCAAAGCATTAAGTAACTTGAGAAGCCTCCCCCAAGCTTGTGGGAGACTCTCTTCTTCAATTTGCACAAAGTTGTATATTTTCTTTAAGGCAGCTTGTTTCTTATGAGCAGGGAAATATTTAGCAGAGAAGTAATAAATCATATCCTGGGGACTACGCACACAACCAGGATCAAGAGAATTAAATCATATCTTAGCATCACCCTTTAATGAGAACGGAAATATTTTAAGGATATAAAAGTAGCAAGATCTCTCATCATTAGTGAACAGGGTGGCTATATCATTTAATTTAGTAAGATGTGCCACAACAATTTCAGATTCATAGCCATGAAAAGGATTAGATTCAACCAAAGTAATTATATCAGGATCAATAGAGAATTCATAATCCTTATCGGCAACACAGATAGGTGAAGTAGCAAAAGTAGGGTCAGGTTTCATTCTATCTTTAAGAGATTGCTTATTCCAATCAGCTAATAACCTCTTGAGTTCATATCTATCTTTGCAAGCTAAAATAGTTGCAGAAGATTCAATATCAAAAACATAACCCTCAGGAATAACATGCCTATCTTCATCATCACTTTCATCATTATAATCAGTATCAATAATTTCTTTCTCTCTAGCCCTAGCAATTTGTTCATCAAGAAATTCACTAAGGGGCACAGTAGTATCAAGCATAGAAGTAGTTTCATCATAAGTATCATGCATAGCAGAAGTGGCATCATCAATAACATTGCGACATATCAGAACGAATAGCAGAAGCAGGTTTAGGTGTCGCAAGCTTACTCAAAACAGAAGTTGAATTAAGTGCAGAGCTAGATGGCAGTTCGTTACCTCTCCTCGTAGTTGAGGGATAAATTGTTGTCTTAGTGTATTTCAAGTTCTTCATAGTGTCCAGCAGATATAAATCCCAAGTGACTCAAAGAATAGAGCTATGCTCCCCGGCAATGGCGCCAGAAATTAGTCTTGATAACCCACAAGTGTAGGGGATCACAACAGCTTTCGAGGGTAGAGTATTCAACCCAAATTTATTGATTCGACACAAGGGGAGCCAAAGAATATTCTCAAGTATTAGCAGCTGAGTTGTCAATTCAACCACACCTAGATAACTTAATATCTGCAGCAAAGTATTTAGTAGCAAAGTAATATGATAGTAGTGGCAACGGTAATAAAAGGGTAACAAAAGCAAAAGCAATATTTTTGGTGTTTTGTAGTGATTGTAATAGTAACAACGGGAAAGTAAATAAGCGAAAACCAGTAGATGGAAAGCTCGTAGGCATTGGATCGGTGATGGATAGTTATGCCGGATGCGGTTCATCATGTAACAGTCATAACATAGGGTGACACAGAACTAGCTCCAATTCATCAATGTAATGTAGGCATGTATTCCGAATATAGTCATACGTGCTTATGGAAAAGAACTTGCATGACATCTTTTGTCCTACCCTTCCGTGGCAGCGGGGTCCTAATGGAAACTAAGGGATATTAAGGCCTCCTTTTAATAGAGTACCGGAACAAAGCATTAGCACATAGTGAATACATGAACTCCTCAAACTATGGTCATCATCGGGAGTGGTCCCGATTATTGTCACTTCAGGGTTGCCGGATCATAACACATAGTAGGTGACTATAGACGTGCAAGATAGGATCAAGAACACACATACATTCATGAAAACATAATAGGTTCAGATCTGAAATCATGGCACTCGGGCCCTAGTGACAAGCATTAAGCATAGCAAAGTCATAGCAACATCAATCTCAGAACATAGTGGATACTAGGGATTAAACCCTAACAAAACTAACTCGATTACATGATAGATCTCATCCAACCGATCACCGTCCAGCAAGTCTACGATGGAATTACTCATGCACGACGGTGAGCATCATGAAATTGATGATGGATGATGGTTGATGATGACGACGGCGACGAATCCCCCTCTCCGGAGCCCCGAACGGACTCCAGATCAGCCCTCCCAAGAGGTTTTAGGGCTTGGCGGCGGCTCCGTATCGTAAAACGCGATGATTTCTTCTCCTTGATTTTTTCCCCCGAAAGCAAATATATAGAGTTGGAGTTGGCGTCGGAGGAGCTCCAGGGGGCTCACGAGGTAGGGGGGCGCGCCCTAGGGGGGGGCGCCCCCCACCCTCGTGGACAGGGTGTGGGCCCCCTGGTCTTCATCTTTGGCAAGGATTTTTTATTATTTTTAACTAGATGTTCCATGGAGTTTCATGTCATTCCGAGAACTTTTGTTTTCTGCACATAAAACAACATCATGGCAATTTTGCTGAAAACAGCGTCAGTCCGGGTTAGTTCCATTCAAATCATGAAAGTTAGAGTCCAAAACAAGGGCAAAAGTGTTTGGAAAAGTAGATACGACGGAGACGTAACATGCCTCCACTGCTTCTAGCCAAACCGCCAACTAGCCAAGCAAATGGAGTTGCGGTGTATGCCCCTAATGCTTCTAGCCAGCCACAAGGTAGCCAAGCAAATGAAGTCGAGGTGAATGTTGCTGCCATAGTAATTCAAGATGATGCTGATGTTGTTAGTGATGATTTTGTTGCAGAGGAAGAGGTTCATTATAATGATATCGGTGATTTGGATGTCCTTGTCGCGCAGCAGGACATGGATCGTGAGCTCCCTTTAGGTGTACGAATGGGTATCACTCAGATGACAAGGGTCAGAGGAAGAATTGGACGAGGATGGATTCATGGAGAAAGAAAACTAAATCTTATTCGAGTTGACGGGTAAGGAAAAATAAACTCCCTTGTTTCGTGGTCTTAGCCTTGCCCATAAGGCCATGGTTGATAGTGGGATGAGAATGATGGAGATTGAGCCGACACCCTGCTCCGAACCAAGGGCGAAGAACTAGGACGAGAATGCTAATTTGAAGAAATGTGTGAAGTTTGTGTGCTTGGAGGAGTTCAAGGTGCGGTTGAGCGACTATGCCATTAGGAACCATAGGCCATATATTGGTGGCCACTCCGACTAAAAAGTGCGCTACATCGTGAAATGTAACAAAGAAGGAAGCCCATGGAAGGTCCGCGTAAGAAGAATTGACAAAACTGGGCAAAGGGTGTTACAAAGTTGTGTAGTCACTCACAAGTGCCCACCGCCGTCGGAATCAGGCCGCTGTAAGGGGCACCGCCAACTCATGTCTGAATATCTCAAGTACAAATTGATGAAAGAAATAGCATGTGATCCAACCGTCAAGGTGGAGTTTCTCATGCGAACGGTGAAAAAACATTATGGATATGAATTCAAGTATGGAAAGACCTGGAAGGCCAATGCAAACATTACGGATTATGAAGAAGAATACATTGACCTCCCAAGGTTGTTTAGAGCGATTACACATAGGAACCCAGATATGTTGGTCCAGGACGATATTGGAGTGTTCCACCGTGCCTTCTGGAGTTATGAGCAATGCATCGGGGCATTTAAGTATTGTTGGCCGATTTTTTCTATAGAGGACACTTTCTTGACCGACAAATACAGGGGCATAATAATGGTAGCAAGGTGAATGTGGATAGGGAGGGATGCATCATACCGGACCCGCTCCATGGCCTCAAGACAATAGACATTGTTATTTCAGGTCTTTCAAAGCTTCACCACCAATGGTGCATGCGACATTTCGTGGTAAACTTTTACCAGACATGTATGAGCAAGGAGTTCAGCCAAGATCTAATCCATCTTTGTGTTACCTTCACCACCGATGCATTCTGATCTCGCTATGGAAAACTGTACCTAGACCTGAACGAAGGGGGGAAAGAATTCTCAAAAAGGAATTTGGACGAGAAACACAAGTGGGCACGCAGTCATGATTAAGGAGGTTTGAGATACGTCGACATGACGAGCAACATAGTTGAATGTTTCAACAATGTGCTCAAGGGTGATTGTTTATTGTTAGTGAGTGCAATAGTGGAGTGTACTTTCTTCAAGCTTAACGAGTATTCTCGGAGGCATTCCCAAAAGACTGCCAAATTGATATGTAATATTTTTTTAAATTGTCAACATATTTTGAAACCGTGAACCTTTTTTTGAAACACATTTTCTTAATTGTGAGCAAAATAAAGGAAACATAACTTTTTTATAATTTTGAACAAAAAATTAAAACGTGAACATTTTTTGAAATTTCCAAAGATTTTTTCTAACACACGATTTTTTTAGTTTTGAACACTTTTTGAAAACGTGAACGTTATTGTGATTTGTGAACAATTTTTGAAAATAGGAACCTGTTTTGAACATTCGGCATATTTTTTTTGAAAACGGAAACTCGCATAGGATTTATTTTTTGAAAACGGAAACTCGCATAGGAACCATCGCAGGCTTGATCGACAAGGCTATAAAGCCCAATCGCCCGCTCAAAAAAAAAAAGAACGTAAGCGCCCGGCGACGGCGAGCGGCAGATACGCCCCCTATCGCGCACCGGCGCCGCTAGCTAGCTACTACCTCCCTTCTCCGATCAATCCAGCGTCAACGAGGGAAACAAAACGAACATGAACCAAATTTTGAAGAAATCGGGCTCCGCCATCTTCCGGCTCCTCGTGCGCTGCAAGCCGGGGGTCCGACCACCACAGCCGCCGCTGCGCACGGCCACTAGGTCCTACCGCGCCTACCGGCGGCGCTTGCCGGCGGTCTCGCGCTCGGCCACTACCCCAAGCCATGGACTCTTAAGCGAAGGGCCGCGGCGCCCGGAGCTCATCCACTTCACCCGAGGCCGCGGCGGGGAGCCGTGGTACCTCGACTGGCGGAAGTTGGCCGCGCGGGTTCTCGCCCCTGGCGCCGCGGCGATCGCCGCGTACTACCACAACCTCGAGACCGTGCCGTACACCAACCGCACCCACCTTGTGTTCCTCTCTCCCCGGATCGAGCGGTGGCTCGGCGGGCGCGCGTTCGACGATCTCAAGAAGGAGAAAGCCGGCATGATCCTACCCGCGGAACACTACGAGAGCGTGCGCGTCAGGCGCATCACCTCGGAGATCGTCCGCGCCGCCCGACGCACCCTTGGAGTTGCGCCCGTCGATCCAGCCGGGGAGCTGCTGAATGACAGGTTCATGGCCAGGAACTACGGGAAGCAGGCGATGACGAGGCAAGATCTTGGTCTACACTGGATTGCTCGACTACTTCAGAACTGACGCCGAGATCGCCGCTGTGCTAGGGCATGAGGTGGTAACAAGATCTTACTGATTTATTTATTTATATTTTTCGACAAAGGATTTTTTTTATATCAATCCAATTCAATCATCCATACAGCCGCACTTAGGGCAAACCAAACCCGGCCTCTGCATACTATGTAATCTTGTGCGAGTTTACAGTTTACAGTGAACCCATCAAACTGAAACCAGTGATTTTTTGGGCAGGTTGGACACATTATTGCGAGGCACTCGGCCGAGGCGATCACCAAGAGCTTGTGTTCTTATGCTGTGCAACGACTTGTCATGGGGCGGGACAGTCCAGACTTCATGAGGGGTGTATCGAAATTACTATTCACGCTGCCCTTCTCACGAAAGTAAGACATGTATTCACGATAATTCATCCTGGAGCCCGGGCTCAGCTGCTCCCGGTCAGAAAAAAATTCAAAACAAATACTAGAAAAATTCAAAAAATCCAATTTTTTTTGTGTGGTAGATAATTTGATGTGTGAGGCCCGCTTCAAATTTTAATTCATTTGGATATCTGAGTAGGTCTCGGCAAAAAAGACAAATCGGATCAAAACAGCTCATGGACAGTAAACTTTTTTACAGACCCTGATTTCGTCTTTTTTGCACAGACTTGCTCAAATGTCCAAACGAGTTAAATTTTTCAGCGAACCTCACGCATCTAATTATCTATCACACACAAAAAATTTGGAATTTTTTGAATTTGTTTTGTGTTTGTTTTGATTTTTTCCGTGAGCGGGGGTGCAGCTGAGCCTGGGTGCAGATTCGCCGCACTCATGTATTCATCAATTCTGCATTTTACGTTGTTCTCGGTGATCCACATTCTGCATGTGTGATAAGCTGCAAATGTTATAAAAATGGTACTAGATTTTAATTTGACCCTTGATGCATTAATTCCTCAAGGAGAGTGATACATCTAGTGTCAAGTAATTGGCCTAGGACAAGTAGTGATTTTCTGTTCTTTAAGTGCTATAATTGCTCAAAGGATAGGCTATGTCTAGCTCTTATCTACTCCCTCCGTTCACAAATATTACTACCGTTTCAAATTACTTGTCTTAGATTTGTCTAAATACGGATGTGTAGATATATCCGTATCTAGACAAATATATGACAACTAATTTGGGACGGAGGGAGTATAAGATGTTCTAGCTTTTTTTGTGAATTGGGTTAGGTGTGTGTGTGTCTATATATATATATATATATAGGACAAATGTTTCTACAAGCAGTGGTAGTTATCACCACTTGCGTTTTGTATGTTGTATATAGTATCTGTCGAAATCGAGAGTATGTACGTGTAGTATGTAGTATATAATAATGATTAGGTAGTATATATACAAATTTTTAGGTAGTACGTATCATTTTTTGAGTATGCTCTTTTTTACGTCCACATATGTACGTATTTCACAAATATAACAAAAACTATGGGCTCATGTGCAATTTTTTCATGTAACTTGTTTTGAAATATCTTAGATATAGTATATGAACATATTTAAAATAATAAAATAGTATATATAGTACCACATGCTAGTATATGAGACATGTGGGGTAACTACCACCGGATGGTAGGATGGATTTT
>NC_041390.1:542075261-542105063 GCF_002162155.2 Triticum dicoccoides
ACAACAACAAAGCCTTTAGTCCCAAACAAGTTGGGGTAGGCTAGAGGTGAAACCCATAAGATCTCGCAACCAACTCATGGCTCTGGCATATGAATAGCAAGCTTCCACGCAGCCCTGTCCATAGCTAGCTCTTTGGTGATACTCCAATCCTTCAGGTCTCTCTTAACGGACTCCTCCCATGTCAAATTCGGTCTACCCGCCCTCTCTTGACATTCTCCACACGCTTTAGCCGTCCGCTATGCACTAGAGCTTCTGGAGGCCTGCGCTGAATATGCCCAAACCATCTCAGACGATGTTGGACAAGCTTCTCTTCAATCGGTGCTACCCCAACTATATCTCGTATATCATCATTCCGGACATATATATATATACGTTTTAATGTGTTTGTTCACTCATTTGGTCCTTACATAGATGAGAATTAACTACTCCCTTCGTTTTTATTTACTCCGCATATTAGCTAGGTTTGTCTAAAGTGAAACTTTATATACTTTCAACAAGTTTGTAGAAAATATACTTGGTCAAACTTTATGAAGTTTGACTTCAATCAAAGCTAATATGCGGAGTAAATAAAAACGAAGAAAGTATGTCTCATCTAAATGACTTTGGTGTATCCCGCAAAAAAGTGACATTGGTATGGAAAAGAACAAAGAAAAAACAAAACAAAATCAGCATGAATCTCCGCGCAAAGTCAAATGGCACAACAGTAGGATGTGTCTTTGTTAATTCCCATCTACATGAGAATTAGCAAATCTGCAAAACATAATGTTGTTATTTCACTCCATACTATGCGGTTGTCAAAAAATAACAGAGACTTATTTCTATGTAATGCACAGGTAATAATTGCTATTCTTAATCATGACCATGTTTGATTGAGTCCATCATGTAGTCTAAATTCCAGATTTCCTTGTTATAGTCATGCAACCACAAACTATTCTGTGTAATGAAATTTGTATATACGTGGATTCTTAGACATGACCGACAATAAGTTTATTACCAGTAGAATTCTGGATGGGCAAAATCGTGAAAACTAGAAAGAAAGGAACCTATTTTTATTTCCGCATGGTTAGTGTCGTTTATGTTTCGTTCAACATAATTTTTTTGCGCTCCCGCGTAAATAAACAAACTTTTGTGCTCTAAAAGGACAAGTTGTTGAGTAGCTTCCTTCATGAAAATTTGTATACACCCAAAGGAATTGCGTGAGCAAGTCCTTGCACTTAGCATCTTCACAAGAATTGAGACCATTACTTTCCCTTCTATGATTGACGTTCTAATATGGCGGAGTTAGCGCAACACAATACTGTTGCTTATATGGTAGAGTACTAGATTCAATGTATCATCCATGGGAGGCGTTACCTTACTTTTCAAAAAAAAAAAAAACTATGAGAGCTACGTGTTGTACAGTTCTCACCTTGTCAATGTATTATCAAATATGTGCAACTATGTCTCACGTTAGGAGTTCTCATTGGTGTTACATGTTACCTTTGCAGGATGGAGATAGAGGCAGATCACATTGGAATGCTGCTACTTGCTGCAGCTGGTTTCGATCCACACATAGCCATTGCAGTCGAAGAGAAGCTAGGAAAGATGTCAAGAAAATCAGAATTGGAAAACTACCTCTCCACTCACCCTTCAGGTAAGAAAAGAGTGCAGTCCTTGTCGCAGGACAAAGTCTTGAAGGAAGCGATGGAATTATACAGGGAAGCTAGTCCCGTCAAAGAAGCTGAACGTTTCTCCATTCCTGACCCCTTCGATATTAGGGGCAGGCGAAGCCATAGTTGGAAATGGTAGATGTGCAATTTTGCATTGTTGTGCTCCTTGTGTATGATCAGGTCGTGTACTTGTCTATGTATTGCACTTGACTGGGATGCATTTGCACTCCTAACTCCTTGTCTCCATGGACACTCCTTATGGCTTATGTCGCTGGCATCACTACATGAGCATGTCATACTAGAGAGGGCATCAAGGGAGACAGTAGGCACTAGGCAATAGACCAGAAATCCATAATCTCCTCACTCGGACCATGGCAGGAAGATGCTTCTCCACGCCAGTTGCGTTCTTCTCCATCGGTATTAATCTCTTGAGTCTACAATGTGTGTGCGGATGCAAATGGAGCTATTTAGGCAACAAACTAAATAAACTCAATCATATATTTAATCGTTTTCTGTAAGTGCAGCCCTTTTCTAGAGTGAAGGCTCGAAACGAGCCCTACTTTGAATAAGCAAAGCCAAAAATCTGCCAGAAGAAGATTACAACTCTCGTCATCTTCATGGCTCTGTCTGACACAGTGACACCCTCCTCCATCTTTGAAGGGGGCTCCATGCCCCCTCACCCTGGCACGAAGGGTGTTGATCCATCGAAAGATGGAGGCACTCACCGAAGAGCTAAGAAGTGAACCGGCGCCATTCCCATATGAAAGATGAAGCTAGATCACCAGTTAATGAGGAGGTATATGTAGCACAACCACTGGTTTTTGAGGATCCCAATCACGCCAAACATGTCTATAAATTTCATAAGGCACTACATAGTCTAAATCAAGCCCCTAGAGAGCTTGGTCTGATTGCCTTAGTTCATTTCTCGTCTTGCACTAAATCAAAATATTTTGGTGTGATTGTTGGATATTCGGGATGCCTCCTTTGATTTCATAAGGAGGCATTCCGGTATGATTTTGGACTTCCCGGCTTTCATTTCATACCTCAAACTTTGGGCTTTGGTACCCTAAGGATGCATCCTTTGATTTCGTTGGATATTTGGATTTAGATCATAGATAGGAAGTCCACCTACAAAACTTCGTATCAACCTCCGCCGTCGAAGTCTGGTATATTGCTGCAGTAGTTGTTGCACTCAGTTTTTATGGATAAGGCAGACTTTGAGAGATTTTGGTGTGATTACTAATCATGTGAGTCTGTGGCTGGTGCTATGAATGAGTGAATTACAAAAAACAACCATATTTTAAGTTCACATCTGAATTTGCCACCACATTCCTTAGGCGCCCCAAAAATCTACCAGTTTCCTTGCTAATTGTTTTAATAAACACTAATAATCGATTTGGATGATTTAATCCAATCTCTGACAGAAAGGACCCGCCTGTAAGCGCTGACATGGCACCAAAAGTCAAATAAAACATGTTGACTGTTAAATTAGACAGAGGGCCCACTGGTCAGGAACCCCTCCCCCACGATCCCACGAGCTCTACATCTGGAGCCGCCCGTGTGTCCTCGACCAGATGGCCGGCGCCGCCCAGCGACCTCTCCTCATGTGCTCCGCCCCTCACGTCTTCTCCCTCTTGGCGTCGGCGAGATCCACCGCCCCACGTCCCATCACGCACAACCACATACCGGATCCCGTGATGCAACCCCTCCCCTGCCCCGACGATATGTCTCCTCCTCTCCGGCGTGCGACGAGCCTGTCCCCAGCTCCGATCTCTTCGCGTGCGGCGGCGTTGCAGTTCCTGATCGAGGCTTGGGTGCCCGCCGAGGAGCAACCTTGCGTGCTGCGGCCGCCGAGCTCTTGGGCCGGGGCGCCGTGACCAGGGAAGCCCTCCTGTGGCTGCCCTTCTCCCCCGAGGCCACCGGCGTGGCTGTCGGAGTTGCTTTTCGAGCCCCTCTATCGACTCCTATCTTCCCTCCGACGGTGATTGTGCTCACAGGCACAACAACCTCCCTGCAAGGGCTCCATTGTAATCTAATTTTGTTTCTAGGGTGATTTTTGCAATTTTTCAGGGACCCTTTTGTTAGTTCAGCTGATGACTCGTGGACCCTTTCTAGGGTGTTGACTATTTTATGCCATGTCACTGCTTATAGGCGGGCCCTTTATGTCAGAAATAGGATTAAATCACCCCAAATCGATCATTAGTGTTTATTGAGAATATTAGCAAGGGAACTGGTTGATTTTTGGGGCGCCCAAGAAATATGGTGGCAAATTCGGATGTGAACTTGAAATGTGGTGGTTTTTTTGTAATTCACTCTGCTATGAATGATAGTGGCCGTGGGCAAAGTCGGTGCCGAGTGCTGAGAGGTGTGAGTCGAGCGAGAGCAGCGCCCCAGGGAAGTGATCGGCGAGGGCGATTCAGGGAGGGCAGAGCAAGCATTGCGGAAGATGAGGTTGGAAGGAGGCGGTTGCGTGTGTGTGTGTGTGTGTGTGACGTCTGTGGAGAGGAACGATAGTAAGTCTACCGTTTGATGATCGAACGGCTCAGGAGGGAGCTGATCCTGGGCTAGTATCGGTCGACTGCCGTGTAGCAGCATCCTTCAACAGTTCTTAAAAAAACAATTGCTCTTTGACAAAAACTACTTGCCTCTTTTTTCAAGAGAGTTCACCTCATCAGTTCTTCTCTCAAGAAAAAAGAATGACCTCATCAGTTAGAAGTTGGCACAACCTAGCTACGGAAAAGAACTTAACTAACCGCAGGATTCGCACGGCCGGCCGGAGCAGGTGTTGACTCTGGAAACTTTTGTCCTGCAGAATTCTGAACCGAAACACCGAAAAGGACTTGCTACTCTCGCCGTTGAATCTCTAACGATCGTATATAGTTAGTGCCAACCACTCCACTCCTATCGCAAAAGTAACTCGTCAACAATTTGTGCACTCCAAACTATCGTCCATCTCTCCTTTTCGGCCTTGCTTTCTCTGAAGATGTTGCAAAATATGTCCACACGTTGGAACTTGTGAGGACACGTAGCCATCCTAACCAAACCGATTCCGTCCGATCTTGTTGTCTTCTCATAATTCCATTCTTTAGTTCCTCCAGTCTAGTCAGAATCTTACTACCATAGTCCATAGCCTGCCTAACCGCCCACATGCATCACTCTCTCCCATGACCAAAACTAGGTATAAGAAGGAAATGCAAGAACAATTGCACATTGAGCGTTGCTCAGACGATTAGGTTTCTTGCGGTAGAATCAACTCAATGGGTTTAAGTCATATACTTGCCATGAGTGTTCTTTTTAAAATTAATCGGCTCGGTCTTTTGAAGGTGCTCATAGAAATAAGCGTGCGTGCGTATAGATGAGGCGTCGGTAGCCGATTAAGGGATGAAAGTAGAGACAGCTTCAACGATGAGTTTGCACAATGTGATGAAGACACAATATCTTTGATCAGGCTATGTCGACGCATGCATATGTTGTGTCCTTACTAAAGGTGGTGGATCGAAGCTCGACTTTGAGGATAGAAATCACAAGACCGACCTATGTTGCACTTGTCACCATCGACGCAACATTTTCTTATTGAAGGCTTAGCCTAGTACTCCCTCCGTAAAGTAATATAAAAGCGTTTAGATTACTATTTTAGTGATCTAAACGCTCTTATATTAGTTTACAGAGGGAGTAGCTGTGTATTTTTGTTTGCTTCTGTTTTTTATCAGAGTCAGTGGTTAATTGGTGGAGCTACTATCGTGATTGTTTGGTTGCTGGATTTTTTTAATAATACATGGTTGTATGCATCATTCGATTCGATGCAAAGCCCAGGGTTATCCACCTTTATGAAGAAGAAAAATCTGCATTTTTCTCGAAAGTAAGAACAATTAAACCTCAGCATTGACAGAATCCAAACTTATTTGATCACCCTCGTATGGAGGAGTCCTATTACTACTAGATAGAAACATCGAGATAATGATCCATACAAGTCACTCACGCCAACTACTACGAAACCAACCAATCATATCACATCAGGAAGCACAGGCAACCACTCTCGTTCCAAACTAGCGTGTGCGTGGCCGTCAGAAGAAAACGTAGAACGATCGACGAAACTTTCCAACATCGAATCATCGGAGGATCAGAAGAGGGCGAGCTTGAGGAGGACGCCGGCGGTGGCCGCGAGGACGGGGCCGGCCTCCATGCGCACGCGGGAGCCGCCGGACCCGGACGGGGTGGTGGGCGGCGTCCCCGCCGCGGGGGTACCGGGGCTGGAGTCGCCGGCGGTGACGGCTAGCTTCATGCCGGCGGCGCAGTGGGTGCCGATGGTGCAGATGTAGTAGTTCGCGCCGGCTTTGAGGGTCATGGTGGTGGCGCCGCTGTTGTCACCGTTGGCGTTGCTGGAGCAGGCGTCGTACTCGCTCTTGGTGACTTCGGTCACTGTGTGGGCCTGGCTCGCGTAGTTGAACACTGAGAAAACAGAGAGCAGAAAATATTAGGCCACGATCCGTGAACAAACTGAGAGTCAACCACCTAGCCATCATCAGCTAGCTGCTCTATCATCTAAAATCATTGTGTAGAAATAGGAGTGCTGACGACTCACCGAGCTTGTCTCCAACCGCGAAGGTCTTGCCGCTGGCCCAGGTGGCGTAGTTGGCGCCGGTCGTCCACCCTTGCCCATCTCCGACGGTGAACGTGGCCGCGGAGGCCGCCGCAGCGCAGCCAAGGACAACAAGGAGCGCGATCAGCGCGGAGGACGAGGCCATGGTCGAAGTGAAGGCTCGGAGTTAGCTGTATGGAGTAGATGAAGGAGCTAAGCGTGGCTATCGATCGATGTCTCTCGCTACTAACTGGATTGCGCGATTGACGGGGAAGCTTGGACGGTCGTTTTATAGAGCCATATGGGTCACGTGCTTGTCACGGGATCAAGAGGCCACCCGGCCGACTAAGTTGGTCAGCGTTTGTGTTACTTTTCGATCCATTTTCTACATAACTTTTCCCTTGAAAAAGGACTCAGATATGTTGATCAAAGCAGCAGGATAAATTCCCCTGTAATAATAAAGGACGTGTCTAGTGGGCGGCCTAGTGCAACCAAGCGGCCGGCTAAAAAGGAAAACCCCTGTCCCTCATGAAACAGAAAAGGAAGGACCCATCAAACCGACCGATCGACCGGCCACCAAACAAACCGATCGAGCGGCCACCAAACAGAAAACGCCCCACGTGGCCAGCTGTCCCCAGCTCGCACCCACGCCCCCGCTCGCACCCACGCCTCAGCCCCTCCCACGCTGCCTTCTTCTTCTTCTTCACGCCAGAAGCAAATCCAACAGAATCGCCCCCAGCCCTTCTTCCTCCTTCTACACAGCCGCCATGGGAGCCCCAAAGTAGAAGGAGTTGCTTCAAAAAAGAAGATCTAAAGGACAGGGTGGACAGAGCCATACCAGGCAGTAAGATCAAGTAGGTAAGCCCCCTCTGCCCCTCTTCACTTCCCCCCTTTCTTCTACTGCATAGGCATATGTAAACCCCCTTCTTCATGGATCTAGAACAAATCCATGAAGAAGCTGCTTCAAAAAAGAGGTGAATCTGGCACATCACACCAGCCTACTTGATGTTACTGTTGGATGTGTTAAACATGCCAAAAACTACTTGATGCATGCCAAACAAGTTTCTACCACCTGGATGTGTTAAACAGGCCAACTAAAAACAAGTTCTCTGGCCAATTAAAACATGATTAAAGCCAACTCAACAAAGCATTGTAGCCAAAAACTAAACATGCATTCTACCAACTTGTAGTTATTGTTTGCAAAATGAACAAAAAATTGACTGCCCAATAGATATGTGCAACGAAAAATTCATAAATGTGCAACTGAACATGCATCCCAGCCAACTGAACCTATATTTTGGCAACTCGGCATGCATGCTAGCCAAATCACAAACATGCATTGTACCCCACGTGTTTTCTGGCCAACTAAAAAACATGTATCCTGGCCAACTAAACATGTATCCTGGCCAAGTAAACATGTATATTTGGCAATACATGTTTGTGAGTGAACTCTTTAGAAAAACTGTAGTATATGTGCAAATAAAAAACATGTTTTCTGGCCAACTAAACATGCATGTTGGCCAAAAACTGAGAAAATGTATCCTGGCCAACTGAGACATCTATTCTAGCCAACTGAATGCATTAACTGTCCAACTAAACATGCATGTTGGCCAAAAACTGAAATAAATGCAACCTGGCCAGCTGAGACATCTATTCTAGCCAACTAAAAACATTGAATGTCCAACTGAATATGTATGCTGGCCAAGTGGAAAAATGCATCCTGGCAATTGAGACGTCTATTCTAGCGAAAACCAGAAATCTGTAGTGCAACGGGAAAAACACAAGAACTTTTGTTCATGGCTAATGAAGCCACAAACCATATTAACATATTCACACATATAATCTTGTCCCACACATATATTCTGGTCCCACACCTATTGCAAACCATATTAATTTGTTCAAATATACCAGAACTAGAAACATAAATGGCGATGAAAAACATATAACTATAATCTGTCCTCCAATTCTTCTTTCTTCTTTCACCTGGATTTTCCTTCTCAAATGTAGCATCCAATTATGTGCAGAAAAATCTGAAAAGAGCTCCTTGCGAGACGAAAACCTACAGATCATTACAACAAAACAAAGGGAAAAAGTCTGAAAAACTCTGTAGCAAAAAGAAGTCATGCTCTTGCCAGTTATTTACTACAAACTGTGCAGCTAACATAACAAATCTGTGCAAACAAAAAATTTCATAACTGCTATAATAAAGATTATGCTACAGTCATGTTGCTTTTGGAACTAATATTGTCACAAAATGGTGTGCAACTGCCTATTTACTAAGTTTTTAGGTTGTTTGAAACACTTTTTTTCTGTGGTTACCAACTGATGACATCAATTTCTTCTTTTTTATATGTGCAGGGAGTGTGTGGCAGCATCCAAAAACAAGGAAAAAATGCTTGATCTCAATGAGTTGCCTCCAGATCTCAATGAGCTTCCTCATGATATGGATCAGCAGCAACCCAGCATACAACAAGGAAATTGGACAGAAAATGGTCGATCTGTTTACTACACGCAGGCAAGTCGTGATGGTAGCCCTATGGGCCATGACAATGTGGCAGGCCAGTCATCAGCCCGTGGTGCCCCTGTAGTGGTGTCTTTGCAGTCAGAGAGCCATACTCTTGATGACACGGGAACCGAGGCAAATGTTCCTGGTCCAACCAGGACTGAGCTAGGAGCTGGGGCTGTTGACGGAGCTGTGCAAGTAGAAGAAGGAGAGGATGAGGCTGGTTCTCAACCTATGGAACCCTATGTTGGCATGAGGTTTGACAACCTTCAAATTGCTAAGGATCACTACAACAGCTATGCACTATGGATGGGTTTCTCTATCAAGATGAACACCTCTAGACGGACACCCCGCACCAATGAATTGATAAAACAACAGTTTTGCTGCAACAAGTTCAAGAAGCCCAAAGCTGATGATGGAGGAGCTGAGGCTCCTCCTGTCCTGGGCCCTATTCCAGATCCAAAATCTGTTAACAGTGACGAGGAGATGGAAGAAGAACCTCCAATATTTGCTGAAGAGGAGGCTGGTACTAGTAAGAAGAAGAAGAAGCACAAACGCGAGACAATAAAGCAGACTGAATGCAAGACGAAAATGTTGGTGAAGCTAATAGATGGGCGATGGGAGGTGACGCACTTTGTTTGTGACCACAGTCATCTGCTCGTGAACAAACCTTCATTGTCCAAATACTTGAGATCCCACCAAGGCATCTCACCTGATGAAAAGGAGTTTCTGCACATCTTGTATAACTGCAACTTGACTACAGGTGTGGTGTTTTTTCTATATCCCTTAAAGAATTAAGTTTCCCTCTAGGCAGTCCAGTGTGCAACTGTTATGGTACTACTGTGCAACTGAAATGGCTTAATTGTGCAACTGGTGTCCAACTTCCCATGCTTTTTGTATATCACTTTTGGTGCTTCTTGTGCAACTAGATTGTCTTTACTATGCAATTACATAATGTCCTGTATGCAAAAACTACAAAGTGTTTTTAAAAAGGTGCAGCTAGGTGTCCATTTCCTGTGATTATCTTCTGTGCCAACACGTGTCCTATTACTGTGCAGCTGGATGTGCGTATTTGTGCAACTAAAAAAAGGATATACTGTTTGTTTTTGTATTATGCAGGACGAATGATGCATGTAATGGCAGAGTTCTATGGATCTGAGATGATGGTGCCGTTCGGACCAAAGGCAATAACAAATCTTTGTACAAGTTTCCCTAGAGATGACACAAAGGAGGGTGATCTGATTGAGACAATTGCGCACTTCAAGGATATACAAAAAACCGATCCAGACTTCTTCTATAAGGTGAAATATGATGAAGAGGACAGAGTTGTGAACATATTTTGGGTGGATGGCTTAGCTCGAAAAGCTTATGCGGAGGCGTACCACGATTGCATATCGTTTGACACCACCTACATGACCAACATGTACAATATGCTGTTCGCACCCTTCATAGGAATAAATTGACATGGCCAATCTTTCATGCTGGGTTGCGCATTTGTGAGGCAGGAGTTGGCATCGAGCTTTGATTGGGTCTTTGGAGCATTCCTAGAGGCTATGGATGGCAAACCTCCTGACAACTTCATCACCGATCAGGATGATGCGATGAAGCAGTCAATACAGAGCATCTTTCCAACCACCATGCACCGCTGTTGTCGATGGCACATCATGAAAAAGGCTCAGGAAAAAGTTTGTTGGCTGCTGTGCCGGAATCCAGGACTCTCTGATGATTTCAACAAGTGTGTTGACTTCAGCTTCACTATAGACGAGTTTGAGCAGAATTGGGCTGAGTTAATGATGAAGTATGAGGCTATGACACACACGCACTTTGAGAAGTTATACGAATACAGGTCAACTTAGGTGCCGTGCTACTTCAAACACAGGTTCTTCCCCTTCCTCCAGTCTACACAGCGTAGTGAGGGGTTCAACGCCGGCCTGAAAAGATATGTGAACCCACACAACTCAATGTTGAACTTCGTCAAGCAATATGAAAAAATCCAGAATCACATCCTTGCCAAGGAAGGCTGCAATGATTACAGGACAGAACACCTTGAGATTGAGTTGTCGTCCAACTTCCCAATAGAGAAGCAATCTTACAAAACCTATACTAGGGACCTTTACCGCAAGTTCAGAGAAGAGTTTGAGCTGATTGGACGTCATAATGCATTCCAAGTTGGTGCTGATGTATTTGAGCTCAGACCGAACCAGGAATTTGTTGCCAAATATGGTTCTCGAAACTACTTGGTGCAGGCAAGGGTGGAGGAGGGTTCCTATTTGTGTGAGTGCTGTAAAATGGACAAGGACGGCATCCTCTGTTGCCACATCCTCAAGGTGTTCAGCCATATTGGAGTTGATATCATACTGGAAAGGTACCTGCTAAGACGGTGGACACCTACTGCTGTACCTAGTGCGCCAGGGACTGCTTATGAGCAACCGGATGAAATGCCTCCTCAATCAAAGAAGTAGATAAGGGAGAGGAACATGATATACGATTTTCGAAAACTAGCAAAGTTTGCGAGTGGTTCTGATCCAGCACAAGCTATTGTATACAAGCATATGCGTGCAGCACGTACCGAGATCGGCCACCTGAACAAGTCCAAGAAAAAGAAAAAACCGACTGCTGCAACGGGGCCATCAGATGATGGCAACCCTCAAGGACCTCCTCCACCTCCAGGCAGCAATCAGGGGGCTCATCATCCAGGTAATTACCTACCCCAACTCCTGATCTAACTAGGTGTGTAACTTCAGTTGCACACATCATTATGCCCAGATACACACACCATGGTAGCCAGTTGGATAGAACAGGCTGCCTAGTTGCGCACGCTGTGTTAGTTCAAGCATCAAGATAACACAACTAACTTATGTTTCCTGTTCTGGATATAGGTGATGTCAACCCTCAAGAACCTCCTGCCCCTCCTGGCTATACACGCCATCCTCCACCACCTCCTCCCCTGCGTGCTCCTCCCAATGGCCCTACAGGCAGCACTCAGGGGGCTCATCGTCCAGGTAATTACCTGCCCCCAACTCCCCATCAAACTAGGTCTGTAACTCCAGTTGCACACATCATGGTGCTCAGTTGCACCGAACAGGCTACCTAGTTGTGCATGATGTGTTAGTTCGAGCATCAAAAGATAAACACAACTGACTTGTTTGTCCTGTTCTGCCTATAGGTGATGCCAACCCTCAAAGACCTCCTCCCCCGCCAGGCCCAACTTGCAGTGCCCTGCGTGCTACTCCCAATGGACCTACAGGCAGGACTCAGGGGGCTCATCACCCAGGTAAGTACTGTTGGGGAACGTAGTAATTTCAAAAAAATCCCTACGCACACGCAAGATCATGGTGACGCATAGCAACGAGAGGGGAGAGTGTGATCTACGTACCCTTGTAGATCGACAACGGAAGCGTTTGGTTGATGTAGTCGTACGTCTCCACGGCCCGACCGATCAAGCACCGAAACTACGGCACATTCGAGTTCTAGCACACGTTCAGCTCAATGACGATCCCCGGACTCCGATCCAGCAAAGTGTCGGGGAAGAGTTTTGTCAGCACAACGGCGTGGTGACGATCTTGATGTACTACTGTCGCAGGGCTTCGCCTAAGCACCACTACAATATTATCGAGGACTATGGTGGCAGGGGGCGCCGCACACGGCTAAGAATATGATCACGTGGATCAACTTGTGTGTCTCTGGGGTGCCCCTGCCTCCGTATATAAAGGTTCAAGAGGGGGAGGCCGGACGGCCACCATATGGCACGCCAGGAGGAGTCCTACTCCCTCCGGGAGTAGGACTTCTCCCCCAATCCTAGTTGGAATAGGATTCATGAGGTGGAAAAGAGAGAGAGAGAAGGAGGGGGGCGCCAGCCCCCTCTCTCCTTGTCCTATTCGGACTAGGGGGGAGGGGCGCGCGGCCCAAGCCCTGGCCGCCTCTCCTCTTCTTCCACTAAGGCCCATTAAGGCCCATTTAGCTCCCGGGGGGTTCCGGTAACCTCCCGGTACTCCAGTAAAATCCTGATTTCACCCGGAACACTTCCGATATCCAAACATAGGCTTCCAATATATCAATCTTTATGTCTCGACCATTTCGAGACTCCTTGTCATGTCCGTGATCTCATCCGGGACTCCTAACAACCTTCGGTACATCAAAACGTATAAACTCATAATATAACTGTCATTGAAACCTTAAGCGTGCGGACCCTACGGGTTCGAGAACAATGTAGACATGACCGAGACATGTCTCCGGTCAATAACCAATAGCAGGACCTGGATGCCCATATTGGCTCCTACATATTCTACGAAGATCTTTATCGGTCAGACCGCATAACAACATACATTGTTCCCTTTGTCATCGGTATGTTACTTGCCCGAGATTCGATCGTTGGTATCCAATACCTAGTTCAATCTCGTTACCGGCAAGTCTCTTTACTCGTTCTGTAATACATCATCCCGCGACTAACTCATTAGTTGCAATGCTTGCAAGGCTTAAGTGATGTGCATTACTGGGAGGGCCCTGAGATACCTCTCCGACGATCGGAGTGACAAATCCTAATCTCGAAATACGTCAACCCAACATGTACCTTTGGAGACACCTGTAGAGCACCTTTATAATCACCCAGTTATGTTGTGACGTTTGGTTGCACATAAAGTGTTCCTCCGGCACACGGGAGTTACATAATCTCATAGTTATAGGAACATGTATAAGTCATGAAGAAAGCAATAGTAACATACTAAACGATCGGGTGCTAAGCTAATGGAATGGGTCATGTCAATCAGATCATTCAACTAATGATGTGATCCCGTTAATCAAATAACAACTCGTTGTCAATGGTTAGGAAACATAACCATCTTTGATTAACGAGCTAGTCAAGTAGAGGCATACTAGTGACACTCTGTTTGTCTATGTATTCACACATGTATTATGTTTCCGGTTAATACAATTCTAGCATGAATAATAAACTTTTATCATGATATAAGGAAATAAATAATAACTTTATTATTGCCTCTAGGGCATATTTCCTTCAAGTACCTTCACCGACTCCAAACAAAAACTAGGGTGTGTGACTTTAGTTGCACATATCATAGTGCCCAGTTGAACAGAACATGCTGCCTAGTTGCGTGCGCTGTGTTAGTTTGAGGATCAAGCTAAAAATCTAACTTATTTTTCATGTTCTGCCCATAGGCGATTACAATTCAAGTACCATGACAGGCCGCGCTACTGCAGGTTTTTTTTCAACTTAACTTGCACACAACAACCAGTTAGTTGCACAAAATGTGTTGTGTGGTTGCACAGAACATCAGTGTTGGTTGCACAATAACAAAAATACTAAACTTTTTATATGATTATTACACAGGTGATCGTGACGGTCCTACTGCCCCGTTGGAGGTTGCATCCCTTGCACAAGCTTCTGATGATTTTGTGCCCAGGGATCCTCCAAGATCTACTACAAAGGGTAGGGCAAAGAGTCAACGGTACAAATGGCGCTGGAGCTACACCAAAGAAGAAAAACAAATGCAGCCAGTACCAATCTACAGAGCACACTGCTGGTGTGTGTCCACTCAGGCTCCTGTGATTCTGTTTCCTCATTTGTAACTTTGGAACAAAAAAGGAAAAGAATGATGTTTTTTTAGCAATGTTGGGACCAAGTGGACACATTCAACATCTATGATTCCTCTTTATCTAATTTATGCTCCTTGAATTAGTTCATGCACTGTGTAAAAAAAAGTTGCTATTTGTGCCTTTGTTGGCAGTTGGTTAAATATTTAGTCGTTGAACAATTGTATATCCAGTGCTCCTAATGTATCAACAAAAGTGATGATATTGAGTTGCAAACGCAATTACTAGTAGTGTGCAACTACAAAATCTGCTTAAAAAAATTGTACAAACTAGCAACTTCCTCCATGGAGCAGAAAAAAAGAAAAATAGTACTGACCTACTCCTTGTTGTATCTCAGCAACTTCCTCCATGGGGCGGTGTTGTGCACGCTGGTGACCCAATCATATGCCAGCTTCTTCCTGATGTTGAGTACTTCCCTGGGGTCGTAGTTGGGCAGTTGGCTACCATTCCACTCGGTGGCGTTAAGCAGTGCGAACAACCCACACTCATTACTGCAAAATGGGCACAAAAAAATTTTGTCACATAAAATTAAAACCAAATAAAGGTAATGCACTCTGTGCAACTGCTTATGTCCTACTGTGCAACTGCTTATGTCCTACTGTGCAACTGTTTGTGTTCTACTGCAACTCATTATGTGCCACTGTGCAACTGCTTACGTGCCAGTGTGCAACTACTTATGCGCCACTCTGCAACTGGCTAGATAATCCATTAGAAAATCATAAAAATGATAAAACAGATTGAAGACTAGTACTGTGTCTTAAAAAAACTAAAGATTGCACATGTAGGAAAATTTAAAAACTACAAAATGATGGTATATGATTGAGAAGGAATGCCATGCTTATTGTCTTACTTGCCGAGCTGCTTCGGTACATCAATGTCAATAATTTGGAAGTGCTCGATGCTGAACTTTGGGTAATGCTTCCTCCATAGCTGGTGTACTGCCCCCGCGATGGTAGAGGCGGTGGCTATCAGCACAATGTTATCCAGCGTCCTGCTTGAGTCAAGAACTTCAGAGCGTTCGTCCCTCAAATTGACATTGAAGACCCAATAATGCCTCCCTCCCTCCTTATCGGTTACATCAGCGCACTCGAGCACTGGCAGCATGACCTACAACCGTGAACGATTTCAGACACAAAATACAGGTTGTAGCTAAGAAAAAATAGTAAAAGACTTGGTCAAGTTAAAAACAGGTTGCAACAAGTATCTGCCAACTAACAGATGTGTCATGTGCAACTGTACATGCTGTGGGTGCCAACTAAAAAAATATTGATCATGTGGGCACAACACTCACCAAGTCTTTTTTGTCGAGACGGTTCTTGTAATCAAACTTCTTGTTTATCTCATTCACATTGTGGATCCCTTGCTATAAATTTATCTGCAGAGATTATAAAACATGGCTCAAAACTCCTTACTAGGTGAAAGGCCTCCCTTAAATGGTCAACGAAAAAAGTGCTACAAAACAAAGATGAGGGTAAAAAGAAGGTTTTCGAAAAACTTACAGAAAACCTCAGTGGCATAACAACCCTCTTTGACCCTTCTAGTAAGTTATCCATGATGTGTAAGATTCGAGTCTCAATAACAATGTTTGACAACCATTGAACCGGCTTCATCGAATCAACTAACTCCTTTAAAGAAATGTAGAAAGCACCATACCTGATTATCTCAGGGCTGATTTTTTTGAAAGCAATAAAAAGACAAGTTAGCTCGAAGGGTCACAGCAGCAAAAAAATGTGTATGAAATTGAAAACAGAACAGTGTGCAACTAAAATCCCTGTTCTGTGCAACATGCTATGCTTTCTATGCAACTAAGTGGCTGGTCCTGTGCAACTGAAAAAGATATGTATGTAGGCTGTGGGGAGTTAGTTTACCTGGTAGCTTCATCATTTGCTCCTTTGTGATGCCTGACCCAATACAAGAGGGCAGTGTAAAGCTTGTTCACTGCCTCATTGGAGCTGAAAGTCTTCTTGTTGTAGTCAATGAATGGAGACCTTTGAGATGTTGCGGGCCTTATTACCCTCCTCTGTCTTCGTGCAATAGGTGGTCCCGAAGAACTGCTCGTGCCAGCTTCTGGTTCTGCACATATCAGGGTGTGGCAATTCTCTGGTGAACCAACATCTAGCTCTTGAGCTATTGCCTTGCCAGCATCAGCAGCATCACATCCTTCATTCACAGCTGCTGGGTCCAAATCACACTCATCAATGCAAATCACACCGGCTTCCGCTATTTCTACTGCTGGAGCAAGTGCTGGAGCATCACCATCTATGCCAAGGTCAAAAGATGGTGCATCACAAAACCCGTCACCATGATAAGACTTTGATCTTCTTAAGGGTTCAAGGACCAGGGCATCTCCTTGCGGCACAAACACGGGTGCATCGTTCACTGACTTGGTTCGCAATAGTGTTGTAGTTGGCGGCCTTGGAGGCTTGCACCTACTTATAATGTTGAACACCTCCTCTTGTGTTAATGGTTGCTGAAAGTCAGCTCTTGGGGATGGCACTTTGATAGTTGGATCACCACCTTTTGTGTTTGGCATTGAAGCATCTCTATGAGTAGGCACCTTGGGGCTTGCAGTTGTAGTGGTGCCTTCCTGACCAGCTGTGGTGGTTTTGACTGTGACCATGCTGCTAACTGACACATCAGTTGGCACACTGGTATCTGTAGTTGGCATCTTTCCAGTCTGAGTTGGCAGCAACCTAGCAGAACTTGGCACCCCTGCATCAATGGCTGCGGCTCGCAGTTCTCTCTCATCTCTGAACCCCAAATCTTTTGTGGCCTATTCCCCCTTTGTGCCCCTGGCAAACTTGACAATCTTCTGCTTAGGTGGTTTTGGTGGGACTGTTGAAAGAGGAGTCTTCCCCTTGATCTGTTGAACTTCTCTGACATTGGTTGGCTCTCTGCTCACTACAGTTGGCATATCAGTTTGAAGCACAGCTTCCTTTACCATATTTACTTCAGCATGTGCATTCACCATCTTCTCCTTGGTTTGAGGCAACTACAGATTCTTCTTCATTGAAACTGCTTTACGCTTCTGGACCACGTGAGGGTTTGCCATGGATGCTGCCTTGCTCTTGCTGGAGCTTAGGTCTGGGAGCTGATTTAAATATTTCTTGTATTTTTCCTTTGAATGAACCCAGTCAAGACCCTTTCCTGCTTCCTCCATGTCAATTTGATTCTTTTCAGCTTCACTTGATAAGAACGGGCTCTTGTCAATGGCAAAGTTGATCTTCTCACACATATCTTTGTCGCTGAAATCTGGCACAGGAAAGGTGGTTGGCAAAGCTGGCTTCAAGTTGTAGAGCTTGAACATATCAATGCTGCCCTGAGACTCTGCTTCGTCATTTTTCTTTGACTTCGGCAAATCCTTGTCTTTCCAGTAAGTTTGTCAATCAACATATGTAGTGTGCTCCTGCTACTCAATGAATTGCTGCTGCTCGCAGGTGTGGCAGAAGTGCTAGTCCTCCTGGATGTGTTGCCACCTGTACCACCAGAACCAGGGGCGTTGTCATCATCATCGTCATCGCTGCTGTCGCTGCCTCCATTGGATCCCCCTTTATCATCACCATAACCATCCTCGTCTTCTTCATCATCGTCTTCTTCCCTCTCACTGCCATCAGCTGTTGCGCCTTTGTCTTCTCCCCTCGCTCTGCCATCAACTGCTGCCCCTTTGTCCCTGTCCCCCTCTTTGGCCTCACCTTCTTCTTCCTCCTCCTCCGCCTCACTATCTTCTTCCTTGTCCTCCTCCTCTCCTTTGTCATCTTCTTGTTTGTCCTCCTCCTCCTCATCCTCCTCTTCCTCCACCTCTTCCTCTTCCTCCTCCTCCTCTGCATCTTCTTCATTGTTATCCTCATCCTTGTCCTCCTCCTCTGATTCATCCGCATCTTTGTCCTCCTTGTCGTCAGCATCTATCGCTGCTTCCATTTCCTCATCTTCTTCTGACTCATCCTCAACAAACTCTTCTTCTTCTTGTATAGTTGACCCCCGTCTCTTTCTTTTTGGAGCACGGCGTGACGCCCCAGTTTTCATTCATGGCTGCTGTACGTAAGGATCAATATCTGGTTCCTCATCATCGATCTTGGCAACTGCTTCAATGAAGGTGCCAACCTGTTCAGTTACAGCCTTGCACAACTCATTGACCACTTTCGCAATCTTTGCCTTTTTCTGCATCAATACAAAAAGACTCAGTACTGATTCAGTTAGAAAAAATAATAAAAAGTAAAATGTCTGTAACTGACCATGATGTGATAAGCAAAAACGACTAATACACACTTTCTGGCCAACTAAAAACATGATTCTAGCCAACTACACATGCACTGTGGCACAAACTAAAAAACATGCATTCTGCCAAAAGTTGACGAAAATGGTTGTAAATGAACACTTTGACTGTCCAAAAGAACATGTGCAACTACAGAAGCTTATATGTGCAACTGAACATACATCACAACCAACTAAATTCGCAACTACAAAAGTTATACATGTCCAACTGAACATACATCCCAGCCAATAGAAAAATATTGGTAAGTGGTACAAGTTTCTGTATGCAAAACACTAACCTGCGGATTGTAGGTTATTGGTAACTTGGATGCCACGAATGCTTCAGCTTGCAAAATTCCACCAACAAGTGGTGTCTGGTCCGTGCCTCTATACTCCTCTTTAAGCTGATGTGAAAAAAAGAGAAACAGAAAATAACAAGGTTATCAAAATAGATTTGTGTGTTGAACGAAACCACACATTACAACCTGTGCAACTACAACAAGATACTGGGATAGACAAATTCAACTATACATATATGCAACTGAACAAAGACACAAAAACTGTGCAACCCACATGGCACCTAAAAAAATTCTACCAACTGATGCAACACATCTGTGCAACAAGATTAGTAAAACTGTGCAACTTAAAAAAGATGGTGTGCCAATTTAAAGGACATGTCTAGCGGGCGGCCGTTGGCCCGCTAGCACACTCGAGCGGCCGTTAAAAAAGGAAAGATTTGGTCCCCCCGATCCCAAAAAAGGAAAGCCTCCCCGGGCTTCCCCCTGTAGCAACAGCCTCGTGTGAACCCAACAAACCACGCGCTGATGCGGTCCCGAGGCCATCACGTGCCCTTCCCTCCCCTCCCCTCCTGAAGCTCTCACGCCACCTGGCCACTTCTTTCCCACGCCCTTACCTGCCCCACCTTCTTCCCCATGAAACAATGGTTTCCCAGGTCTGGATCTGCATCGCTAGAGCTGCCATGGCAGATGAATCAAAGTGAAATAACAGCGATATGGAACAATTTGCTTTAAAAAAAGAAGAGGGAGGACATATCAGAACGTACCAGGTAGCACCAGTAGGGGTGAAAAAAAGGAGATCCTTTTCTCCTCATGTTCAGATCCTCCCTCCTAGACTTTTCCTTTTCCCTAAACAAATTTCTCTTTCCCAAAAAAAGCTTCTTCATAGGTGAAAACGGGGAGGTTTTGTACCTGTTCAATTTTAACTAATTTTTGTGCAACTACATCATGGGACAAGCCAACATTTGTAGCACTTTGTGCAACAAAATGCAGAAAATGTGCAAATATATATGAGAGCGCATAGAGTCTTATTTCACACAAAATCCAGAAGAACCGACATCCATGTAGCAAAAAAAGGAAGAAAAGAAAAGTATGTTGTAGGTACTATGAAAACACAACTACTTACTAGACAAGAATCTGGTTTGCAAGTGTTCTTTTTTCCTTTGACCTTTCCACACAGTAGTATATGTGTGTTTGTAGCTGAGAATTATGTGCACAAATCTACAACAGCTCCTCCACCCCCATAACATGCAAAACCTGAACATGATGCAAAAAGAAGCCTGAGAGAAATGAACCAACTCTGGGTTGTATCTGTGCAGCTTAACGAGTACAGGTGTGCAACTGACAACAATCTATATCCATCTACTTGTGGGGTTTGAATTTTAGTAGTTGGCATCTTCAATTCGTATAAAAGTTGAAGATGCCAACTCATATATTTTCAAATTCAGTATGGTTTTAGCTCAAAATTATTTATGCAAAATTAAAAAAAAACTTATGTTGGTTATTGTGCAACTACATCATCTATTTTATGCAACTGCAAGTACTCCTACATGCAATTCATGTTGCATGTTTGTGCAAGTACATAATGAATTTTGAACTGATGAATAGGATGTATTTATCCTGTCTGAACACAAGAAATGGAAAAAATAGTGAATTTTAAAATATTATAATCTTACACATAAGTAGTGCAACTACATTCAAGTGCATGTGCAAACCTAGAAAATCATATGCATGTGAACACATGAGGATGCCAACTACTGAATGGTTCTTGTGCAACTAAAGGAGTAGAAGATGCCAACTCAAGTGACATTGTTGTGCAACTATTAAAAAAAGTTGGAAATGCCAACTCCTGATTGGTTCTTGTGCAACTAAAATAGTTGAGGATGCCAACTCATGTGATAGTTGTGGAACTATTTTAAAAGTTGAGACTGTCCACTCCCAAATGGTTTTGGTATAACTATGAAACTTGAGGATGCCAACTCGTATGATACTGTTGTGCAACTATTTGAAAAGTTGAGGATACCTCTCCTTCAGTAGAGCCGCATCTCCTTCTACAACCATTTTTGGTCTGTGAAAAAAAGCAAACGAAAAAATTAGTCAAAGAACCAGATGTATAAAAGAAAAAAGAGAGCAAAAACAATTGATATAAAAAAATGCCATGAGGTAAGCAACGTATGTTGATTTTTCAAAGCACACCTACAAAATAAAAAAATGTGTGCAACTTGATGCACTGTATGACCAACTGGACACACATGAGTGTGCAACCAAAAAAATAGCATACACACTGCCTAAACATGATTTAGGCACTGGAGCCAAAACTAACTAGCTGACAACCGTGCAACTAGATAGCCCTTCCCTGTGCAACTGCATAAGTGTGGCTAAGCTAACTAGGATATGTGTTGCTTTGATCTAGATACTCCTGTACGAACGCATATCCTTGGCAACAGGGCACACATGAGTGTGCAACAAAATAAACCACATACACACTGCTTGAACATGGTTTACAAAGTGTATCCATCTAAATACCATCGATTGTGCAACGGGTTAGCCCTCACTATGCAACTTCATAAGTTGGCTAGCCAACTGAGATATGTATATGCGGCATCCAACTACGTTTGCGTTCCTGTGCAACTATTACAACAAACTAGCCAACTGGTTACTTATATGCATGCAAATTAATTAGGAGAAAACAGAGAAACCACACAGATGCATTTACAAGAAAAAAGAGGTACATAAGGTAATGAAGCTCTACGGAGAGTATCATGTTTAACGAGACAATTGCAGTCTAGGCAAGAATAGATGGATCAAAATAGGATCATGAACCATGCCCATACCAATAATGACAAAATTAGAACAGCTCGCCGTCAAAATCAAACTCAAACCCACCACTAAAATCCTAATCGCCTTACAAACCCACCACTAATCCTAATCAACGTAGCTCCTTCAGCAAGATGCCAAAACTCCTGTAGATCAACAATCCAATCATAGCAGGATGACAAAAGTGATGCATCTGTACAATGAATTTGACTGCATTTCCTGAAAAAATACCTACAAGGGGTTGAGTTCACAATCTGTCAGAATGAAGATGTTCTTAATATTCAAGTACTACTACTATTTGGTTAAGGTAGCAGACTAGACACACATAAGTGGAGGTGGATTATATGACTGAGTGAAAATTGTCGATAACAATTAGATGAACTGCACAGACATCAAAAAGTATGATTGCTCCCATCAATATCTGGTAAGATCAGATTATAGCAGTTAAGCTACAAAATTTGTATTTTCTACTTCAGCTGCCATAGAAAACCCAAGTTGAATCAACATCAAGTAAATTTCTCAAGTCCAGACTACTAAAAATACGAACTTTCCAGAGTAAATTGATGAAGTAGGAAAATGACAGCAAAGTCAGACTACCAGTATCAACAAGATTTAGATCCTACAACGTTCATTCTTGTAAAACCAAACAAGTTCATGGCTGAATCCTCTCGAGGAGACCAGTGGAGAGAGAGAGAGCAGGGAGGGTGTTTGGCGGGAGAGATAGATCAGTGGAGTGAAGGAACGGGAATACTACCTGCATGTGAGAGGATTCACAGCCGTGCGGATCCGCCATGAGCTCGTACAAGCTCCGCTGCAAATCTTGTGCGGCGGGGGCAAGGCACCTGGCCGCGCTGTAGAATCGGCAGGGGAGGGGATGGCCGACGGAGCTGCGCTCAACGGCGGAGAGGCATGTGCCCTTGGCAGAAGATGAGTCGCAGCGGCGCCAGAGGTAGGGGACAACTTTGTGGCGGCTCATGGTGGCGGGGAAGACGTAAGTCCTGCTGGGGTGGCGATGCGCAACCGCAACGGGAGGTCAGCGACGGCGAGCTGGCATCGTCAGGAGGCGGCGCGAGGGAGGGGCGGGGTGCGCGGTGGGTGTCGCTAGTGGAGGAAGAAGGTAGTTGGGCTCGGGAGTGGATAAGATTTGTCTTTTCCTTCTTTTTAGTTGAGAAGAGATGGACCGAGTGTGAGGTCGCTGTTCGCTGTCACATAGCGCGGCCGCTCGGTCTTGCCAAATAGTGTGCGTGCACTTTTAAGATTTCAGGTAATTTAAAATGAACATGTGTGCAGATTGCCAAACTTAAAGCTACAAGCTGTGCAACTACATGCATTGTTGTGCCAACTGATGACAGTTTTCTGTGCAATTTCCAAAAAAGTGACCAGACATCGAAAGAACATAGAAGGAAGACACTGTTGGAAAAAAACAAAAAAGAACTCACTTGTAATTTGCCGAACACACCAGAAGAGATAGTATCCTTCTTGATCACCTTGGCAATTAGAGTACTATCCCATGCATTCGATCGTATCGCGCAGTTGCTTACTGGGATGTCATGTACGAGCGCATCAAGGTATAGTATCTGCACCAGACCCAAACAAAAGAAAAAGCCAAGTTCAGTTATTGTTATGAGTATTTCAGCAAACTATAACTGCACAGAAAGAACATGAACAGATGGAAAAAGTGGTCATTTTCACTAACCATCAAGTGATACAAGCAGCAGCAGACAGTTTGCTTCTCCTGGTCCATGTTCCGAAAAGCTTCGTTAATGTGTTCTGCTACAAAGAGGCAAATGTTTGTATTCTTTAGCATTTTATGATCTAGCACAAGTCCATAACACTTTGGGCTGAGCTTCAAGGCCGTGGTTGGTGCTAGAAAAGTGCTGAAGGCAACCGCAAGCCAGGCCATAAAGAATGTGTCATCCGTTCTTCCAGCCATATCCTGAATCATCTTGAGCCATGTAGTGATCTGGGGATGAGAATTTCCAGTTATGTTGAAAGCCTGTCTGAATCTCCTAGTGGCATCCTTGTCAACTAAATATCTGACTCTTTGACCCCTGTTTGGGAGATCAAATACCCTCTGAACACTGTCAGCATCGACACGGATCCTTCCCCTTCCTGGAAAAACCATTTCAGAGGTCTGTGGCTGGTAGGACTGCACTAGGAACTTAGTGAGGTCCGCTGGAAGTGTGTCTGATAAGTTCAATAGCCCCCGAACAACCTCGAAACTAGCTCTAACTTCTGTAGTGGGGATAGAGAGGCGTTGAAATTTGCAAACCACGCTGGTGATGCCCTTATCCTGCCTGCTTGTGATGGTCGCTCCACATCTTCCCCTGCAGCCACCTCAACTCCTTCACCGCTGCCCTGTTGATGAGAAAATGAAAACATTACACAAACATTAAACACAAGAGAAAAAACAAGAATGAAAAAAAACTAGCAATCATCATTTGGATCAGTATTAGAATGAGCTATATATTCATAAAATGGATCATGCCAACTAATATGATGTATTTGTGCAACTAATAAAGCTCATGAGGACAACTGCAAGACTGCCAGTGTGCAACCTTAAAAAAAATAAAAAAAGTACGAGACCTGGCAACTACAAAAAGTTCTAGTGGATGTGCAACAATAAGAAATGATACTGCAAACAAGAAAAACAGTAACTAAAAAAGGTTTGCAAAGAACTATTCAAATAGATCATAAACACACACAAAAAACCCACATACCTCAACATCTGTTGCGGAAGATGTGACAGCTTCTCCAGCAACTGCTGCCTGCACAAAAAAATGACCACTGATGTCAACTATGAAAGATGCCAACTAGTGAACTACAAGATGCCAACTAATGCCAACTAATATCAACTGTATTTAAATAAATATGACTAGAGATGTCAACTACAAAAGGTTGTTATTGACAAACTAAAAACAAAAATAGTGGTGCGAACTGCTGCATAATTTCATCACTATCTAAAAAAGCGAGAAAAACACTTATATTCGAGATTTTACTTACCCTAGAAGATGACTCAGCTCCCTTACCAAGTGTTGCACGTCTAGTCCGCTTTATGACACGGAACTGGTCAGCATCCTAAGAAAAATAAAATAAAAAACATGAGCATGGGAAAAAACAAAAAAATGTTATATGACCCAAACAAAACCAAAAAAATTGGACTTGTGTCATCAGCATGCCACTTACCTCAACATCCTCTCCCTACTCAACACTCTGCGTAGGTCGTGGCTGGCGATTAGCAGGACGCTTTGAGTTCTGGCGAAGCGGCTGACTTCCAGAACGCTGATTAAGCAACCAAAAGAAAACATGAAAAAAAAGACATTAGCATACATGCATAAGTTGAAAACAACTCAAAAACAAAAGAAAAAAAGTGAAAAAATACATCTTCTTCATTGCCATCCGCATCTCCTCCTATTATAACCATTTTTGCCCTGCGGCAAGAAATACAACAAAAAACATAGTTAGAAGATGTGGACAACCAACTACTACAATGATGCAGCCAACTGGGCAGTAAACCTTGTGCAAACTGGACATCAAATAAGCCAACTAACTTTTTTCTGCCTAGTTATTACTTGCCAACTGTGACAAGTAATACCTAGGCAGAAAAAAGTTAAGTAAAGGCAACAAGCTCAGTGAGATAACTTATTCTGAAAAAGCGTCCCTAGTTGAACATGAGGGGAGACACATGAAAACAACCACATCCACAACAAAAGACTTGCACATTGAGAAAAATTAAAATGGAAAATTGGCAAGCATTGGTACTAATTTGCACAAATCAAGGGGTCCTAGTTGCACAAAGCAGGAGAATAACACATAAACCACCACAGCCACCACAATGCTGGTGGATTGGGTAGACTATATTGGAAAACTGGCAAGCATTGGTGCTAAAATACACAAACAAGAGTCCCTAGTTGCACACAGCAGAGGGGGAAACAACCAACTAGTAAAAGTGTATAACATATGCAACTAAGTAAAACCAACTAAGTAGAGCAACTGGCACAAGTGTATAACATATAAACAGCCAACTAGTAAAAGTGATGCAGCCAACTGAGCAGACAACTTGTGCAACTGAACACCGTATAGACAACCACCTAGTACAAAAACATTGAGCCAACTGACCAAAACAACTGCTGCAACTGCAGAGCATATGGACAGCCAAGTACTATATAGACGCAGCCAACTGAGGAGAATTTTGTGCAACTAACCACTTAAATCTCTGAACACCAACTACAAAATCAGCCAATGCATTGCGCACAACATTGCGCACATCTAATTCAACTTACAGAATAACTAAGAATCAAGAACAGATCTCAAATCTCTGCAAAATTGAACGGAACATGAACTAAACAGCCAAATCGCCCTAAAATCGCCCAACGGGCGCCGTGGACATGCATCCCTTCTACCTAACGACTACCGCGTACCCTGGCCAACTACACATTGACCCTGTCCAGCCACCCCCGTGCCGTGAACTACGCCTCCAACGATTCCCCCGCGAGGAGAACCACCCGCAAGCCATCGCCAAACTGAGCACTCCGCCGCGACGCCCCGTTCGGTGGAGAGGATGGCGAGGTGGAAGACGAAGACGGAATGGGGAGAGAACTCGTTGCGGCGAGGGATTTCAGGCCACCTTGTAGATCCCGACCATCGTTGGGCGCGTGCTACGAGATAGGAGAAGGGAACTCAACGTGACCAAAATCGAGGATAAGCAGGGGTAGTTCGCGCCGTTCCCGAACCCTAGAGAGCATTCCCCTCGCATTTCGGCACCATCCGCGCTCCGCGAGATAGAGAGAGAGGGAGGAGAAGCATGTAGAAGTGGAGGGCGAGCATACCTCCGACGGCGAGGAGCACCAGCGATTCCCCCGCGAGGAGAACCACCCGCAAGCCGCCGCCAATCTGAGCACTCCGCCCGCCACGCCCCGTTCGGTGGAGAGGATGGCGAGGAGGAAGACGAAGACGGAATGGGGAGAGAGAGCACGCTACGGTGAGGGATTTCAGGCGCAGATTTCGAAAACCGCCGCCCACGACCCCCACTACTCTCTCCTCTACCGCTTACAGGTGGGCCTCCCACGTCCGGATGCGGACAAAACTGCCCACGACCGCGGTGCATGATCAATCCAGACCAGGTGGCACCTGGCGGATCTGGGCGCGATCGCTCGCGCGATCGAACAGCCACGAGTCGTCCGCCCGACTCTGTTAGTTGGTGGCCGGCCACTTGTTAGATTTTAGGAATAATAAAATAAATAAAATACATTAATGCATTTTGTTTCACTTTATCGAAAAAGGTTTTCGCTCCGCTTTTCTTTTCGTGAGGAACTGGCAGGAGCATTGCATTTTCATACAAAAGGAAGAGGTGAAAAAATAATGTGTACAGAGTTGCACACGTTTTGAAGGGATCGTGGCCAACCCTAGCTAGACAAACACAGGCTCAGTCAATATCCACCATGAGGCACGACTACGCCAAACGCCCTCTCTTTTTGCTTGATATCATCGATGGTTAGCATCGCCACTTCATAGTGCGTCATGCGGTAACCCTTAAAAAATGTGCCTATCCAATCCTTCGAAAATCCACAAAGAATAGATCAGCCCACCGTTGTGATGCCTGCGGCCTTGCTTCGCCTCCATTGCGATCAACTCATCCCACCAGGAGACATTAAGAGGGACCGATAGGAAACCAGAGACTGGCAAGTCGTCATGTGCCCAGGTGGACACATGGTTCTAGACAACGACTGAGAAGGGACAATTCTTGCAGAGATGGGTCGTTGTTTGGAGCCTGGAGACAAAGTTGGCATCTCAGGTCATGTGGCCAGCCACAGATGGCAAACATATCGGTCGTGAGGATTCTCTAATGCAAAAAGAGCCAAGCGAAGAACTTGCACTTGGGCTCGACATATACAAAGCAAATTGTCACAAGCACAACCAAGTTCTAACAAGGTACCAAGGCAACGCACACGACACCAAAGTACACTCATAAAAGTTACCACATAAATTGGTTCTGCTGCCAGCTCAACAAGCCCTAAGAGAACAAATACGGTATAGGCCACGAGGAGGATCAAACGAGCTACTTATGGGTCTAACGACGATGGAGGGAGTGGAGGCGCCAAACGGAGAGCCAAGGATCTGAGACCTGCAGTAAGAGCATCAATGGCGACGCGCTCCGGTCTGCGGCTTCCAAGCTACAAAAAACATATAGTTTGTAAGTAGCATTAGTAGACCACCACAAGGGAGAGTGCCCAATAACAAGATTATTGCTTATCGTACACAAGATCCACGTGAGAACCCCAATCGCAAGCCAGCTAATGTGGCGGGACCCCGCCAAGGAAGCTTATAATTCCTCATATGGATCAGAAAGTTTGTGTCACACCGCCCACCACCCACAACTTCTCGGAAGAAACTCTGGAGCAATTGAGCCGTAGCACAAGAGAATAAAATATGGTTGGAGTCTTAGTCAGTGGCACACAGAGGACAAATAACAACTCAAGGGCCATTGTGTTTGAGTACCTCCACCCTTGAAAGGACTCAGACGTGAACCCACTACCACAAGAATATCCTAATCTTTAATGGAAGTCTGACCGACCAAAGTTGGGCAAGAGGCTCCCGACCTGGGGCAGCCACAATGGCCTGGTACAACGACCTAGTATAGAATTAGCTGCTCCACCCAAGGTGCCAAGATAGCTGGTCTAGTTCTAAGTTGGGAGTGCAAAGCGCAACACACTCCAGCATATCTTCCCAGGCCGCCTGCTCGAGGGGGGGGGGCGAAGGCGCTCCAAAAAGATATGCTCCCTAGATCAATAAGGGCAACAAAAATGGAGAATAACTATGGGAACCCTATGGCAAAGGGGTGGTTGTCCACCCACCAATCGAACCAAAAAAGGGTTGACGACCCAGACCTAACCGAGATCGATAACCAAATACAGAGGAAGGGGAGTAGCTGGATAATAGATTGCCAGAACTGGGACCCACTCGAGCGTTGGCTGAACGCAAAGGGTTGACCCCACAGATATTTCGCCTTGACAATATCTAACCATAGCCCGCCCTCATTTTTCCAATGAACCATATGATATTTTTGTTTATCCCCCTCGCCAGTCCAGAATAATTTGGACTAAAATTTTGCAATCTCGTGATGGAGGACTTCATGTAGGATATAGAAGCTCATGATGAACATGAGCAATCTCGGCAAGGACCATTTAATCAACACCGTCTGAGCCACCTTGGAGAGCCACTGGCCCTGCAAAGGCTCGACCCGATGTTGGACCTTGGTCACTGTCGGCTTAAGATCTGAAAAAGAGTCGTGAGTCACTAATAGATATTTCCAGGTAGGAAGTAGAGAAAGACCCCAGGGTACAGTTAAGACAGTCGTCAATGCTTTGTCACTCATATGCAGAATAACCTAGAACCATCACTTTACTCTTGTCAAAGTTGATGGTAAGCCCGGACATTTGTTGAAAGCAGAGCAGGAGGAATTTGAGGTTCACGATATCCATGGCGGAACCCTGGATCATGATGATCATGTCATCGGCATACTGTAGCAAGGAGACCCCACCGCCAACCACTAAATGAGGTCCCACACCTCAGATATGCGTGGCTAACTTGGCCTTATCAAGGATCACTACTAGGGAAAACCTTACACACAGCATCTTAACAGTAGCGCTGGACAAAATCATGCACTACTGCTACTTAGTAGCAGCGCCCGTAAATAAACCGCGCTACTGCTATAACTTTAGCAGTAGCGCGTACTAGCAAAAAGCGTTGCTGCTATGTTTGAACTGGGCGCACATGGCTAGCCCAACTTAGCAGTAGCGCGTATCCTCGCACAGCGCTACTGCTATTCTCCTTAGCTGTAGCGCTTTTCTCGCACACGCGCTACTACTAACCCTACCTTATCCTCCCCATGCGGCCGACCCTCTCTCACTCACTCTCCCTCTCAGTCACTCTCGCCCGCGCCGATACCCGTCGTCCGCCGCCGCAGTCATCCGTCCTCCACCGAGGTACTCCCTCCTCCTTCCACCGCGCCCTCCTCCTCCCATCGCGCCCTCCTCCCTCCGCCTCCGGCTGCCCCCTCCTCCTCCGGCCGCCCCTCCTCCCTCCTCCGCCAGCAGCCCT
>NC_041390.1:542105382-542258748 GCF_002162155.2 Triticum dicoccoides
TCTCCTCCCTCCCTCCCTTGTCTCTGTTCTTGCAAATTTTAGGTAATTTAAATGTAGATTTTAGAATGTGAAAGGATCGATATAGTTGACTAGAGGGGGGGTGAATAGGCAACTAACAATTTTTTTAGCTTTTCTTTACCAATTTAAACTTTGCATCAAAGTAGGTCGTCTAGATATGCAAGTAGGTGAGCAACCTATATGATGCAACAACAATAAGCACACACGCAAGCAAGAGATATAGCACAAATAAGCTTGCACAAGTAAAGGCGCGAGATAACCAAGAGTGGAGCCGATGAAGACGAGGATGTGTTACCGAAGTTCCTTCCCTTTGAGGGGAAGTACGTCTCCGTTGGAGCAGTGTGGAGGCACAATGCTCCCCAAGAAGCCACTAGGGCCACCGTATTGTCATCACGCCCTCACACAATGCGAGATGCCGTGATTCCACTATTGGTGCCCTTGGAGGCGGCGACCGAACCTTTACAAACAAGGTTGGGCAATCTCCACAACTTAATTGGAGGCTCCCAACACCATGAAGCTTCACCACAATGGACTATGGCTCCGCGGTGACCTCAACCGTCTAGGGTGCTCAAACACCCAAGAGTAACAAGATCCGCAAGGAATTAGTGGGGGAATCAAATTTCTCTTGGTGGAAGTGTAGATTGGGGCCTTCTCAACCACTCCCGAGCAAATCAACAAGTTTGATTGGCTAGGGAGTGAGATCGAGCGAAAATGGAGCTTAGAGCAACAATGGAGCTTAGGGGTGGAAGAGGTAGTCAACTAGAGGAAGAAGATACCCCTTTTATAGTTGTGGACAAAATCCAACTGTTATCCACCTAACCAGCCCGCGACTTGCGGTACTACCGCCCCTAACAAGCGGTACTACAGCAAGGCCATGCGGTACTACCGTGAGGGACCGTGGTACTACCGCTGCAACGGCAGGAACTAGAACAAGCCCGAAGCACGGAGGCTGAGAACGGTGCTTCCGCAAGCGCGGTACTACCGCTCCCCCTTGCGGTACTACGGCAAGGCAGGAAAGTCCTAGCATGGGAAGGGCACAGATGAATAAAAATACATCCGTGCCTACTTCCGCTGAAAAACAAATGATGCAAAAATCCAACATGGTACTACGGCTGGAGGAGCGGTACTACCGCATGGTAGCTGAGCCAGGCCGCGCGCGGTACTACCTCGCTCAAGGTGCGGTACTACTGTGGAGGCGCGGATGTAAAAAATTTACATCCGCCCCTACTACCGCGATATGCAGCGGTACTTGGCCTAGGGGCCACGGTACTACGGCTCCAGAGGAGCGGTACTACCCTGGGCTCCTGCGGTACTACCGCGCCGAAGTACGGTACTACCGCAAGTGCCTACGGTACTACCGCTCCAGGGAGCAGTACTACCGTAAGCCCAACATCAGCAGCCAGGACAATTGCATAGAGAATAAACAAAGGATACTCCAAAGTGCAGGGGAAAGGTGGAGACAAGGAAGAAAACGTGTACGTGATGATTCCACCTGAACCTTTCCGACGCGGACCCCCTCTTATTAGTACGGCTTTCCTACGACTCAAATCCACCAAAACGAAACATAGAAAAATGCCGTCTTCAATAGTCTTCGAGGGGCACCAAAACGTCTTGTACCTAGCGATGAAACGTCTGAGAAACTCAAGGCACACGATTAGTCCGCAAAAGCATTGTCATCAATCACCAAAACACCTTAGGGATAAATATGCCCTTAAAATCTCCCCCTTTTTGGTGGATTGATGACAATACATGATTTGCACAAAGGGAAATAATATTGAGCAAACGCAAACCCCTCCTCTCTAAAATATAGACGGGCTCCCCCTAGATGTGTGCAATCTAGATGGATGCTTTGGACTGCACAGCACACAAACTAGGATCAACACTCCCCCTATATTTTAGAGACAAGGCATATCTTGCAATAGTAAGGCTAACATTAAACAAGAGCATAACATAAGTAGCACAATATGTCATAAGCTCACTAAGATAGGATAGAGCGCATATGTCTTACACCATATGAAGGATAAGTCTCAAGGGCGCAAATCAAAACAAAGCAAACGAGGTTCAAACAAGAAAGCAAACACACCGAACACGACACATGACTCGCAAGCACGCAAATCCCTACTCTCTCTCCCCCTTTAGCATCGAGACGCCAAAAAGGCAGAGAGGACACCTACACACAAGGGGTGGCTCAGGCAGAGAAATCATCCCAACGCTCCTCGTCAGACTCGGCGGCGGGAACGGTCTCCTCGATGTCCTCCTCAGAATTAGTCCACTTGTAGCCTTGCTTCGCCATCCATTCGGCCTCCGGAGTGACGTGCCTCTCTGACCCGCTAGATTCTGCCTCACCAAAGACCTTCATGATCCTCTTGTCACGGCGGCGAGCCTCCTTGGAGGCAATGTGATTCCTGTACTGCCCCTTTGCCTGCATGCAGTACAGAGTCTTCATCTTGTCCTTTAGCTTCTTGGCCCACGAGGGCTCAGAGGAATGATGGGTATGCCCAGCACCATGGTCCTCAGCAACATCAACAACCCTCCTAGCAGCAGACGCCTCAGCACGAGTAGTAGTGTTGGCCCACTTGGGCTTGACACGGAGACTGATGGACTCATGCCGAATCCAGTCTGGAGCAAGGAACTCATCACCAGGGAACAACTTCTCCCAAGTCTTGGAGATCAACAGAAACAAGTATGGTCCATAGATAGGTACATTGCGGTTGAACACCGTGAACCGAAGCTCACACCACATGATGTGTGAGACATCAAGTGGTTGAGTCTGAGATACACGTGCCTCCTCACACAGGAGCATCATATCCACCAGATAGGCATGAACCTTGTCCTTGTCGCCAATACGAGGAAACAAAGAGTTGCGGAAGATGTGATACATGATATCCAGAAAGGGGTTCAGCACCTACGTCGACTTGCCACTGGGAAGCACCTTCTCAACATAGTACTACTGGATCTTGTTCTTGCTAGCGGACTCAGGATTGGCATGGGGGCGAACACCAACGGGTGTGGTGAGCCCGTCATCAGGAACATGTAGCAGATCCATGAACTCCTTCCAGGTAGCAGTCAACTGACGGCCATTGGATCCAAGTCATCCTCCGCTCCTCCCCAGGGTGAAAGTGAACAGAGGCAAAGAACTGAGAGATAAGCTCAGGGTCATAGTCTAGGTGGAAAGAGATCACATGTTGAATACCGAACTGCTCCACCAAATCCAGAGCCTCTCCAAAGTACTCACGAAACTTGTCCTTCCTCATTGATTCATGTCAATCCACTTGACATCCACGTAGGTATTTTGCTTGGCCTTGATCACATCCAGATAAATGAGAGCCTGCTGCTTGGTCCAAAACAAGTCATTTCCTCTGAAGGTAGCACAAGCATTCACATATGGGTGATTTGCCTGCGAGGGATAAACTCAGTGAGGGGAATCTCGTCCATGCCCTTAGCGGATTCCCTGTACTTGCTAGCTGAGATCTTGACATTGCGCTTGGGGGCACTGGAGCCCTCTGGTGCTTCATCTTGATTGCGCACTCGCTTGGAGCCGGTGTCATGACTGGGATTGGAACGACGAGATCCACCACCTAAGATACAAGAGAAGCACACACAAAGAGCGAGAAGAATCAATGCAAAGACCTTAGCAAGACAAGAGAAACAAGTAGAAAGCATATGTGGTAATTGCCACGAGAAAGATTGGACAACAACGGTAGTACTGCCAGGTCGTGCGGTACTAAAATTTTAGTACCACTCCTAGTCGCGGTAGTACGGTGTGAGGGCACGGTAATACGGGGCTTGGAGTGGTAGTAGGATTTTAGTGCCATAGCTCGTGCGATAGTACCACACCTGATAGGCGGTAGTACCGGACCTGCGGTAGTACCGCATACTAGATGCGGTAGTACCGCATGGCGGCAGTGTTGGGATTCGTAGTAATTTCAAAAATTTTCCTACGCGCACACAGGATCATGTGATGCATAGCAACGAGAGGAGAGTGTTGTCTACGTACCCAACGCAGACCGACTGCGGAAGCGATGACACGACGTAGAGGAAGTAGTCGTACGTCTTCACGATCCAACCGATCAAGTACCGAAATTACGGCACCTCCGAGTTCGAGCACACGTTCAGCTCGATGACGATCCCCGGACTCCGATCCAGCAAAGTGTCGGGGAAGAGTTCCGTCAGCACGACGGTGTGGTGACGATCTTGATGAACTACAGCAGCAGGGCTTCGCCTAAACTCCGCTACAGTATTATCGAGGTATATGGTGGCAGGGGGCACCGCACACGGCTAAGGAATAGATCACGTGGATCAACTTGTGTGTTCATGGGGTGCCCCTTGCCTCAGTATATAAAGGATGGAGGAGGAGGAGGCCGGCCAAGGCAGAGGTGCGGCCAGGGTGGGGAGTCCTACTAGGACTCCAAGTCCTAGTAGGAGTCCACCAAGAGGGGAGGAAGGGAGAAGGAATAGGAGGAGAAGGAGAGGTGGCCGGCCCCCTTTTCCCTAGTCCAATTCGGACTAGAGGGGAGGGGGGGCGCAGCCTTTTTCTCCTCTTCCCACTAAAGCCCATCAAGGCCCAATACTCTTCCCCGTATTCCCGTAACTCCCCGGTACTCCGGAAAATACCCGAATCACTCGGAACCTTTCCGAACTCCGAATATAGTCGTCCAATATATCGATCTTTACGTCTCGACCATTTCGAGACTCCTCGTCATGTCCCCGATCTCATCCGGGACTCCGAACTCCTTCGGTACATCAAAACTCATAAACTCATAATATAACTGTCATCGAAACCTTAAGCGTGCGGACCCTACGGGTTCGAGAACAATGTAGACATGACCAAGACACGTTTCCGGTCAATAACCAATAGCGGGACCTGGATGCCCATATTGGCTCCTACATATTCTACGAAGATCTTTATCGGTCAGACCGCATAACGACATACATTGTTCCCTTTGTCATCGGTATGTTACTTGCCCGAGATTTGATCGTCGGTATCCAATACCTAGTTCAATCTCGTTACCGGCAAGTCTCTTTACTCGTTCCGTAATACATCATCTCACAACTAACATATTAGTTGCAGTGCTTGCAAGGCTTATGTGATGTGTATTACCGAGAGGGCCCAGAGATACCTCTCCGACAATCGGAGTGACAAATCCTAATCTCGAAATACGCCAACCCAACATCTACCTTTGGAGACACCTGTAATGCTCCTTTATAATCACCCAGTTACGTTGTGACGTTTGGTAGCACCCAAAGTGTTCCTCCGATAAACGGGAGTTGCATAATCTCATAGTCATAGGAACATGTATAAGTCATGAAGAAAGCAATAGCAACATACTAAACGATTAGGTGCTAAGCTAATGGAATGGGTCATGTCAATCAGATCATTCAACTAATGATGTGACCTCGTTACTCAAATAACAACTCATTGTTCATGGTTAGGAAACATAACCATCTTTGATTAACGAGCTAGTCAAGTAGAGGCATACTAGTGACACTTTGTTTGTCTATGTATTCACACACATGTATTATGTTTCCGGTTAATACAATTCTAGCATGAATAATAAACATTTATCATGAAATAAGGAAATAAATAATAACTTTATTATTGCCTCTAGGGCATATTTCCTTCAGTCTCCCACTTGCACTAGAGTCAATAATCTAGTTCACATCGCCATGTGATTTAACAGCAATAGTTCACATCACCATGTGATTAACACCCATAGTTCACATCGATATGTGATCAACACCCAAAGGGTTTTACTAGATTCAGTCATCTAGTTCACATCGCTATGTGATTAACACCCAAGGAGTACTAAGGTACGATCATGTTTTTGCTTGTGAGAGAATCTTAGTCAATGGGTCTGTCACATTCAGATCCGTAAGTATTTTGCAAATATTTATGTCAACAATGCTCTGCACGGAGCTACTCTAGCTAATTGCTCCCACTTTCAATATGTATCCAGGTTGAGACTTAGTGTAACTTTTACAACAAACTCTTTTATCACCTCCATAATCGAGAAACATCTCCTTAGTCCTTACTAAGGATATTCTTGACCAATGTCCAGTGATCTACTCCTAGATCACTATTGTACTCTCTTGCCAAATTCAGAGTAAGGTATACAATAGGTCTGGTACATAGCATAGCATACTTTATAGAACCTATGACTGAGGCACAGGGAATGACTTTTCATTTTTTCTATTTTCTGCTGTGGTCGGGATTTGAGTCTTACTCAATTTCATACCTTTGCAACACAAGCAAGAACTCTTTCTTTGACTGTTCCATTTTGAACTATTTCAAAATCTTGCCAAGGTATGTACTCATTGAAAATCTTATCAAGCGTCTTGATCTATCTCAATAGATCTTGATGCTTAATATGTAAGTAGCTTTTACTGAGGTCTTTTCCTTTTAAAGAACTCCTTTAAAACACTCCTTTATGCTTTGCAGAAAAATTCTACATCATTTCTGATCAACAATATGTCACTCACATATACTAATCAGAAAGGCTGTAGTGCTCCCACTCACTTTATTGTAAATACAGGCTTCACTGTAAGTCTGTACAATAACTATATGCTTTGATCAACTCATCAAAGCGTATATTCCAACTCCGAGAGGCTTGCACCAGTCCATAGATGGATCGCTGGAGCTTGCACATTTTGTTAGTACCTTTAGGATTGACAAAACCTTCTGGTTGCATCATATACAACTCTTCTTTAATAAATCCATTAAGGAATGCAGTTTTGTTTATCCATTTGCCAGATTTCATAAAATGCGGCAATTGCTAACATGATTCGGACAGACTTAAGCATAGATACGAGTGAGAAAATCTCATCGTAGTCAACACCTTGAACTTGTCAAAAACCTTTTTGCGACAATTCTAGCTTTGTAGATAGTAACACTACTATCAGCATCCGTCTTCCTCTTGAAGATCCATTTATTCTCAATTGCTTGCTGATCATCGGGCAAGTCAACCAAAGTCCAAACTTTGTTCTCATACATGGATCATATCTCAGATTTCATGGCCTCAAACCATTTCGCGGAATCTGGGCTCATCATTGCTTCCTCATAGTTCGTAGGTTCATCATGGTCTAGTAACATGACTTCCAGAACATGATTACCGTACCACTCTGGTGCGGATCTTACTCTGGAAGACCTACGAGGTTTGGTAGTAACTTGATCTGAAGTTTGATGATCATCATCATTAACTTCCTCACTTATTGGTGTAGGAATCACTGGAACTGATTTCTGTGATGAACTACTTTCCAATAAGGGAGAAGGTATAATTACCTCATCAAGTTCTACTCTCCTCCCACTCACTTCTTTCGAGAGAAACTCCTTCTCTGGAAAGGATCCATTTTAGCAACGAATGTCTTGCCTTCGGATCTGTGATAGAAGGTGTACCCAACAATTTCCTTTGGGTATGAAGACGCACTTCTCCGATTTGGGTTCGAGCTTATCAGGATGAAACTTTTTCACATAAGCATCGCAGCCCCAAACTTTAAGAAACAACGGGTTAGGTTTACTGCTAAACCATAGTTCATACAGTGTCGTCTCAACGGATTTAGATGGTACCCTATTTTAAAACGTGAATGCAGCTGTCTCTAATGCATAACCCAAAAACGATAGTGGTAAAGAGATATCATAGATCGCACCATATCAAATAAAGTGCAGTTACGACGTTCGTACACACCATAACGATGTGGTGTTCCAGGTGGCGTGAGCTGTGAAACTATTCCACATTGTTTTAATTGAAGACCAAACTCGTAACTCAAATATTTGTCTCCGCGATCAGATCGCAGAAACTTTATTTTCTTGTTACGATGATTTTTCCACTTCACTCTGAAATTCTTTGAACCTTTCAACTATTTCAGACTTATGTTTCATCAAGTAGATATACCCATATCTGCTCAAATCATCTTGTGAAGGTCAGAAAACAACGATGCTTGCCACGAGCAACAGCACTCATTGGATCGCATACATCGGTATGTATTATTTCCAACAAGTCAGTAACTCGTTCCATTGTTCCGAAGAACGGAGTTTTAGTCATCTTGCCCAAAAGGCACGGTTCGCAAGCATCAAATGATTCATAACCAAGTGATTCCGAAGTTCCATCTTTATGGAGTTTCTTCATGCGCTTTACACCGATATGACCCAAACGGCAGTGCCACAAATAAGTTGCACTATCATTATTAACTTTGCATCTTTTGGCATCAATATTATGAATATGTGTATCACTACGATCGAGATCCAATGAACCATTTTCATTGGGTGTGTAACCATATAAGGTTTTATTCATGTAAATAGAACAACAGTTTATTCTCTTACTTAAATGAATAACCGTATTGCAATAAACATGATCAAATCATATTCATGCTCAACGCAAACACCAAATAACATTTATTTAGGTTCAACACTAATCCCGAAAGAATAGGGAGTGTGCGATGATGATCATATCAATCTTGAAACTACTTTCAACACATATCATCACTTCACCCTTAACTAGTTTCTGTTTATTCTGCAACTCCCGTTTCGAGTTACTACTCTTAGCAACTGAACCAGTACCAAATACCGAGGGGTTGCCATAAACACTAGTAAAGCACACATCAAACACCTGTATATCAAATATACCCTTTTTCACTTTGCCATCCTTCTTATCCACCAAATATTTAGGGTAGCTCCGCTTCAAGTGACCATTTCCTTTGCAGTGTAAGCACTCAGTTTCAGGCTTTGGTTCAGCTTTGGGCTTCTTCGTGGGAGTGACAACTTGCTTGTCAATCTACTTGAAGTTCCCCTTTCTTTCCCTTTGCCCTTTTCTTGAAACTAGTGATCTTGTCAACCATCAACACTTGATGCTCTTTCTTGATTTCTACCTTCATTGATTTCAACATCACGAAGAGCTCGGGAATCATTTTCATCATCCCTTGCATACTATAGTTCATCACGAAGTTCTACTAACTTGGTGATGGTGACTAGAGAATTCTGTCAATCACTATCTTATCTGGAAGATTAACTCCCACTTGATTCAAGCGATTGAAGTACCCAGACAATCTGAGCACATGCTCACTAGTTGAGCGATTCTCCTCCATCTTTTAGCTATAGAACTTGTTGGAGACTTCATATCTCTCAACTCGGGTATTTGCTTGAAATATTAACTTCAATTCCTGGAACATCTCATATGGTCCATGATGTTCAAAACATCTTTGAATTCCCGATTCTAAGCCGTTAAGCATGGTGCACTTAAACTATCAAGTAGTCATCATATTGAGCTAGCCAAACGTTCATAACGTCTGCATTTGCTCCTGCAATAGGTCTGTCACCTAGCGGTGCATTAAGGACATAATTCTTCTGTGCAGCAATGAGGATTTAACCTCAGATCACGGATCAAATCCGCAACATTGCTACTAACATTTTTTTTTCAACACAATTTTCTCTAGGAACATATCAAAATAAACACAGGGAAGCAACAACGCGAGCTATTGATCTACAACATGATTTGCAAAATACTACCAGGACTAAGTTCATGATAAATTTAAGTTCAATTTAATCATATTACTTAAGAACTCCCACTTAGATAGACATCCCTCTAATCCTCTAAGTGATCACGTGATCCAAATCAACTAAACCATATCCGATCATCACGTGAGATGGAGTAGTTTCATCGGTGAACATCATTATGTTGATCATATCTACTATATGATTCACGCTCGACCTTTCGGTCTCCGTGTTCCGAGGCCATATCTGCATATTCTAGGCTCGTCAAGTTTAACCTGAGTATTCTGCGTGCGCAACTGTTTTGCACCCGTTGTATTTGAACGTAGAGCCTATCACACCCGATCATCACGTGGTGTCTCAGCACGAAGAACTTTTGCAACGGTGCATACTCAGGGAGAACACTTCTTGATAATTTAGTGAGAGATCATCTTATAATGCTACCGTCAATCAAAGCAAGATAAGATGCATAAAAAGATAAACATCACATGCAATCAATATAAGTGATATGATATGGCCATCATCATCTTGTGCTTGTGATCTCCATCTCCGAAGCACCGTCATGATCACCATCGTCACCGGCGCGACACCTTGATCTCCATCGTAGCATCGTTGTCGTCTCGCCAATCTTATGCTTCCACGACTATCACTACCGTTTAGTAATAAAGTAAAGCATTACATCGCGATTGCATTGCATACAATAAAGCGACAACCATATGGCTCCAGCCAGTTGCCGATAACTCGGTTACAAAACATGATCATCTCATACAATAAAATTTAGCATCATGCCTTGACCATATCACATCACAACATGCCCTGCAAAAACAAGTTAGACGTCCTCTACTTTGTTGTTGCATGTTTTACGTGGCTGCTACGGGCTTAAGTAAGAACCAATCTCACCTACGCATCAAAACCACAACGATAGTTTGTCAAATAGACTCCGTTTTAACCTTCTCAAGAACCGGGCGTAGCCATACTCGGTTCAACTAAAGTTGGAGAGACAGTCGCCCGCAAGCCATCTATGTGCAAAGCACGTCGAGGGAACCGGTCTCGCGTAAGCGTACGCGTAAGGTTGGTCCGGGTCGTCTCGTCCAACAATACTGCCGAACCAAAATATGACATGCTGGTAGGCAGTATGACTTGTATCGTCCACAACTCACTTGTGTTCTACTCGTGCATATAACATCAACATAAGTAACCTAGGCTCGGATGCCACTGTTGGGATTCGTAGTAATTTCAAAAATTTTCCTACGCGCACACAGGATCATGTGATGCATAGCAACGAGAGGAGAGTGTTGTCTACGTACCCAACGCAGACCGACTGCGGAAGCGATGACACGACGTAGAGGAAGTAGTCGTACGTCTTCACGATCCAACCGATCAAGTACCGAAACTACGGCACCTCCGAGTTCGAGCACACGTTCAGCTCGATGACGATCCCCGGACTCCGATCCAGCAAAGTGTCGGGGAAGAGTTTCGTCAGCACGACGGCGTGGTGACGATCTTGATGAACTACAGCAGCAGGGCTTCGCCTAAACTCCGCTACAGTATTATCGAGGTATATAGTGGCAGGGGGCACCGCACACGGCTAAGGAATAGATCACGTGGATCAACTTGTGTGTTCATGGGGTGCCCCTTGCCTCAGTATATAAAGGATGGAGGAGGAGGAGGCCGGCCAAGGCAGAGGTGCGGCCAGGGTGGGGAGTCCTACTAGGACTCCAAGTCCTAGTAGGAGTCCACCAAGAGGGGAGGAAGGGAGAAGGAATAGGAGGAGAAGGAGAGGTGGCCGGCCCCCTTTTCCCTAGTCCAATTCGGACTAGAGGGGAGGGGGGGGGGCGCAGCCTTTTTCTCCTCTTCCCACTAAAGCCCATCAAGGCCCAATACTCTTCCCCGTATTCCCGTAACTCCCCGGTACTCCGGAAAATACCCGAATCACTCGGAACCTTTCCGAACTCCGAATATAGTCGTCCAATATATCGATCTTTACGTCTCGACCATTTCGAGACTCCTCGTCATGTCCCCGATCTCATCCGGGACTCCGAACTCCTTCGGTACATCAAAACTCATAAACTCATAATATAACTGTCATCGAAACCTTAAGCGTGCGGACCCTACGGGTTCGAGAACAATGTAGACATGACCAAGACACGTTTCCGGTCAATAACCAATAGCGGGACCTGGATGCCCATATTGGCTCCTACATATTCTACGAAGATCTTTATCGGTCAGACCGCATAACGACATACATTGTTCCCTTTGTCATCGGTATGTTACTTGCCCGAGATTTGATCGTCGGTATCCAATACCTAGTTCAATCTCGTTACCGGCAAGTCTCTTTACTCGTTCCGTAATACATCATCTCACAACTAACATATTAGTTGCAGTGCTTGCAAGGCTTATGTGATGTGTATTACCGAGAGGGCCCAGAGATACCTCTCCGACAATCGGAGTGACAAATCCTAATCTCGAAATACGCCAACCCAACATCTACCTTTGGAGACACCTGTAATGCTCCTTTATAATCACCCAGTTACGTTGTGACGTTTGGTAGCACCCAAAGTGTTCCTCCGATAAACGGGAGTTGCATAATCTCATAGTCATAGGAACATGTATAAGTCATGAAGAAAGCAATAGCAACATACTAAACGATTAGGTGCTAAGCTAATGGAATGGGTCATGTCAATCAGATCATTCAACTAATGATGTGACCTCGTTACTCAAATAACAACTCATTGTTCATGGTTAGGAAACATAACCATCTTTGATTAACGAGCTAGTCAAGTAGAGGCATACTAGTGACACTTTGTTTGTCTATGTATTCACACACATGTATTATGTTTCCGGTTAATACAATTCTAGCATGAATAATAAACATTTATCATGAAATAAGGAAATAAATAATAACTTTATTATTGCCTCTAGGGCATATTTCCTTCAGTCTCCCACTTGCACTAGAGTCAATAATCTAGTTCACATCGCCATGTGATTTAACAGCAATAGTTCACATCACCATGTGATTAACACCCATAGTTCACATCGATATGTGATCAACACCCAAAGGGTTTTACTAGATTCAGTCATCTAGTTCACATCGCTATGTGATTAACACCCAAGGAGTACTAAGGTACGATCATGTTTTTGCTTGTGAGAGAATCTTAGTCAATGGGTCTGTCACATTCAGATCCGTAAGTATTTTGCAAATATTTATGTCAACAATGCTCTGCACGGAGCTACTCTAGCTAATTGCTCCCACTTTCAATATGTATCCAGGTTGAGACTTAGTGTAACTTTTACAACAAACTCTTTTATCACCTCCATAATCGAGAAACATCTCCTTAGTCCTTACTAAGGATATTCTTGACCAATGTCCAGTGATCTACTCCTAGATCACTATTGTACTCTCTTGCCAAATTCAGAGTAAGGTATACAATAGGTCTGGTACATAGCATAGCATACTTTATAGAACCTATGACTGAGGCACAGGGAATGACTTTTCATTTTTTCTATTTTCTGCTGTGGTCGGGATTTGAGTCTTACTCAATTTCATACCTTTGCAACACAAGCAAGAACTCTTTCTTTGACTGTTCCATTTTGAACTATTTCAAAATCTTGCCAAGGTATGTACTCATTGAAAATCTTATCAAGCGTCTTGATCTATCTCAATAGATCTTGATGCTTAATATGTAAGTAGCTTTTACTGAGGTCTTTTCCTTTTAAAGAACTCCTTTAAAACACTCCTTTATGCTTTGCAGAAAAATTCTACATCATTTCTGATCAACAATATGTCACTCACATATACTAATCAGAAAGGCTGTAGTGCTCCCACTCACTTTATTGTAAATACAGGCTTCACTGTAAGTCTGTACAATAACTATATGCTTTGATCAACTCATCAAAGCGTATATTCCAACTCCGAGAGGCTTGCACCAGTCCATAGATGGATCGCTGGAGCTTGCACATTTTGTTAGTACCTTTAGGATTGACAAAACCTTCTGGTTGCATCATATACAACTCTTCTTTAATAAATCCATTAAGGAATGCAGTTTTGTTTATCCATTTGCCAGATTTCATAAAATGCGGCAATTGCTAACATGATTCGGACAGACTTAAGCATAGATACGAGTGAGAAAATCTCATCGTAGTCAACACCTTGAACTTGTCAAAAACCTTTTTGCGACAATTCTAGCTTTGTAGATAGTAACACTACTATCAGCATCCGTCTTCCTCTTGAAGATCCATTTATTCTCAATTGCTTGCTGATCATCGGGCAAGTCAACCAAAGTCCAAACTTTGTTCTCATACATGGATCATATCTCAGATTTCATGGCCTCAAACCATTTCGCGGAATCTGGGCTCATCATTGCTTCCTCATAGTTCGTAGGTTCATCATGGTCTAGTAACATGACTTCCAGAACATGATTACCGTACCACTCTGGTGCGGATCTTACTCTGGAAGACCTACGAGGTTTGGTAGTAACTTGATCTGAAGTTTGATGATCATCATCATTAACTTCCTCACTTATTGGTGTAGGAATCACTGGAACTGATTTCTGTGATGAACTACTTTCCAATAAGGGAGAAGGTATAATTACCTCATCAAGTTCTACTCTCCTCCCACTCACTTCTTTCGAGAGAAACTCCTTCTCTGGAAAGGATCCATTTTAGCAACGAATGTCTTGCCTTCGGATCTGTGATAGAAGGTGTACCCAACAATTTCCTTTGGGTATGAAGACGCACTTCTCCGATTTGGGTTCGAGCTTATCAGGATGAAACTTTTTCACATAAGCATCGCAGCCCCAAACTTTAAGAAACAACGGGTTAGGTTTACTGCTAAACCATAGTTCATACAGTGTCGTCTCAACGGATTTAGATGGTACCCTATTTTAAAACGTGAATGCAGCTGTCTCTAATGCATAACCCAAAAACGATAGTGGTAAAGAGATATCATAGATCGCACCATATCAAATAAAGTGCAGTTACGACGTTCGTACACACCATAACGATGTGGTGTTCCAGGTGGCGTGAGCTGTGAAACTATTCCACATTGTTTTAATTGAAGACCAAACTCGTAACTCAAATATTTGTCTCCGCGATCAGATCGCAGAAACTTTATTTTCTTGTTACGATGATTTTTCCACTTCACTCTGAAATTCTTTGAACCTTTCAACTATTTCAGACTTATGTTTCATCAAGTAGATATACCCATATCTGCTCAAATCATCTTGTGAAGGTCAGAAAACAACGATGCTTGCCACGAGCAACAGCACTCATTGGATCGCATACATCGGTATGTATTATTTCCAACAAGTCAGTAACTCGTTCCATTGTTCCGAAGAACGGAGTTTTAGTCATCTTGCCCAAAAGGCACGGTTCGCAAGCATCAAATGATTCATAACCAAGTGATTCCGAAAATCCATCTTTATGGAGTTTCTTCATGCGCTTTACACCGATATGACCCAAACGGCAGTGCCACAAATAAGTTGCACTATCATTATTAACTTTGCATCTTTTGGCATCAATATTATGAATATGTGTATCACTACGATCGAGATCCAACGAACCATTTTCATTGGGTGTGTAACCATATAAGGTTTTATTCATGTAAATAGAACAACAGTTTATTCTCTTACTTAAATGAATAACCGTATTGCAATAAACATGATCAAATCATATTCATGCTCAACGCAAACACCAAATAACATTTATTTAGGTTCAACACTAATCCCGAAAGAATAGGGAGTGTGCGATGATGATCATATCAATCTTGAAACTACTTTCAACACACATCATCACTTCACCCTTAACTAGTTTCTGTTTATTCTGCAACTCCCGTTTCGAGTTACTACTCTTAGCAACTGAACCAGTACCAAATACCGAGGGGTTGCTATAAACACTAGTAAAGCACACATCAAACACCTGTGTATCAAATATACCCTTTTTCACTTTGCCATCCTTCTTATCCACCAAATATTTAGGGTAGTTCTGCTTCCAGTGACCATTTCCTTTGCAGTGTAAGCACTCAGTTTCAGGCTTTGGTTCAGCTTTGGGCTTCTTCGTGGGAGTGACAACTTGCTTGTCAATCTACTTGAAGTTCCCCTTTCTTTCCCTTTGCCCTTTTCTTGAAACTAGTGATCTTGTCAACCATCAACACTTGATGCTCTTTCTTGATTTCTACCTTCGTTGATTTCAACATCACGAAGAGCTCGGGAATCATTTTCATCATCCCTTGCATACTATAGTTCATCACGAAGTTCTACTAACTTGGTGATGGTGACTAGAGAATTCTGTCAATCACTATCTTATCTGGAAGATTAACTTCCACTGAATTCAAGCGATTGAAGTACCCAGACAATCTGAGCACATGCTCACTAGTTGAGCGATTCTCCTCCATCTTTTAGCTATAGAACTTGTTGGAGACTTCATATCTCTCAACTCGGGTATTTTCTTGAAATATTAACTTCAATTCCTGGAACATCTCATATGGTCCATGACGTTCAAAACGTCTTTGAAGTCCCGATTCTAAGCCGTTAAGCATGGTGCACTAAACTATCAAGTAGTCATCATATTGAGCTAGCCAGACGTTCATAACTTCTGCATCTGCTCCTGCAATAGGTCTGTCACCTAGCGGTGCATTAAGGACATAATTCTTCTGTGCAGCAATGAGGATTTAACCTCAGATCACGGATCAAATCCGCAACATTGCTACTAACATTTTTCAACACAATTTTCTCTAGGAACATATCAAAATAAACACAGGGAAGCAACAACGCGAGCTATTGATCTACAACATGATTTGCAAAATACTACCAGGACTAAGTTCATGATAAATTTAAGTTCAATTTAATCATATTACTTAAGAACTCCCACTTAGATAGATATCCCTCTAATATTCTAAGTGATCACGTGATCCAAATCAACTAAACCATAACCGATCATCACGTGAGATGGAGTAGTTTCATCGGTGAACATCTTTATGTTGATCATATCTACTATATGATTCACGCTCGACCTTTGGTCTCCGTGTTCCGAGGCCATATCTGCATATGCTAGGCTCGTCAAGTTTAACCTGAGTATTCTGCGTGCGCAACTGTTTTGCACCCGTTGTATTTGAACGTAGAGCCTATCACACCCGATCATCACGTGGTGTCTCAGCACGAAGAACTTTTGCAACGGTGCATACTCAGGGAGAACACTTCTTGATAATTTAGTGAGAGATCATCTTATAATGCTACCGTCAATCAAAGCAAGATAAGATGCATAAAAAGATAAACATCACATGCAATCAATATAAGTGATATGATATGGCCATCATCATCTTGTGCTTGTGATCTCCATCTCCGAAGCACCGTCATGATCACCATCGTCACCGGCGCGACACCTTGATCTCCATCGTAGCATCGTTGTCGTCTCGCCAATCTTATGCTTCCACGACTATCACTACCGTTTAGTAATAAAGTAAAGCATTACATCGCGATTGCATTGCATACAATAAAGCGACAACCATATGGCTCCAGCCAGTTGCCGATAACTCGGTTACAAAACATGATCATCTCATACAATAAAATTTAGCATCATGCCTTGACCATATCACATCACAACATGCCCTGCAAAAACAAGTTAGACGTCCTCTACTTTGTTGTTGCATGTTTTACGTGGCTGCTACGGGCTTAAGTAAGAACCAATCTCACCTACGCATCAAAACCACAACGATAGTTTGTCAAATAGACTCCGTTTTAACCTTCTCAAGAACCGGGCGTAGCCATACTCGGTTCAACTAAAGTTGGAGAGACAGTCGCCCGCAAGCCATCTATGTGCAAAGCACGTCGAGGGAACCGGTCTCGCGTAAGCGTACGCGTAAGGTTGGTCCGGGTCGTCTCGTCCAACAATACCGCCGAACCAAAATATGACATGCTGGTAGGCAGTATGACTTGTATCGTCCACAACTCACTTGTGTTCTACTCGTGCATATAACATCAACATAAGTAACCTAGGCTCGGATGCCACTGTTGGGATTCGTAGTAATTTCAAAAAATTTCCTACGCGCACACAGGATCATGTGATGCATAGCAACGAGAGGAGAGTGTTGTCTACGTACCCAACGCAGACCGACTGCGGAAGCGATGACACGACGTAGAGGAAGTAGTCGTACGTCTTCACGATCCAACCGATCAAGTACCGAAACTACGGCACCTCCGAGTTCGAGCACACGTTCAGCTCGATGACGATCCCCGGACTCCGATCCAGCAAAGTGTCGGGGAAGAGTTCCGTCAGCACGACGGCGTGGTGACGATCTTGATGAACTACAGCAGCAGGGCTTCGCCTAAACTCCGCTACAGTATTATCGAGGTATATGGTGGCAGGGGGCACCGCACACGGCTAAGGAATAGATCACGTTGATCAACTTGTGTGTTCATGGGGTGCCCCTTGCCTCAGTATATAAAGGATGGAGGAGGAGGAGGCCGGCCAAGGCAGAGGTGCGGCCAGGGTGGGGAGTCCTACTAGGACTCCAAGTCCTAGTAGGAGTCCACCAAGAGGGGAGGAAGGGAGAAGGAATAGGAGGAGAAGGAGAGGTGGCCGGCCCCCTTTTCCCTAGTCCAATTCGGACTAGAGGGGAGGGGGGCGCAGCCTTTTTCTCCTCTTCCCACTAAAGCCCATCAAGGCCCAATACTCTTCCCCGTATTCCCGTAACTCCCCGGTACTCCGGAAAATACCCGAATCACTCGGAACCTTTCCGAACTCCGAATATAGTCGTCCAATATATCGATCTTTACGTCTCGACCATTTCGAGACTCCTCGTCATGTCCCCGATCTCATCCGGGACTCCGAACTCCTTCGGTACATCAAAACTCATAAACTCATAATATAACTGTCATCGAAACCTTAAGCGTGCGGACCCTACGGGTTCGAGAACAATGTAGACATGACCAAGACACGTTTCCGGTCAATAACCAATAGCGGGACCTGGATGCCCATATTGGCTCCTACATATTCTACGAAGATCTTTATCGGTCAGACCGCATAACGACATACGTTGTTCCCTTTGTCATCGGTATGTTACTTGCCCGAGATTTGATCGTCGGTATCCAATACCTAGTTCAATCTCGTTACCGGCAAGTCTCTTTACTCGTTCCGTAATACATCATCTCACAACTAACATATTAGTTGCAGTGCTTGCAAGGCTTATGTGATGTGTATTACCGAGAGGGCCCAGAGATACCTCTCCGACAATCGGAGTGACAAATCCTAATCTCGAAATACGCCAACCCAACATCTACCTTTGGAGACACCTGTAATGCTCCTTTATAATCACCCAGTTACGTTGTGACGTTTGGTAGCACCCAAAGTGTTCCTCCGATAAACGGGAGTTGCATAATCTCATAGTCATAGGAACATGTATAAGTCATGAAGAAAGCAATAGCAACATACTAAACGATCAGGTGCTAAGCTAATGGAATGGGTCATGTCAATCAGATCATTCAACTAATGATGTGACCTCGTTACTCAAATAACAACTCATTGTTCATGGTTAGGAAACATAACCATCTTTGATTAACGAGCTAGTCAAGTAGAGGCATACTAGTGACACTTTGTTTGTCTATGTATTCACACACATGTATTATGTTTCCGGTTAATACAATTCTAGCATGAATAATAAACATTTATCATGAAATAAGGAAATAAATAATAACTTTATTATTGCCTCTAGGGCATATTTCCTTCAGGCAGATCCAAATCACTTTGAATCTGAGAAAAGCCGCGAAAACATGGCGGTACTACGGTTGATCAAATCTACCACGGGACAACATATCAAGTATAATTTCTACGCAGCACTACTCTCCTACATCCTACTCTTGCATAGATTTGGCCTAAAATCTCAAGAACACATGCATCTCCCCAAAAACCTAGAAGCAAAAGAACAACCAAAAGAGAGAGGGATTTGGGGAGAAACCTTGTTCCATGGCAAGAGGAGGTGGTGGGGAACGATCCCACCGGTCGGAATCTGAGGAGAGTGGCCGGAGACGGAGATCCGGCCAGGATCTCCGGTGCCGTTCTTGAGCGAGAGAGAGAGGCGGCGGGGAGAGAAAGAAGTGAATGGGTATGGGGAGTTGGAACTCCCCTGCTCGAGTCATAACCCCCCACGCGCACTCGTCAGTGCGGTAGTACCGCGCTTCATCGCGGTACTACCGTTTGGGCGGAAGTACCTCACCAAAGCGGTAGTACCGCGCTTCATCGTTGTACTACCGTTTGGGCGGAAGTACCGAACCAAAGCGGTAGTACCGCTCTCCCAGGCGGCAGTAAAAAATTACTGCCACGCTGGGGCGGTAGTACCGTACTCTCCACACACGGTAGTACCGTGGCAGGCCGCGGTAGTACCATGAGCTCAAGAAAATGCATGTTTCAAACACAAGAAAATAGAGGTCTTCGCATGGAAACTTCAAGCAAACAAGACACCACAAAAACACGCTCAACACGAAGAGAAAAGGGGGCAAAACGATAACAAGAGACAACCACGAGACACCACCTCTCCAAAGAGAGGGCGGTGGCCGGAGCCACCTATGTTTGAGTCAATTGGTATGGCACCGCGAAGAATTATCCTTGGGCCCATGACCAAAACTCGTCTATGAAGCACAAGTACCATAAAAAATGGCTAATGTGAAAGAGTTGATCAATTTATGCATAATGGGGGGAGGGAGAGTTCATTGAGAGAACAACACTCCCCCTATGTCCATGCCTACACCTAAACAAGACAACAAGTTGAGTATGGTGGGGTGTGCAAGGGTTCAAGCAACATTGCTCAAATCAATGATATTTAGCTCATGCCTTAACTCGCGAAATCTTGCTTCATCCAACGGCTTCGTGAAAATATCTGCAAGGTTATCATGAGTGTTGACGTAGTTGAGCTCGATCTCCCCTCGCCTAATGTGATCTCGGATGAAGTGATATCAAATCTCAATATGCTTCATCTTGAAGTGTTGCACCGGGTTGAGAGAAATCTTGATGGCACTTTCATTGTCACACCAAAGAGGCACTTTGTCACAAATGACACTGTAATCCTTTAAAGTTTTCCTCATCCATAAGAGTTGTGCACAACAACTACCGGCCGCCACATACTTCTCTTCGGTGGACGAGAGAGACACACAACTTTGCTTTTTAGAAGACCAACTTACTAAAGAGCACCCAAGGAATTGGCACCCTCCGGAAGTGGACTTCCTATCCACTTTGTCTCCCGCCCAATCGGAGTCCGAATATCCTACAAGCTTGAAGTTTGCTCCTCTTGGGTACCACAAGCCAAAGTTTGGGGTATGAGCCAAATATCGAAAGATCCACTTGACCGCCACAAAGTGGCTTTCCTTAGGTGCGGCTTGAAACCGTGCACAAATTCCCACACTCAACATGATATCTGGTCTAGATGCACAAAGGTAAAGCAAGGATCCAATCATGGAACGATATACCTTTTGATCCACCTCTTTACCATTGGGATCAATGTCAAGTTGGCACTTGGTGGGCATTGGAGTGGAGGCCGGCTTGACATCACTTAACTTGAATCTCTTGAGCATGTCTTGAGTGTATTTGGCTTGGTTGATGAAGGTTCCTTCTCTTCTTTGCTTCACTTCGAAACCGAGAAAGAACTTCAACTCTCCCATGGAAGACATCTTGAACTTTGAGGTAATTAGTGTGGCAAATTCCTCATTGAAAGCTTTGTTAGGGGAACCAAAGATAATGTCATCAACATATAGTTGGCACACAAACAACTCCCCTTTGACCTTCTTAGTAAAAAGAGTGGGATCAATTAGCCCAACTTCAAACCCGCGATCTTGTAACAACTCGGTAAGGTGGTCATACCACACACGTGGGGCTTGTTCAAGGCCATAGAGTGCCTTATCGAGTTGATACACATGATCGGGGAAGTAGGGATCCTCAAACCTGGGGGGTTGCTTGACGTAAACCAACTCATTAATAGGACCATTAAGAAAAGCACTCTTCACATCCATTTGTTGCAACTTAAAGTTGTGATGAGAAGCGTAAGCAATCAACAAATGGATGGATTCAAGGCGAGCAACGGGAGCAAAGGTTTCACTGTAGTCGATACCCTCGACTTGGGAGTAGCCTTGTGCCACCAATCTTGCCTTGTTGCGAATGATGGTACCATGAGCATCTTGCTTGTTCTTGAATATCCACTTGGTTCCAATGACATTGTGGTTCCCCGTTGGCCTTGGCACCAATCTCCACACCTTGTTGTACTCGAAGTTGTTGAGTTCTTCATGCATGGCATTAAGCCAATCCGGATCTTCGAGTGCTTCATATACCTTTTGGGGTTCAACACAAGAGACAAACGCGTGATGTTCACAATAGTTTGCCAATTGTCTACGAGTGCTTACCCCCTTTTGAATGCTTCCAAGCACATTCTTCATGAGATGACCCTTGGTGGAGAGCTTGGATGCAATCTTGGCGGCACGATGCTCTAATTCCTCCTCGGTGGTGAGTTGAGGAGCGGTCACTTGATCATCTTGAGCGCCGTCTTGAGCTTGTTCTTGATTTAGAACTTGCTCGGGGAGAGAACTTGACCTTGGGCATCACTTGGTGTGTCAACACCTTCTTGAGCATGATCTTGCCCTTGGTCTTGTTCATGAGGTTGAGGGCCTTCACTTTGTTCTTCGGAAGCGTGTGGGCCTTGGGTTGGTGATGGCTCCAATTGAGTGGACCATTGTCCTTCTCCTTCGGCCACAAGGGGTTCCTCAATGGGTAGGATAAAACCAACACCCATTCTTCTTATATCTTGAGGAGGAATTTCATCACCTACATCACAAGTGCCACTTTGCTCCACTTGGGAGCCGTTATCCTCATCAAACTCCACGTTACACGTCTCCTCAATAAGTCCCGTGGATTTATTGAGGACACGGTAAGCATGAGAGTTTGTAGCATAACCAATAAATATGCCCTCATAAGCTCTAGCCTCAAATTTAGACAACCGACCACCTTTCTTGAGAATGAAACACTTACACCCGAACACCCGAAAGTACTTGAGGTTGGGCTTGTTACCGGTGAGTGTCTCATATGGAGTCTTGTTCAAGCCCTTGCAGAGGTAGAGCCGATTGGATGCATGACATGCGGTGTTGATGGCTTCGGCCCAAAAGTTGTATGGAGACTTGAACTCCGCCATCATGGTTCTTGCCGCATCCATCAATGTCCAGTTCTTCCTCTCCGCAGCACCGTTTTGTTGGGGGGTGTAAGGTGCGGAATATTGATGCTTGATCCCCTCATCACTAAGGAACTCATCCAAGGTGTAGTTCTTGAACTCGGTGCTGTTGTCACTTCTTATTGTCAAGATCTTTGCATTGTGTTGACGTTGGGCTTCATTTGCAAAGTCAATGACGGTTTGTTGGGTCTCGCTCTTCCTCTTGAAGAAATACACCCAAGTGTATCTTGAATAGTCATCCACAATCACCAAGCAATACTTCCTACCCCCAATACTATCAAAGGATGGAGGCCCAAAGAGATCCAAATGAAGGAGCTCCAAAGGCCTCTTCGAGTAAATTATAGTCGTGGGAGGGTGAGCCTTCTCATGTAGCTTTTCTTCGATACAGGCACTGCAAGCACGATCTTTAGCAAAACTAACATTCGTTAGTCCACAGACATGGTCCCCCTTGAGAAGACTTTGCAAAGATCTCATATTGACATGGGCTAAACAGTGATGCCAAAGCCATCCCACCTCAACTTTAGCCATTAGGCATGTCACGGTCTTAGTGGGTCGCTCCGAAAAGTTAATCACATATAGACCGTTCTCGACATGCCCAACAAAGGCTACTTTAAGAGTCTTGCTCCACAAGAGGGCTACAGTATCAATATCAAAGAAAGTGGCAAAGCCCATGATTGCAAGTTGACGAACGGAAAGTAAATTGTATGCAAGGGACTCAACAAGCATGACCTTCTCGATCGTGAGATCATGAGAAATGACAACCTTGCCGAGTCCCAATACCTTAGAAGACGAGGCATCACCCCACTCGACATTGGTGGGCATAGATGGAATCTTGTGCACGTCCACCACCAAGTCCTTGCTTCCGGTCATATGATTTGTAGCTCCACTATCGAGCAACCATGATCCTCCACCGGAAGCAAACACTTACAAGAGATCAATGCTTGGTTTTAGGTACCCATTTTGTAATGGGTCCTTTAATGTTAGTAACAAGGGTCTTAGGAACCCAAAAATACCATTCAATATATTCATGAGGAGAACCAACAAATTTGGCATAAACATGTCCATCACTAGCACGACATAACACATAAGAAGGATTAAAGTCGCCGACTTTGTTGGGAAGGGTGGCATTGCCCTTCTTGACACCGCCACCCTTTGCATTGTTCTTATTATCCTTAGAAGCACCCTCTCCCTCCTTTACAAATGTTTTCTTGAGAGGAGGAGGTCGTTTGGTCTTGTCGTTCTTCTTCTTGTTCTTGGGCTTGGGTGCGAACCCAATCCCCTCCTTGGCCACAACTTCCTTTTGATTGCTCAAAAGATCGTTGAGGTTCTTCTCACCTTGTATGCATGACGCAAGGCCTTTCTCAAGTTGCTCCTTCAACTTAGCATTCTCCTCAACAAGATGCACATGCTCACAACAAGGGTTAGTAGCATTTGCATTATCAATCAACACCATATGAGGAAAGGTGGCTTTCTCCTTGGTTAGCTTCACTTGGAGTTGATCATGAGACTCCTTGAGGCTAGCATGAAAACCTTTCAAGACTTTGTGAGCCTTGTCGAGTATGTCAAACTACTCTTTGAGTCTAGCTAGATCAACCCCAAGCTTTGCCTCCTCGGAGTTTAGCACACGAGAAACAACAAGAGCATGATCAAGATCTTTCTTTAATTTAGCATGATCATCGTTGTGTGACTCCTCAAGAGCCAAACGAAGACCACGCTCTTCCTCAAGAGCATTGGAAAGATCCGAAATCTCATCAGCATAGTCATGACTATGCCCCTCCATCTTAGAGATGGTATCTTCGTGAGCCTCGATCATGACATTGGCTTCACCGAGTTGTTCCAAGAGAGCAACGAAGTGCTTCTTGGATTTACCCTTGAGTTTACCCATAAAGGCCTCAAACTCATTCTCCTCCACATTAGTTCCCTCATGTTCATCAATGATATCCGTCGAAGTAGGATGATTAATGATGGTAGTTTTTATGTTGGGGGTTACCTTGTTGGTGGCTTTAGCCATGAGGCACTTGGCGGTGATGTTCTCATTGGGGGAGTCGAAGAGAGATACCCATGGAGTCGTCGCAATGGCAACGGAGGCCATGGCAACCGACTCACCATCTTCATCATCGTCATCATCCTCATTGTACTCTTCTTGTACCACCAATGCCTTGGGAGGAGTCTTCTTTGTGAAGTTGCTCTTGTTGGGGAACGACTTGGCCTTGTCCTTTCGGATTAGCTTGCCACCATTGTCTTCCCTCTTCTCATAAGGGCACTCCGCAACAAAGTGGCTTATATTGCCACAATTGAAGCAAGTCCTCACTCGTTGCTTGCCCTTTGCGCCACTTGAATTGTTCTTGTTGAAGTTGGGCCTTGAGTTCTTCTTGCTCCAAAATTGCCTTGAAGCAAGGGCCATGTGTTCATGATAGGCATACTTCGTATCTTCGAGGTTGCTCTCCTCTTCTTCCTCTTCATCCTCTTCCTCCATACTAGCCTTGGCCTTTAGAGCAAGGTTGGGTTTCTTTACTCTTTGAGAGCGAAGTACCGCATTGTCGGTGGTCTTGTCCAAGATGCTCATAGCAACGAACTCATCCAACACATCACTTGAGGACAAGGTATGGAAGTCCGGCCTTTGACGAATGACGGAGGACATGGCTTTGTGGTAGGGCATCATTGCCTTAAGGAATTTGCGCTTGATCCAATTGTCATCCGTGTCCTTACTTCCATGATCTCGGAGAGAGACCGCGAGTTTGGTTACCCTCCGATAAAGCTCACGAGGTTCTTCATCTTCTTTCATTGCAAACTCATTGGCTTCATCTTGCACCACTTCATAGTTGGAACGTTGAATGCTTGCGCTTCCCCGATAGAGGGAAACCACTTGGTGCCAACCATCTTTGGCCAAGGAGTAGGGCCGGAGATGAGGAAGGTCTTCGGGTGGGATTGCTTCTTGGATGATGAAGAGATCATTCTCATTGAATTGATTATCCACGACTTCTCTAGGGGTGAAGTTGCTTCAGTCATGCGGATAAAAACCTTCTTCAATGATTCTCCAAAGGTTAGTGTTCACATGATTTAAATGACGCTTAAAACGATAGACCCAAGAATCAAAATCTACATTCTTATCAATCTTAGGGGCCGGGCCAGCATGATTCAAATGAGTGGAAGGAAGCGGTCCACCATAGACAAGTGGAGGTTCCACATGGGCAAAGATGCCGGTGCCATTTTTACCACTAGAAGAAGGAGCTTTCTCACTATTAGCTTCCCCCTTGCCGAAGGTAGCATCCGTCACCTTGTTAGTGGGATCACCCGCTCTTAACGGTGCGGTGGAAAGTTTAAGCCCTTCTAAGAATTTATAAAACATGCTTTCGACCTCGGTCGTCATGGAAGTTTTCAATGTTTCCAACGCCACATTGAATTCCTCACGAGAGACCGTGGTACCACCATCTCCCATAGACGAGACCGGATTCGCACCAGAGTGCTCCTCCACCTCGTCTACAACGTCAACCATACTCTTTGGACGGTTAAGTCCTTAAAAAGAGACGAGGCTCTGATACCAATTGAAAGGATCGATATAGTTGACTAGAGGGGGGGTGAATAGGCAACTAACAATTTTTTTAGCTTTTCTTTACAAATTTAAACTTTGCATCAAAGTAGGTTGTCTAGATATGCAACTAGGTGAGCAACCTATATGATGCAACAACAATAAGCACGCACGCAAGCAAGAGATATAGCACAAATAAGCTTGCACAAGTAAAGGTGCGAGATAACCAAGAGTGGAGCCGATGAAGACGAGGATGTGTTACCGAAGTTCCTTCCCTTTGAGGGGAAGTACGTCTCCGTTGGAGCGGTGTGGAGGCACAATGCTCCCCAAGAAGCCACTAGGGCCACCGTATTGTCCTCATGCCCTCACACAATGCGAGATGCCGTGATTCCACTATTGGTGCCCTTGGAGGCGGCGACCGAACCTTTACAAACAAGGTTGGGGCAATCTCCACAACTTAATTGGAGGCTCCCAACGACACCATGAAGCTTCACCACAATGGACTATGGCTCCGCGGTGACCTCAACCGTCTAGGGTGCTCAAACACCCAAGAGTAACAAGATTCGCAAGGGATTAGTGGGGGAATCAAATTTCTCTTGGTGGAAGTGTAGATCAGGGCCTTCTCAACCACTCCCGAGCAAATCAACAAGTTTGATTGGCTAGGGAGTGAGATCGGGCGAAAATGGAGCTTAGAGCAACAATGGAGCTTAGGGGTGGAAGAGGTAGTCAACTAGAGGAAGAAGACACCCCTTTTATTGCTGTGGACAAAATCCAACCGTTATCCACCTAACCAGCCCGCGACTTGCGGTACTACCGCCCCTGACAAGCGGTACTACCGCAAGGCCATGCAGTACTACCGTGAGGGACCGCGGTACTACCGCTGCAATGGCAGGAACTAGAACAAGCCCGAAGCACGGAGGCTGAGAATGGTACTTCCACAAGCGCGGTACTACCGCTCCCCCTTGCAGTACTACCACAAGGCAGGAAAGTCCTAGCCTGGGAAGGGCACGGATGAATAAAAATACATCCGTGCCTACTTCCGTTGAAAAACAAACGATGCAAAAATCCGACATTGTACTACGGCTGGAGGAGCGGTACTACCGCATGGTAGCTGAGCCAGGCCGCGCGCGGTACTACCTCACTCGAGGTGCGGTACTACCGCGGAGGCACGAACGTAAAAAATTACATCCTCCCCTACTACCACGATGCAGCGGTACTTGGCCTGGGGGCCACAGTACTACGGCTCCAGAGGAGCGGTATTACCGTGGGCTCCTGCGGTACTACCGCACTGAAGTACGGTACTACCGCAGGTGCCTGCGGTACTACTGCTCCAGGGAGCAGTACTACCGCAAGCCCAACATCAGCAGCCATGACAATTGCATAGACGATAAATGGAGGATACTCCAAAGTGCAGGGGAAAGGTGGAGACAAGGAAGAAAACGTGTACGTGATGATTCCACCCGAACCTTTCCGACGCAGACCCCCTCTTAATAGTACGGCTTTCCTACGACTCAAATCCACCAAAAAGAAACGTAGAAAATGCCGTCTTCAATAGTCTTCGAGGGGAACCAAACCATCTTGTGCCTAGCGATGAAATGTCTGAGAAACTCAAGGCACACGATTAGTCCGCAAAAATATTGTCATCAATCACCAAAACACCTTAGGGATAAATATGCCCTTACAGAATGTAGACATTGTAGAATGTAGGGTTTTTAATAGAATATTTTTTTGACTATTTTAGGTGTTTTGAATAAAATAGAAGTAAGAAAATTAAGGGTAGAACTAGGGTAGTAGAATTTTTAGCAAGTTTTCAATAGAAATAGTTTATTTAGTAAGTGATTAATATAACTAGTTTATTTATATTAAGTGATTAATAGAACTAGTTTATTTAGTAAGTGCTTAATAGAACTAGTTTATTTATAGTAAGTGCTTAATAGAACTAGTTTATTTAGTAAGTGTTTAAAATAATTAGTAAGTAAATTAATAAACTAGTTGAACTAGTTTAGTTTTAGTTGAACTAGTTTAGTAAGTAAATTAATAAACTAGTTGAACTAGTTAAATTAATAGAACTAATGTATTTTTAGTAAGAAAATTAATATAACTAGTTGAACTACTTTATTTTTAGAAAGAACTAGTTTTTTTCTATTTATAGTAAGTTTATATTTAGTAAGAACTAGTTGAATTAATAGAACTAGTTGAACATGGCATATTTGTTGTTATTTTTTATTTTAAGCAATTATTCGGGATGTATTAGTGATAACTTATAGGGTTTTTGCTTTTGCAGAAATCAAGGAGCCCCTCCATCATCCCCGCCGTCGTCCCCGTCACGACCCCCTCCGACCTCGAGGTGAGACCAGCCAAATCTCCATGTCAATATGAGTCCTATAAGATATATATGATGTAGATAAAAACATGTATATCATGTGTTGCTCAAATAGGATATGTGGTTGCCCAAGTGGCCGGTCATGTTCAGGTTACACCTCCGAGTGGCCTATGTTTTGCTGGAGTGTTGATTAATTTCCGTTCCGGCAAATTTCAGGCGCTCGATATGTCTTTTTTTAGCAAAGGTCATGCCGGATTTTTTCGTGAATTCTGGCATGACTTGTGCTAGAATATGTAGGAAATATCGAGTGGCCTAAATTTTCTCAAAAATAATGATCTAATTTAGGTTTTTTAGTACATATATTTAATTGTACAAGTTTAATCTTTTAATTATGAACGTAGGAAATGTCGTACTCGGATGACAAAAGTCTCCCGGGGGAGTGCAGCTGGTGCCACGACGATCGAGGTCTGTGCGACAGGTGCCCTCACCTGGACGATGATCGGCGCTTCAGCATTAAGCTCGAGGAGACCTACGACGTTGAAACGGTACGCAACGACGACAAGTGTTTTTTCGTAATTAAGCACAACTTCAACTATTTCAACGTCTAATTTTCATCTTTTACAATTCAACTAGCATATCCCATGCCATGCAAGACGCTATGTCTTGGAGAGGATGGGTTTTGAAGACCATGAAAAATTTGAAACAAAGAAAATACACCTAAGGACCCATCATGATATGAATTTTGAAGTAAATTTGTACAATTCTCAGAGCGTAACCCATTTTGGTTGCCAAAATTGGGAAGCACTTTGCAAAATGTATGGTTTTTATGAGGGTATGATTGTCACCATGAATCTTGATGATCCTGACATCGAGCAAAACAATATGGACATTTGGGTCCTTGTTGATACGCTTCCGATTCTACCGCTATGTGAGTTTCTCAAACATAGTTATTAACTAATTTATATTGTTTATTTCAAAATAGTTGACAGCTTATTTCCATTGACAGCTTATTTTCATTCTTCAAAGAATGTGCGGAAGATGGTAGACAAAACTCACTACACCGATGGCTTCGAATTAACTTATAAGGAGAAAAATCATCTGATCGCATTTTGTACTTTCTTTGAGAATTACAATACCTATTATCGAACTCCTCCAAATTATGGTGAATACGTGCCACTAGTGCACGTGTTGAACCACGATAACTTCTATGGAGATACCCTGGTAAGATTTTTTACTATTACGACATCCGTGCATCTTTTGCATACTTCTAAAACTAGTACATCATTGCTAACTACGAAGTTATTACTATGCTTTTCAACAGAAAATGCCGATGGATTGTGTGCCTCATCTGATGTATTACAATGGCCGCCTTGAAGTTCTGAACATACAGCCAGGTCATCCTACGGATCTCACCTGTGCATATCGAATTTCTGAAACCGGTGAACACATGCTAATCAAAGAGTGGAAAAAATGTTTGGACATTCGTAAGGAGGTTCTCGGAAGCAACATTAAGCGAAAGGCAAGAACTGGAGACAGGATAATATGCATTCTCCATAATGGAGAGCCAGGGGCTATCTTGTTTTTTGCTATTTTACCTTAGAGAATATAGTAGGTCCTAAGAGAATGTAGTAGGTCCTATGAGGTACAATATGTTTATTATGTGGTACTATGTGTTAGAGTTGATGAGGAGGAGTAGTTGTGATTATGACTAGTGACCAACTTGCTATGTGATGTCTCATCGATGAAAACGATGATCATGAGGAGGTGTTATATGACAATGATGTATTATGATGATAAGTTGTTAATGATATGATGATGATGATGATGATATTTACTATATCATTGCGTGAAAGAACCACGGATTAGTTTCAAGTGGATGTCCATCCACTTGAAACTAGTCCACGGTTCTTTCACCCAATGATGTAATAACTCATTATGATGTAAAAACAATCTCTAAATTGCTGTTGTATGAAAACTTGTATAGAGGTGTATGAATACAATATGAAATAAAAAAGAAATAAAATACGGAATAATAGTAGTAGCGCGGGCTGGGAGAAGCGCTACTAGTAATTACCAGTAGCGCCGCGTGGAGAAAGCGCTACTACTAAGTCGGTGTAGCAGTAGCGTGGGTTAACCAACGCTACTGCTAACCTTTAGCTATAGCGCCATACCAGTAGCGCTCCTGCCCGCGCTACTGATAGGTCTAAAACCCGCGCTGCTGCTAGGCTTTTCCCTAGTAGTGGATGGTTGCGAGGGTGTCAACCACCATATTAAAAATGAATGGGGAGAACGGATCCCCTGCCTTTTTTGCGAAAATAAGGACCCACCTTGTCATTAATAAGGTGGTGCAACCGCTTGATACTACCTGCATTACCCTAGTAACCCAGCAGTCATCAAAACCCTTTCGGAGCAAGACTACCCAGAGGAAGGACCAGTGCACCATGTCATACGCCTTATGAAAGTCAATCTTAAGAAACACCGCCTTTTGATGCTTTATTTTCACTTCATGGATAACCTCATGGAACACTAGGGGACCCTATCCAAAATAAATCGACCATGAATAAAGGCCGCTTGATTAGGATGGGTCAGATGATCCGCCAGGAGGGCCGCTTTATTGGTGTGCATCTTAGCAAGGATACAAAAGATCTTATTAGTAATTGTGATTGGTTGAAATTGGCAAATGACAGAGGCCGAAATTGGCCCCGCTGACCAATGTTGCTTGAGTCTGTTTTTTTAAGAACTCCGCAGAAAAATCATTTGGTTCACTATATACAACCAATAATTTGCACTTTTGTGCAAGCTCGCGAATCAATGTTTTTTCGCATGAAATTTTACACATGTAGTATACATTCATATGTCCATGTGAAAGCTTTTTGAGAATTTTTTAAACTTTGAATCATGATTTTTTGAAAGTTTTATCTAAAGGACTTCATGGAGCCCGAGCACCAAAACACTGCACCTCCCAGACGCCACATTTTCCACTAACCGTCCGAGCAAGTAGGGGGGTACGGGGAACTTGGTCCAAGCGCGTTGCCATTTTTCCTCTCATTTTGTTATTCAATATGGATTCATGCATGCATGGCGCATAGTTGGGCGGGTCGTGGTCAATAATCGCTATCTAGCCGCCGCACCCATGCATTTCGGGACACCAAGATAGGTTCGTCTGAAATGTTTATGCACGACGGCTATTTTGTTGAGATAGATACGCACCGACTATGTTTATCTTCCACAATCAAAGACTATGTTTATCTTCTTCTAATCATTTCGTGCTCCGATACTTCTAGTAGACGGCCATGCCTGTTGTAGCACAACGCACCACGCGCATGCGGAGAGCGAAAGATGAGTAATACTCCCTCCGTTCCAAAATAGATGACCCAACTTTATACTAAGTTAGTATAAAGTTGGGTCATCTATTTTGGAACGGAGGGAGTATTATTGCACGCCAATGGAGTGGTTAACGGGCTTATCGATGCCACTCGCCAAAGATCAATGGAAAGCATGTGAATTGTTTAGCCAGCCCAGTAGTGGCAGAGCACGTACATACCTTCCCTTGCAAGTTGCAACCTACTAGTGTTTGGGGCGCCACCCGGTGGCGCCGCCTGAGAGGAAGCTGGGCGGTGCCAGGTGGGAGGCGCCCTTTCCACTTTATTCTTTATAGTATGCAATGTTATTGCATAATAGGCATATTAAGCAGCAATGAGCCAGGAGAAACCAGGGACTTGAGATCATCAGGAACAAAATGTAAAGTTCATTACACACTTGATGAAACAAGTGACACATGCATCTTGGCTCTATCGTCCCTGTGGCGCAACCAGAGAGGGAGCTGGGCGGTGCAAGGTGGGGTGCGCCCCTTTTACTTTCTTATCTGTACTATCTATTGTTATTGGATCAGACTATCGAGCAGGATTTCTAGAAAAAGACATAGGAGCAGATTCATGGCAGAAGCAAATTGAATATATCTACCCCTTCATTCACAAAGTGAACATGCATGAACATTGATGGAAGCTACACTTCATAATGAAATCTCAATGTGAATTCCAAAACAGAACCCAGACAACATAAACAGTAACAAAGGAGTAAAGACTAACAATATTGACATAATCTCAGTTAAAACAGTTCAAACTCTTTGATTTCTACGGTATTTGGAAGCTATACAACCTATTGATAACATAATGTAGTCAGAAATACACTATTAAGGTGGCAAGAGGACCATAAACGAATCTGATGTACTACTCCCTTCAAATGTCTTGTTATTTCAGTAGTACGGTCTGTACCTCAAGAGGACCATAAAATTCATCTACTTGGACACTTGTTCACCCTGCCAAACAAACAAGCAAAAGAACAAGTCCAAATTGAGATAGAAAAAAATAAATGTACACGAAAGATACAAGATTGGTTCGAATCAAGTAGCACATTCTTCAGATTATATGTACCACTATCTTATAGCTCAGATTATAGGTAAGTAAACACCATCCCAATCGGCCAACCAACAACCAATCGAACAACTCAACTATATATTAATTGCTAGTGTCCACTGCAATCGGCAGTAGAATGCCCCAGAATTTGAAGTAGATGAGACTCACCTCTCTGACGAACCAACACAGCAGCTCGCACTCGGTGATCCATTACCCTGCCTACGCCAAGGACACCTCCACCGGCTCAGTGAAGGGCTCCCTCGCCACCGGAAAGCAACAATGTTAGAGACAAAATCCAAGCGATGATAGAGATGTGAAAAATGGGTGGAATGTTGAGATCGAACTAGTATGGTAAGTGAATATTTCATCAGAGACAGATGGGAACCGTACCACCCGCAAAAACTTGTCACCTAACAATGCATATCCATGGACGATTTCTGTGGGAAAATTAAAAGAACACACACCAAAGTACCAAAGTACAAAGTGATTAAGTGAGAATCCTAAATATTCCAATGAGAAAGAACATAAAGGGGACCAGTACCTGAAATATTGTGCAATCATATCCAGAGCAGGTGAAGAAACACACAACATACCGATGAATCCAAACCCTTAAAACCATATAGATTTTTCTTTGTGCTAATATTCTGCATCTGCAAGCCCTTCACTACCAATGGTAATAATTACACTTGTCAGCACAATATATAAGACAAAGATACTATTGTTCTCTTAAGAGATATAGATAACCGAAATATATGTATATAGGTAACTTACTTTGACGTACAATAAATAAGAAATAGATAGTATTGTTCTCTTAAGACAAACCATTTGATCCCATCGCTTCCAAGTCACAAATCTTTACTCGTTCTGTAGTTTTCTTGTCAGCCTTTATATTGTGAACGAAGCTTCTTTATCCAACTGCCAAATCTGAATGTTGCTGCAAAACAGTATACAGAAATTAAATGCAAAGGGCACTTAGTGAATTTGTTGGAAGATCCATACTAATACAACTGCCTGACATACATCAATAGTACCATCAGACACTCATCTCCTGAGCCCTGACAGCTTTAGAATCGTAATGCATTTTTGCTGCATCATTACCTTTTCTATCACCATCAACAGATAGGCAGACCTGAAAGGTTTAATGATTGTCAAAATTATCACCCAAGAATTAGATTGCTGTAAATGGAAGAATATCTAAAGAACATCAGGGTGGGAACATGGAAGATAGAGATCTACAATGTCACATGTTCAAGTTTCTTAATAACCATAGTATTATGCTATTCAATTAAACAAAGGGAAAAAGAATATGCTCTAGATAGTATTAAGCTATCAGTAAGGTAGACCCGTCTGGGTCTAAGCAATCATACTGGATCAATAAATGGGTTTTGATGGACTAATGATGCATTTTAGGTAAGTATCCAGGCATCATGTGGCCATAAGAAACTTTATATAGATGTCAAGTGCATGTCATGCTTCTCAAGATATAAGGGAATTTTCAATCAATCTAATGGAGTTGCAGAACCTTCTTCACTTCGCAGGATCTGATGAACACATAGGAACATGAAAAATAGAGTAATATATATCCTGACATTTGGAATCGTACATGAACCAGGAAAAACACATAAACTTTCTATCGAGTTATGACACCAAAACATGCTAGAAATTCTATTGAATCGTGGTGTTGGCGAACAGTCAAGAGGAATTTAGGAGTGGTTACTCCTCTGAATCAAAAGTACTCTAGAAAAAACGTCTATAGGTTGGAATCCTACAAATTGCTTTAAAATTCCTTTGAACCAAAGAAGCACATAGTGTAGGAAAACAATCCACACAATTTTGGGGAATTCATCCCTTTGAACTAAATGGTTTCGAGAATTCGGCATGGATTGGAATCTTACAAAAATTCTTTGACCAAAGGGCACGCTGGTTCCATACCTCTTCCTCAAGCATACTTTTCGCCGCTGCTTTCACATAGGTTTTCGACTGTTCAACTTCTGTTCATACTATGAACAAAAACATCGCATTTCTATAGAAAATGCATCAGCAACCATGAACCAAGCCTTGGGTGCAACCATATAAGCAATATACAGAAATTGGCAAAACACGTCAAAATGCAAGAAAGTGACTGTATTTTCACAAAGTTCTTCCTCAAAATTCTTCCTCTTCTTTATCAGACCCGCAGGCGTTGTGTTTAGAAAAAACATAAATTGAGAAATTAGAATAAAATCATCACAGAGAATCATGTAGTAAAAACTAAGAGAAAGATGATGGGATTGGGGACACTCCTCAAACTTTATGTTGTAGTTCTATGACTATATCCGAGTCTTTTGCCTTTTTTCAAACTACACCACAAATTAGTTTCTAGACAACTGAATCTGCCAAGAAAATTCAATTTTATTTTTAGTTTGGAGGTCCTGCAGTCTGCAGATATAACATTAGAGAGCAGTATAAGTTGAAACAAAAATGAAGTACCTGATCTGTTGTGACCTTAGTTTCAACAGATTCTCACTTAACTCTCACACTCTGAGTATTGCTCCTCCTACAACAGAAAATGGCTGCATAAGAACACATGAGTTCATGTAGGATAGAGTTGTGTTCTGGTATTGGTTAGTTCAACAAAAAATAAGAGAGTAACAGAGGGCATCAAACTGATTTGCATAGTTGTAGCTACCTCTGCACAAATATAATTCTTGCATCATGTGCATCGCAGTTACCTTGACCAACAACAATAATAATAATTCTCCCTGTCATCAAACTCTCACCAGAATAAGATCAGCTGCAGGTAAAAATTCAAGCTAATGATTGACGTACACCAATTTTTTTTAGTCACCCTCGCTTCACTGTAAGAAATATAGCCTAGCTCCACCATGATTATATGAAGCAAAACGACATAAACCGGCTTAGATCGAAGGAACCCAATGAGTCTTGCTGCAAAGATGGGGGAGAATGATTGGTAAAGCTGACCTTGGCATCGACCATCCCTGATGACTCCCCCTGATCAGTGCTCCTCTCGTCTCCCTCCCATATTTTCTTCACCGGCGACCAATGCTCCTCCATGATCGGTTACTCGCCAGCGTCGCCCCTGCGCTCCAGATCCGGCGAGGAAATCGGCTGGCCCGGCCTCCTCGTCTCCCCTCCTGCTGCAGCCGCAAGGCTCCCCGGAGGAAGACGCGGAGGAGAGATGAGGAGAGGAGAGGTTTCTTGCAAGGATAGAGAGCGTGGACAAGAGAAAAGGGGTGGCGGTGGCGCTAAATCAACCGAGGCCATGAGCAGGGGTGGGGCGGCGGCCGCGGTAACCCTAGCCGCCACTCAGGGAGGAGAAACGAGAGAGAGAGCGAAAATAGGAGATGAGCAGGAGATCGACGGTTCAACGCTTTTGACCTTTTTTTCTTCCTATATGGCATAGTAAATGCCAGGTGGATCACCCCAGGGATCACGTTTGGTGCCGGCTGCCGGGGCTACACGGGGAAGAATTGAAGGAGTGGGTAATATCCGCCCGTCGGCTTGTGATCTGGCATAAGCCGCTACAAGTAACTAGACGTCTAGACCTCACGTAATGCTAAGGAGTAGTACGCTACCTAATCCCTTTGTGAAAACTCCAAAATAGATTAAGATTACAGTTCCCATGTTTGAAGAAAAGCTTATGTGATGTGCATTGACCTTGTTGAACATGTGTACATGTACGTAGGTCTGAGTTTTGTATGCCGTACCTGTAGTGTCTGTTTTCTTCTGTATGTACGTGTATATTAGGAGACACGATACCGGTCGCACCCCCTTGTACCTATATATATGTGTCTAGTGCAAGATCAATGAGATATCGATGCACCAAACCATTCTCTACATGGTATCTATCGCAAGTCGATCCTCTCCCGCTTCCGCCTAACCTAGCCGCCGCCGCCATCTGCAGCCGCCGCCGCCGCCACCCCGCGCCGCCTCCCCCGCCGCGCCGCCTCTCCCGCCGCGCCGCTCCCTCCCCAAACCCTAGCCGCCGCCTACTCCTCTCACCACCACGCCGCCGCCATGTCTTCCACCGCCTCCACCTACTCCAACCCCTTCGCTAGGCCGGACCCCGCTGACATCCGCGATATCAACATCCATGAACGCATTGCCATCGTCCTCGATGCCACCGACGCCACGTACTTCGCGTGGAAGACGTCCTTCTCGCTGCTCTTCCGCGAGAACAATCTCGTCGATCACGTTGACGGCACCGTCGACTCCGGCGCTATGGTGGATGACTTCGAGTGGACCACGATCGACGCCACGCTCATCCGGTGGTTCTTCACCACCATCTCGAAGGACCTGTTTCACACGGTCGTGAGCGATGGTGATGATGCCCGCGCCGTGTGGGTCAAACTCGACGGCCTCTTCACCGACAACAAGCTTCAGCGTCGCGTTTTTTTGCAGCAGGATTTTTTGACTGCCATCAGGATGATCAATCTATCGATGACTACTGCCGCCGCCTGAAGACGTTGATGGATGAGCTCCGTGACATCGGCACCAAGGTTGATGATGACCTCCTCCTCATCACGCTCACCGCCGGCCTCAACGAGGACTTCGGTAACGCTGCCTCCAACCTCTCCCTAATACCGGAGCCCTCCTTCCCCAAGTTTGTGGCATACTTGCAGTTGGAGGAGCGCCGGATGAAGGGGGTCAAGAAGCGCGTGCAGCACCACGCCCTTGCCGCCAGCACCTCACGTGGCGCCACACCACCGGCCGCCCCGCCCTCATCCACGTCCCGCCATCAGCCGCCACCTCCCGCGCCTCTGGGGTTTTCCCTCTATCGCCCGTGCCCGCGCCCCTCCCGCTACCCCCAGCAGCCGCAGCCGGGTGGCGGGCGCCACGACAATAGCTGCGGGGGCGGTCGCAAACAGGCGCATGGGGAGCCCCTTGTCAGTAGCAGCAGCAGCAGGCCACTCCACCCTGGACTTATGGCACCAACCCATGGACGGGCATTGTACACGCGTACTCGATGCCGGTCCCTCGGGCTCCCGTTCCGGGCATCCTTGGGCCTCGTCCGGCGAGCCACCAGGCGCTCTTCCCCGTGCTCTTAGCCGCCCCCTACAGCGGCTACGGCGCCGGGCCCGCGCCCGCCTACGGCGCCTATGGCGCCGCTCCTGTGCCGGCCTATGGAGGGTTTTTCCCTCCCCAGGTGCCGCCGCCGTGGGACCTGTCCCTCCTCGCTGCTCTGCACTTGGCTCTGTCACCAAGTAACTATGGTGGTGGAGGTGACTGGTACATGGACTCGGGCGCCACCGCTCACATGACTGCTCATCCCGGTAACCTCACGTCATCCACTCCCGTTCATACTCCCACTCGCATTACCATTGGTAACGGTTCCTCTCTACCCATTGCACATGTCGGTCATATGTCGTTTCCTTCTACTTCTACTCCCATTAACATGTCTAATGTTCTTGTCTCCCCTAATTTAGTTACCTCGCCTTGCTCGTGAGAATCCTATCATTGTTGAATTTGACGATATTGGCTTTTCTGTGAAGGACGCCCATACACGGATGGTACTCCACCGATGTGACAGCCCGGACGAGCTTTACCCGGTGCATCCTTCCGGTGCCACCACCACCCGTCCTGCCGTCCTCGCCACTAGTGTCGATCTTTGGCACGCCCGCCTCGGTCACCCCAACTCCACTGTTTTGTGTCAGATTCTTCAGAGTTTTTCATTCTCATGTAATAAGGTTGACGACCACTCCTGTGAGGCCCGCCGTCTTGGCAAGCACATTCGTCTTCCCTTTAGCGAGTCTACACACATTTCTACTTTTCCATTTCAGTTATTGCATAGTGATGTTTGGACGTCCCGGTTGCAAGCAACACGGGTTATTTATACTATTTGGTGATATTGGATGAATTTTCCCATTATGTGTGGGCATTCCCTCTCCGTCGCAAGTCCGACGCCATCGCCACACTCACCGCCTTTTATTCATATGTCACCACACAATTTGGTCGTCCTATTCTCGCCTTGCAAATTGACAACGGAAAAGAGTTCGACAACGTTGCCATCCGCAATCTCCTTGTGTCCCACGTCACCATCTTCCTGCTCACTTGCCCCTACACGTCACAGCAGAATGGCCGCGCCGAGCGCGTCCTCCGCACTCCTAATGACTGTGTCCGCACGTTGCTCTTCCACTCCAACGTGCCTCGTCGGTTTTGGTCGGATGCCCTCGCGACCGCCAGCCTTCTTATTAACATTCGCCCATGTCGTCTATGCTTGAACTACTCCCCTCACCAGCTCCTCTTTGGTGCGGATCCATCTTATGATGGTCTTCGCATTTTCGGGTGTCTTTGTTATCCTAGCACCGCATCCACCACTCCTCACAAACTCGCTCCCCGGTCGATTCCTTGCATCTTCCTCGGTTATCCTGCCAACACCTAAGGTCACCGGTGCTATGATACAATGTCCCACCGCGTTATCACTTCGCGGCATGTGTACTTTGATGAGCCGGTGTTCTCGTTTCAGCAGGTACCATCACTACAAAAAAATACACTTCCGTGATGATACCTGTTTGTCATAGTAGGTCGCGTTTTCTGTCATGCATGTACATCCATGACAAATTTATGACAGAATCAAGATAGTCATACCTGTGCTGTCGTGGAAGTGTTCCATGACATTGCCAAAATTATCATCACGAAAGTGTCCACTTCCATGACGATAAATCGCGCGTCACAGAAGTGCTTTCGTCAAGGGTGACCAACACGTGGCATCCACCGTAACGGAACGCGTTAAGCTATCGGGTCGGGTTTTGGATCCGATAACCCGTTAACAGCCCCGGCCAATGGGAAATTTCCATGTGTAAAATTCTTATTGGCCGGACAAAACACGTGTCAGCTCATCAGTAGGTCAGATAGGTGCCTATGATACGTCGACACGTGGCACGGCTCAACAGAGTCCCATTCCTGTGAAAAGGCCAGCCCATTTGACTTGGTCAAAAGGTGGCGGGCCGGCCCATGGAAAGCCTGTTAACGGCCTATTCGCATATAGCCCATTTACAGCCTGCTAACCCAAGGCCCATTACGCCATATTCGAATTAGGCCCAGTAGCATCATCTGGGCCATCCAATATGATTCTAGCCCGTTTTCACTTCTGGCCCATGTATGGCCCATCACGTCTTTCGGCCCATATGAGGCCCTATGTAACTCTTGGCCTATTAACGACTCGTGGTGAAACTGGTCCGTAATGAACAGTGTATCACTTTACACCCATTAATGACCCGTGGTGAAACTGGTCCGTAATGAACAGTGTATCACTTTACACCCATTAACGGCCCGTGGTAAAACTGGCCCGTAATGAACAGTGTATCACTTTACACCCATTAACGGCCCGTGGTGAAACTGGCCCGTAATGAACAGTGTATCACTTTATACCCATTAACGGCCCGTTATTCCGTTGGGCCATTTCCAGCCCATGTTATATTTCGGCCTTATTAGAGCCCATTTATTCTTGGGCTCATTTCCAGCATTCGTTTACTTACGGCCCGTTACTGTCATTTTCTGCTTGTGGGCCAAATTCAGCCCATGGTTATAGTCGGCCCGTTTGTGGTCCATTCATACGTTGGGCCGATTTCATAGCGTCATCAAATACGGCCTATTAACGATGGCCCGTTATGGTCGGCCCATGAACGGACGATTCCAACTCTATCCCGTTTACGGCCATAATGCGGTCTGTTTGGCCCATGTTTGGCCAATCGATTATACGACCCGTATAAGGCCCATTGATAATACGGCCCGCAGAAGGACCTTTATTTCTACGGCCCGTAGAAGGCCCACTGTTTCTACGACCAGTAGGAGGCCCGGTGTCACTACAGTTAATATTAGCCCATGGTTATTGTGGCCTAGTTTTAAAAAATAGGTTATTGCAGCCACTAGCTAATCGCGGAAAAAGAACTGCAATGACTACAAGCAAACAAATAAACAAGACAACAAGGAAATACATAAGCAAGAAGCTAACGCTAGGCTATCACGGCTATTACACATATTACATCCACTGGGCATCAAAGTTCGCCACCAGTGCAAATATAGGGAACAAAGCAGCATATCATATACACTGGCTATCAAAGTTGGCGACCAGCGCAAATAAACGCCGTAGCAAAACAAATCCAGAACTGAAACCACTTCAGAAGATCTCAAAAAACAATATCCTGGGTACCCATAATGCTGGCAAGATGCTTAGCAAGCTTATTAACTTTCTCTTGTTTGGCGCTTAAATCCTCCAGCGCTTGCTGTTGCACCAGAAAATATGCATCTGAATTCTGCAGGGACTTCCTCAGTCCTTCAGCTTCCTATCGCAGCACATCTGATCGATGTCTTTCAACTCAAAGTTGAGACTCAAGAAGACAAACTGATTCAGGCAGCGAGTTCGAAGAGCTTGTGCCAGCAGTAGTGGCCAGTAACTCGAACACTACATCAAGACAGGACTTTTGGGTTCCCTCACTGTCGTCAAGATAGTTTTTATCCGCTTTCTTGGAGACCAACAGGGATGTCTCAGTATCTTGAACCTTATCTGCATTACTTCCTTTACCATTGGATAACGCGGTACTGTTCTCCAATATTCTGTATGCATTCTAAAAGAGAAACAAGCAGACACATCATATGTTTACCATGTTGTATATGAAACTCATTTTGGTAAATGAGTTCAGTAGTAAAGTGGACAGGATAACAGCATGAAACAAACATATATCTATGTACCATGGTCACTTTATGGTCTATATCATTCTAGTTTTTGTTGCCAAATCAAGATAGAGAGTTGCCAAATCAAGATAGAGACACAGTTCAAATAATATTTGTTCAAGACAAAGCAGAATAGATAGAATATAAGTGTGGGTAACTATAGATCAATAACAACACTTGTAATGTGCATGACATGAGAACATAACTGTTTATTCAATTGAAACTGAAATCAACATAGAGTAGGTTACAACAGCAAACCAGTTAAAGAAACAGGTTTAAAACATACCTGTTGCGCCATTGGAGTTTCAATTCCATCCTTCAAATTTGAAAATAGTTGGTATGAGTAAATACAGTCATGCAAGAGCAAAGGAGTATGGAACATAGCTATAGAACCTGACCTGAGAACAAATCTTCTTCTCCTTTAAGCGTTGAGTTGGGATTCAGAGTGGTGGTCCTCGTCCTTTGGGCACTGCAGTTCCCTTACTAACTGCTCGTGTTTGGGTGCTTTGTGGTGCAGACGGTGATGTGTCAACTGGAACTGGGTTACTATCTGCCGGGGTTGGGGTTAGAAGGGGTGTAGCCGGTTCTCTGTCCAACTGGGTAGTGGTACAATCTGCGAGAGTCTGGGTTATGTGTGGTGGATCTGGTCCTTGGGCAAGTACAACCGTGGTTCTATCTGCATCAACTGGTAGCACTGTCTTTTCTGAAGACCGTGTTGTTACTCCTTTAGATACTGTCGTCATGCTCTCCAATTCAAATGGCTGATAAACAAGAAAAGTAATTGAAAGTATAGACATTGTATGATAGACAGGTGCAATGGATAGTGGGGAATAAAAGAGGGCATGAAATAATTCATATTTATATTGTCTAACCAAACAGGATAGCATGACACAATTTCACATATATGATGGCTAACTAAACAGGATAGCATGACACAATTTCACATTATGATGGCTAACTAAAAAAGATGGAAAGACATAGTTCAAAATATGAGACTATGTAAACAGGATGACATGACATAACTATATAATGTGTTTATTAAATAGGTTGGCATGCCATAATTCACATACATTCACGGATAGAATGCCATAATTCAAAATATGATGACTGTAAACACTAAACATGATGAGATGATATAACTATATGATGTCTTTATTAAATGGCTTGCCATGCCATAATTCAGATAGATGATGTGTATGTACTATGTAAACATGATGGCATGATATAATTCAAATATATGATTTATATAGTAAGCAAGTAAGTAGATGGCAATCCATATATGATGTAAAAACTAAGCAATGCAAGACAACATGCATGACATGGGTAATATAACCCTGCCAAGTTTGAGCATAGACCTCAGGGGGAAAATAGGACTGGTCATCAGTCTCTGAATCCTCCTCTGAGGAGCTCTTTGTAACCAGCAAGATGTCTGCTTCAGCAGGTAGCATTGTCTGCTCTGAATACCTTGTTTTCACTCCAGATACTTCCATCACTGCTTCAAATGGCTGATGCACAGGAAGAGTAGTTGAATATACAAACATTGTCGACAAATGGAACACGTAATACAAAAAAATGATAGCATGATAAAATTCACATACATGATTGGCTAAACAACATGGCATTGCATAATTCACATATATAATGCCTTTGCAACAAGATAGCATTGTATAATTCACATATATAATGTCTTGCAACAAGATGGCAATGCATAATTCACATATATGGTAATTAGACACTGAACAGGTGGCATTCACACAAAGCATGTCTAAACTAATCAAATGACATAGCAATGCGAGACACCATACGCACGATATGAGCAACATAACCCTGCCAAGTTAGAGCATACACCTCGGGGGGGGGGGATAGGACTGGTCATCTATCTCTGAATCCTCCTCTGAGGAGCTATCCGTAACCAGCAAGATATGCGCTTCGTCAGATAGCATAGTCTGCTCTGAAGACCTTGTTTTCACTCCAGAATTTGCCATCACCGTGTCAAATGGCTGATGCACACGAAGAGCAGTTGAATGTAATAACATTGTTGACAAATTTAATATGTAACGAAAAAAAGGATGGCCTGATATAGTTTACATATAAGATGACTGGCTAAGCAGGATGGCATTGCAACATTCACATATATGATGCCTGGCTAAACAAGATGGCGTTGCATAATTCACATAAATGATGACTAAATTAAATAGATGGCATTCGCACAAAGGATGTCTAAACTAAGCAGATGACATATTTGATGTATAAAGTAAGCAATGCAAGACACCATATGCATGATATAACCAACATCAGCATGCCAAGTTAGAGCGAAGACCTCAGGGGGTAAATAGGAGTTGTCTTCTTCTGAATCCCCCTCAGAACAGATATCTTCCTCTCGATTACAATCCGAAATGCGTGGAGGGGAGGCTGCCTTTGCGCCTACCATGGAGCGATGTCTGCATGAAATTTTATTGCCACGCAAGGCTCGTCTCTTTTGCTCTACATGTTTAGTTCCATTGTTTACAATAACTGTCATGCATAGGAATAAAACATAGTGAGATTATGTAAGGAGTGCATGCAGAAATTAGACCCAAAACCAATAATAGCAGGTAGATAATGGCTTCAGTTAAAAAATACAGATAATGGCTTCTTTACTGTTTGTTTCCCACCCAACATGAAACTCATAGTAGACACCGAAGATTAACCAGATAGTAGATAGATACTATAGATAGCGGCCCCGATATGTACCCCACAACCATTTAAAAACTCAAGTTTGACCATTAGTTTGGAGCTGACTCAGAGTCTAATCGGTGAACAGGACGATAAAGTAGCATGTAATATTAAGTGATGCATAACGTAAGCAGACACGAAAGAGTGCGACCTCTCTTGCGGACCCGTGTAGTCCTCGAGGTCATCTGCTTGGTTGATGATGGTAGTGCAGTTTTCATGGCTGCCAGCGGCGGGGAAGAAGATCTGAGGCGGCGAAAGACAGTCTGGAGGTCGGATCCCTGCTGTGCTGGACCTTCTGTCGTTGGAGCAGCTGAGCTGGGGTGGACGACGGCGCAGCAGGAGCGGGACAAACCACGCAATGTTTTCTTTGACAACTATCTGTAAGAGAAGTAATTCTGTAAGGGCTCGTTTGAATTGGAGGATTCCAACAATGCAAGGACAGGAAATAGACAGGAATAGGATAGGAATGCACGTGCAAAACAGAGAATTTAAAAACACAGGATTTCTGCCAATCTGGGTGTTTGATTCACAACAATTGGAAGATCATAGGATGCAAAGAAGCATGGTGAGATTAAGTCAAACCACAAGAAAATGTACGGTTATAATGCTATTATGCTACTATCTCTTAGTCTTGTGCTTCATAAATAGGAATTTGAAAAGGAGGACAAGTGAAAATTAAAATTCCTGTGTTTTTTCTTTCAAGGAGACACTGAAGGAACAAATCCGTGTGCTCAGTGGACAATATATATAACATGTAGAGTAAAAAGAGATGCAACAAGTGTACAACCTCTTTGGCGAAGCCATGTCGATCTCAGCATGATTGGGTTGGCTGGTGAGGATGCTCCGGCTGACTTGGCTGTCAAAGGAGGGGAAGAAGATCTTAGGCGTCTGGAGATGGAGCCCGAGGTACTGCTCTGCTGTGATGGAGGGTTTCGTTGTTGGAGCAGCTCAGGTGAGTTGTACGACGCCGAGGCTGAAGCAGGACAAGAGAGACAACGAACAACGTTAACCTAAGTGGAATTCTAATAGCATCTCCAATACATGACATAAAATACATAACCACAAAGTGCTAGATGTAAAATACATTAGCAACTCATCTCTAAACTTAACTGTCGAAACTGAACTTAACTATCGAAACTGAACTTAACTATCGAAACTGTACTTAGCTATCGAAACTGTACTTAGCTGTCGAAACTGAATTTTGCTGTCGAAACTGAACGCACTAGCAAGGTGAGGCTACACGTCGGTCGACTGACTTTTTCATCTCTGGTCAGTTGATTTTGCAGCCGTTGGATATGAAATCAAGGGCCTGCGGTTCATCTTCAACCTCCACCCCCTGAGCCAGCCAAACAGCAGCCCCCCGCCGCCCGCGGCCGGCGGTGCGCCGCCCCGCCCGCCTCGAAAACACTCCCCACCGCTGGTCCACCGCCGCCCCGGCCATCCCTCTAGGGCCCCCCGTGCCGAGCTTTTTCTCCGGCGATCCTCCCGCCATCGCCCCGCCACCGCCGGCGACCACCGCCCCCATCCTGAACCCTGAGATAGATAGTGGGGTACCTCTCCAGCGAGCCCCCCTCCCCACTGCAGCTGGTTCTTCCTTCACCCGGGCGGCATCGGAGTGAAGTGTAGCTAAATCGGAGCAGCATCGCAAGCAAGAGCAAGAGCGAGAGCAGCAGCGCAAGCAAGAGCAATAGCAAGAGCAGACCAGGCAGGGGACCGAGAGCAAGAGCAGAGCAGTACTGTGAGCGAGAGCTAAAGCAGTAGCAGGTCCTACTGATGTGGACGTCGCTGCCGAGGGAGCGGCGCCGTGGAGGAAGTGGCCGGCGACGCCACCGTGGATGGAGCCGCGCCGTGTCGGCTCGGGACCGAGCGCCGGCAGCACCGTGAGATCGAATCAAGAAGAAAATGCGGCGATTAGTGTACAACCTCTTTGGTGGTGCCGATTAGGCCGCAGCTTCATCCGAGGAAATGGTGATGATGATGCTCTTTCGGTGGTGCGGGTGACGACGGCGGTGTGGGAATGGAGGTGGCGTGAAAGAGGAGGGGAACATCGGGGCAGCTCCTTGGAGGTGGAGGACGGGGTGGCTGAACCGGCGGGACGATGAGATCGACGATGGATCCTCATCCGGTACGGTGGATGAGGGACGTCGAGGTGTTGTTGTGGACGACATCGTCGGGGGAGAGGCTACGGCTGGGTGGCGGACGAAGCAGGGTGTGGAGTTTCGTCGCGGGTTTTCATGGCCTTGGTGTATGAATGGGTGGGAGGATGGGATGGCAGTGGGGAACCATGGCTTATAGACGCGCTTGTCCGAAATGTGGGGTAAGTTACGAAAGTACCCCCACCGATTTGAGGCGTTTCTTTCGGTTCAGGGGTACCACGGGCATTTCGCGTGTCGGGATTTCACAGGAGGTGGGAGTTTTCGCGCGCGTTGTAATTTCGGAATAGCAAGGCGCGGGTTGAGATGGAGGGACTTTTCGAAGCACAACGAGACAAAGATATATCTTAAATATTTCGGGCTAACAAGGCGCGGGTTGAAATTTCCGGACAAGCCTAATGTGTACTGTCCCAAATCAATGCGCCCTACAAATGTCATTCAAAACTTTGAATTCATGTTATGTTCAATTCAAATATTTTGCTACGTGTATAATGCATGCAACCTACTACTCAAATGAACGTTTTAGTGCATTCCAAGCGTATATACTACCGCTTCAATATGAACTAAATTTGAATTCGTTTCTCTATTTGAATAAGATCTACAGTAATGATTGTTGTGAAGTCAAAGCGTTTGAATTCGTTTCTCTGTTTTAATAAGATCTACAATCATCATTATTGTCAAGTTAAACCATCGTTTGTGTATTATCTTCACAGCACACCACATGATTAGTCTCGAGTTACATATGAACTATGTGTACTATATGAACTCGAACTAGATTTTTTGAATCCACTTTATTTTGATTTCAAATCACATTACATTTCTAGCTCTAGCTAGATCTTCATAATCTAAACCATGTCTCATATGTATAATGTGTTTATCACATTATGTATGGTGCCCCGCCCCCTACGCCTACAAGTATTTAGATGTGAGTTGCAAACACCACACACATTACCACAAATTCAAATAAAATGTGAGAATGTTCGATATATAGTATTGTTTAGATTGTTCGATATTTAGTTGTAAGATGCAAACGCCACACATTATCACAAATTCAAATAAAATGTGAGATTGTTTGATGTATAGTATGGTTTAGATTGTTCGGCATTTAGCCGTGAGTTGCAAACGCCATGCATTATCACATTATGGTATAACATGTGCACAGCACGTGTATCACCGCTATATTCATGCATGCAATGTTTAAAACACTATGATCTCCTATTCAAATATATGAATCCGCTTTCATATCAAATTATGATCTTTGTTAGTCTCTTACACCCACACAATCCTCTAACCTTTGCAGCTACCACTAACTTTCTCTCGTGCATGCACACGGCCTCCTCGCCCTCCCCCTCCCTCGGCATTCTATCCACCGGGCACATTCATTTTTTTCTTTAGGTCGTTCTCCTAGAGTCTCCACAACTCCTTTCCGACACACACCGGTTGATAAACCTCTCCAGCAATGCCTGCCTACAACACACAAACACACCTTCAATCTCCTCCTTTATGTGTCCTTGCCTCGTGTCTCTCATACGGTCAGACACACGTGTAAACTCTCGCCCCTCTTTTCATCGCTCTCACAACCGCACACTCCTCCCCCTATCTAGCTAGTAGTTGGGCCTCTCGCACCACCTCCTAGCTCCATTCTCTCTGTCTATCCGTCTCGCTGGGCCTTATTTGCCTCTAACAAATGGACATACACCGACCGATCTCTCGCTATACATATAGCTAGCTAGGTCCTTATAACTCGTTTTTACCCACACGTCAATCGATCTACCTCATTAGTTGTGTCTCTCCCTTCCTCCGACAAACAACAATTGATCTACCGATCTAGTTAGGTTTGCTTACCAAACACATGGTTCCCCTTCATCATCCATGGATGCGTCCCGACAGATCTATCACGCACAGGCACACACAGAAACACATCCCCACTCTTATTGATAACATTGCAGTTCCACCCTCAGTTTGTCTAGTAGGCCTCTCCCACCATCTTCGAGAAGCAACTCCATCACCCATCCAGCACTCTACCTCTCTCTCTCTCTCCTCTCTCTCTCTCTCTCTGTCCCATCATATTTCCCGTCCTTCAGTTATGTATGGATGTCGACCGATCTCCCTCAAGACATAGCTGGGTCTCTCCTTCTCAACACATATACGAGTCATTCTACCTCTATAGTTAGGCCTCTGCCTACCCCTCCCACCATCCCCCTCCCCCCACACACCGATACATCGAGCGCTCTAGTCATGTCTCCCTGCCACACACAAACTTGACGTGTGCCCTCTAATGTTCCGGTAGGCCAGTCGCCCTATATCTTTGACTTGTACACACACACAACTTCGATGGCTCTCTTCATCGATCTCGCACCCACCCACTTGATCCTCTCTTCGACTCTATTGATAGCTATGACCCCTCCCTCTCTTCTCGTGGATTGCCCGACCCTCTATGTATGATATGGATAGGCCTCCATTTCACAAACATTGCATGCAAAAATTTGTTTGAGATGTCATCGACACATATTCCCACAAATAATTCACGAAATCAACCCCCACCCCGCCCCCACCCCAAAACAAAAAACACTCACGAACGCGGTTTGTATCTCTCACACACACCCACGTAGGTGGGGGACGTGCACGAAGAGAAGAGGTGCATGCACGACGCATGTACTCCCGTCTCTTTCCCAACCACACCCGCGCGGGTACATGGTGGAGCTCATTTTTGTATGAAAAAGGCAGCCCACGTGGTAATTTGGCACGTGTACTCGTTGTCCACTTGGTGGAGGGAGGATCGTCTACCACGGGTGAACAAAAAAATTGCGACTTGACGTGTTATGTTAAAAAAAGAGGCAAACCATGTGGGGCCTACCTTAGAGGCAAGGCTCTATACACTGGAGTACTTTTGATGTGTCCTGTCAACTCGCAGAACGAGGAGAAGCTTGCTTAGTACGCCGTCTCCCCCGCCCATGGGCGCGGTGGCTCGCAGGATGAGGTGAAGCTTGCTTACTACGCCTTACGCTCGCTCCATCGCCCATGTGCGCGGTGGCTCGCGGGACGAGGATAAAAATTTACTACTCCCTCCGTTTACTCCTCGTCCCTACTACCTTGGTTATAGAGATTATACTATCATATTGTTTGGAATATATATGTCCTTTAGTAGATTTTAATATGAAGTACTAGTACATACTCGAAACACTGATGTATATAGACGTATTTTAGAGTGTAGATTCACCCATTTTGCTCCGTATGTAGCACTCTCCCGCGCCCCTCAACCCTCGCCCACGTGGTGGACGTGCAGCAATTCATTCGGTCTCATATAGCCAGAACGATATATACTGCACTACCATTATTGCTCGACTTCCCGAAGAGGCGAAGAGCCAATCGCAAGGTTAATATTTTGGAGATGCCAAGCGCAAGGTTATAGGAGAACGAGTAGTAGGTTCCGCGTCGTTTATAAATATATTTTTTTCTTAAGTGGCACGTACGCAATATGATAGGTTCATATGGAGAAAAAAGTAAACCGCTCCACTATATACATAGTCAGGACGGGCCAGCCTGCACGGTTGCTTGCTGGGGTTGCTCTCTTCACACTCTCTCGCACAAAACGACTGTGGCCACATCTCTAACATCCCGGCGGATCACGTCCACTTGGGGAAGGGGTGGATGCTTAGTGTAGATGCGGTGGCCGTTGCCGACGGCGAAAACCCACTGTCGGCACGTCCCGATCAGGGGTCCCGGTCGTTCTATCTCACAAAGCCGGTGAGGTTGCCTTCGTCCCTTGCTCACTGCCGCGACGTGGGCAGTTGCCACCTCCCGCCACCCTCCTCAAGGTTGAGCTATGTCCCTCAGGTACAACTCCCTTTACAGCCGGCTTGCACCACTGCTCTAGATGCCCGCATCACTCCCTATGGATATTTCTCTATACTTCTTTGCCCCGCACATACCTCTACTGGCTTCTACGTACTGTATTTGTGATGAGTTTATGTCTCATCAACTAGTCCCAGTAATCTTATTCTAATCATGCTTGTTCAATTTCTTTGCCACAGGGATGCTCATCTCGATTTTGGTGAAACTGCACAAAATGATCCGATGGTCAAAAGGTTGCAAACTTCATTTATTAGGAAGCTCGAACGTTGCCAGCAAATTGAAGCCTGGTCAGGGTTCACGGTTCAAGGTCTAGGGACTGCATGGATCATTGTTTTCTTTAGCTGCCTCTGTTCCAAAATAAGTGTCAACTTTAGTAGTAGTACAACTTTGCATACTAAAGTTTGCACAAAGTTGAGAAACTTATTTTGGAACGGAGGGAGTACATATTTGCTATGATCTGTCAATCATTGAGATGCAATAGCATGCATGTTAGTCTCCTTTGTATTTGATGAAATGTTGCAACGGGCAACCTTGGACGCAAGATACATGTAACAGAAGTAGCTTCATAGCATTGTACAAATTTATCTCACTGGTAAATTACAGTACGTACTATACTAGTACTTCCTCCGTTCCTAAATATAAGTCTTTGTAGAGATTTCACCATGAACCACATGCGGATGTAAAGAGATGCATTTTAAGTGTAGATTTATTCATTTTGTTCCGTATGTAGTGGGATCTCTACAAAGACTTACTATCTACTAGTAATAGCTAGCCCCCACTACTAGGAATTCTCTATCCTCTCCTTGAGCCACGTCATCAAAATTGATGTAGCCGTTAGATGAAGTAAATCAATCCATAATAGCCGTTTGTGTTGGGTTTCGTAGTAATTTCAAAAAAATTTCTACGCGCACACAGGATCATGTGATGCATAGCAACGAGAGGAGAGTGTTGTCTACGTACCCAACGCAGACCGACTGCGGAAGCGATGACACGACGTAGAGGAAGTAGTCGTACGTCTTCACGATCCAACCGATCAAGCACCGAAACTACGACACCTCCGAGTTAGAGCACACGTTCAGCTCGATGACGATCCCCGGACTCCGATCCAGCAAAGTGTCGGGGAAGAGTTTCGTCAGCACGACGGCGTGGTGACGATCTTGATGAACTACAGCAGCAGGGCTTCGCCTAAACTCCGCTACAGTATTATCGAGGTATATGGTGGCAGGGGGCACCGCACACGGCTAAGGAATAGATCACGTGGATCAACTTGTGTCAACTTGTGTGTTTAGAGGTGCCCCTGCCTCCGTATATAAAGGAGCCAAGGGGGGAGGAGGCGCCGGCCAGGAGGAGGTGGCGCAGGAGGAGTCCTACTCTATTCCAACTAGGATTCCCAAGGGGGAAAGAGGGAGAGGGGTGGCCGGCCACCTCTCCTAGTCCTAATAGGACTAGGGGAAGGGGGGAGGCGCGCAGCCCCCTTGGGCTGCCCCTTTCTCCTTTCCACTAAGGCCCATGATGGCCCATATGGCTCTCGGGGGGTTCCGGTAACCTCCCGGTAACCCGGTAAAATCCCGATTTCACCCGGAACATTTCCGATGTCCAAACATAGACTTCCAATATATCAATCTTTATGTCTCGACCATTTCGAGACTCCTCGTCATGTCCGTGATCACATCCGGGACTCCGAACAACCTTCGGTACATCAAAATGCATAAACTCATAATATAACTGTCATCGTAACCTTAAGCGTGCGGACCCTACGGGTTCGAGAACAATGTAGACATGACCGAGACACGTCTCCGGTCAATAACCAATAGCGGGACCTGGATGCCCATATTGGCTCCTACATATTCTACGAAGATCTTTATCGGTCAGACCGCATAACAACATACGTTGTTCCCTTTGTCATCGGTATGTTACTTGCCCGAGATTTGATCGTCGGTATCCAATACCTAGTTCAATCTCGTTACCGGCAAGTCTCTTTACTCGTTCCGTAATACATCATCTCACAACTAACATATTAGTTGCAGTGCTTGCAAGGCTTATGTGATGTGCATTACCGAGAGGGCCCAGAGATACCTCTCCGACAATCGGAGTGACAAATCCTAATCTCGAAATACGCCAACCCAACATCGACCATTGGAGACACCTGTAGTACTCCTTTATAATCACCCATTTACGTTGTGACGTTTGGTAGTACCCAAAGTGTTCCTCCGGTAAATGGGAGTTGCATAATCTCATAGTCGTAGGAACATGTATAAGTCATGAAGAAAGCAATAGCAACATACTAAACGATCAGGTGCTAAGCTAATGGAATGGGTCATGTCAATCAGATCATTCAACTAATGATGTGACCTCGTTAATCAAATAACAACTCATTGTTCATGGTCAGGAAACATAACCATCTTTGATTAACGAGCTAGTCAAGTAGAGGCATACTAGTGACACTCTGTTTGTCTATGTATTCACACATGTATTATGTTTCCGGTTAATACAATTCTAGCATGAATAATAAACATTTATCATGATATAAGGAAATAAATAATAACTTTATTATTGCCTCTAGGGCATATTTCCTTCAGTCTCCCACTTGCACTAGAGTCAATAATCTAGTTCACATCGCCATGTGATTTAATAGCAATAGTTCACATCACCATGTGATTAACACCCATAGTTCACATCGCTATGTGACCAACACCCAAAGGGTTTACTAGATTCAGTAATCTAGTTCACATCGCTATGTGATTAACACCCAAGGAGTACTAAGGTGTGATCATGTTTTGCTTGTGAGAGAATCTTAGTCAACGGGTATGTCATATACAGATCCGTAAGTGTTTTGCGAATTCTATGTCTACAATGCTCTGCACGGAGCTACTCTAGCTAATTGCTCCCACTTTCAATATGTATCTAGATCAAGACTTAGAGTCATCTAGATTAGTGTTAAACTTGCATCGGCGTAACCTTTTACGACGAACCTTTTTCCATAATCGAGAAACATATCCTTATTCCACTAAGGACAATTTGACCGCTCTCCAGTGATCTACTCCTAGATCACTATTGTACTCCCTTGCCAAACTCAGTGGTATGGCATACAATAGATCTGGTATACAGCATGGCATACTTTATAGAACCTATGACTGAGGCACAGGGAATGACTTTTCATTTTTTCTATTTTCTGCTGTGGTCGGGATTTGAGTCTTACTCAATTTCATACTTTTGCAACACAGGCAAGAACTCTTTCTTTGACTGTTCCATTTTGAACTATTTCAAAATCTTGCCAAGGTATGTACTCATTGAAAATCTTATCAAGCGTCTTGATCTATCTCAATAGATCTTGATGCTTAATATGTAAGTAGCTTTTACTGAGGTCTTTTCCTTTTAAAGAACTCCTTTAAAACACTCCTTTATGCTTTGCAGAAAAATTCTACATCATTTCTGATCAACAATATGTCACTCACATATACTAATCAGAAAGGCTGTAGTGCTCCCACTCACTTTATTGTAAATACAGGCTTCTCAAAAAGTCTGTATAAAACCATATGCTTTGATCAACTCATCAAAGCGTATATTCCAACTCCGAGAGGCTTGCACCAGTCCATAGATGGATCGCTGGAGCTTGCACATTTTGTTAGCTCCCTTTGGATCGACAAAACCTTCCGGTTGCATCATATACAACTCTTCTTCCAGAAATCCATTCAGGAATGCAGTTTTGACATCCATCTGCCAAATTTCATAATCATAAAATGCGGCAATTGCTAACATGATTCGGACAGACTTTTAAGCATCGATACGAGTAAGAAAATCTCATCGTATTCAACACCTTGAACTTTGTCAAAAACCTTTTTCGACAAGTCTAGCTTTGTAGATAGTAACACTACTATCAACGTCCGTCTTCCTCTTGAAGATCCATTTATTATTAATGACTCACCGATCATCGGGCAAGTCAATCAAAGTCTAAACTTTGTTCTCATACATGGATCATATCTCAGATTTCATGGCCTCAAGCCATTTCGTGGAATCTGGGCTCATCATTGCTTCCTCATAGTTCGTAGGTTCATCATGGTCTAGTAACATGACTTCCAGAACATGATTACCGTACCACTCTGGTGCGGATCTTACTCTGGAAGACCTACGAGGTTTGGTAGTAACTTGATCTGAAGTTTGATGATCATCATCATTAACTTCCTCACTTATTGGTGTAGGAATCACTGGAACTGATTTCTGTGATGAACTACTTTCCAATAAGGGAGAAGGTATAATTACCTCATCAAGTTCTACTCTCCTCCCACTCACTTCTTTCGAGAGAAACTCCTTCTCTGGAAAGGATCCATTTTAGCAACGAATGTCTTGCCTTCGGATCTGTGATAGAAGGTGTACCCAACAATTTCCTTTGGGTATGAAGACGCACTTCTCCGATTTGGGTTCGAGCTTATCAGGATGAAACCTTTTTCACATAAGCATCGCAGCCCCAAACTTTAAGAAACAACAGGTTAGGTTTACTGCTAAACCATAGTTCATACAGTGTCGTCTCAACGGATTTAGATGGTGCCCTATTTTAAAACGTGAATGCAGCTGTCTCTAATGCATAACCCCAAAACGATAGTGGTAAAGAGATATCATAGATCGCACCATATCAAATAAAGTGCGGTTACGACGTTCGGACACACCATAACGATGTGGTGTTCCAGGTGGCATGAGCTGTGAAACTATTCCACATTGTTTTAATTGAAGACCAAACTTGTAACTCAAATATTTGTCTCCGCGATCAGATCGCAGAAACTTTATTTTCTTGTTACGATGATTTTTCCACTTCACTCTGAAATTCTTTGAACCTTTCAACTATTCCAGACTTATGTTTCATCAAGTAGATATACCCATATCTGCTCAAATCATCTTGTGAAGGTCAGAAAACAACGATGCTTGCCACGAGCAACAGCACTCATTGGATCGCATACATCGGTATGTGTTATTTCCAACAAGTCAGTAACTCGTTCCATTGTTCCGAAGAACGGAGTTTTAGTCATCTTGCCCAAAAGGCACGGTTCGCAAGCATCAAATGATTCATAACCAAGTGATTCCGAAAATCCATCTTTATGGAGTTTCTTCATGCGCTTTACACCGATATGACCCAAACGGCAGTGCCACAAATAAGTTGCACTATCATTATTAACTTTGCATCTCTTGGCATCAATATTATGAATATGTGTATCACTACGATCGAGATCCAATGAACCATTTTCATTGGGTGTGTAACCATATAAGGTTTTATTCATGTAAATAGAACAACAGTTTATTCTCTTACTTAAATGAATAACCGTATTGCAATAAACATGATCAAACCATATTCATGCTCAACGCAAACACCAAATAACATTTATTTAGGTTCAACACTAATCCCGAAAGAATAGGGAGTGTGCGATGATGATCATATCAATCTTGAAACTACTTTCAACACACATCATCACTTCACCCTTAACTAGTTTCTGTTTATTCTGCAACTCCCGTTTCGAGTTACTACTCTTAGCAACTGAACCAGTACCAAATACCGAGGGGTTGCTATAAACACTAGTAAAGCACACATCAAACACCTGTATATCAAATATACCCTTTTTCACTTTGCCATCCTTCTTATCCACCAAATATTTAGGGTAGTTCCGCTTCCAGTGACCATTTCCTTTGCAGTGTAAGCACTCAGTTTCAGGCTTTGGTTCAGCTTTGGGCTTCTTCGTGGGAGTGACAACTTGCTTGTCAATCTACTTGAAGTTCCCCTTTCTTTCCCTTTGCCCTTTTCTTGAAACTAGTGATCTTGTCAAGCATCAACACTTGATGCTCTTTCTTGATTTCTACCTTCGTTGATTTCAACATCACGAAGAGCTCGGGAATCATTTTCATCATCCCTTGCATACTATAGTTCATCACGAAGTTCTACTAACTTGGTGATGGTGACTAGAGAATTCTGTCAATCACTATCTTATCTGGAAGATTAACTCCCACTTGATTCAAGTGATTGAAGTACCCAGACAATCTGAGCACATGCTCACTAGTTGAGCGATTCTCCTCCATCTTTTAGCTATAGAACTTGTTGGAGACTTCATATCTCTCAACTCGGGTATTTGCTTGAAATATTAACTTCAATTCCTGGAACATCTCATATGGTCCATGACGTTCAAAACGTCTTTGAAGTCCCGATTCTAAGCCGTTAATCATGGTGCACTAAACTATCAAGTAGTCATCATATTGAGCTAGCCAGACGTTCATAACTTCTGCATCTGCTCCTGCAATAGGTCTGTCACCTAGCGGTGCATTAAGGACATAATTCTTATGTGCAGCAATGAGGATTTAACCTCAGATCACGGATCAAATCCGCAACATTGCTACTAACATTTTTCAACACAATTTTCTCTAGGAACATATCAAAATAAACATATGAAAGCAACAACGCAAGCTATTGATCTACAACATAATTTGCAAAATACTACCAGGACTAAGTTCATGATAAATTTAAGTTCAATTTAATCATATTACTTAAGAACTCCCACTTAGATAGACATCCCTCTAATCCTCTAAGTGATCACGTGATCCAAATCAACTAAACCATGTCCGATCATCACGTGAGATGGAGTAGTTTCATCGGTGAACATCATTATGTTGATCATATCTACTATATGATTCACGCTCGATCTTTCGGTCTCCGTGTTCCGAGGCCATATCTGCATATGCTAGGCTCGTCAAGTTTAACCTGAGTATTCTGCGTGTGCAAAAACTGGCTTGCACCCGTTGTAGATGGACATAGAGCTTATCACACCCGATCATCACGTGGTGTCTGGGCACGACGAACTTTGGCAACGGTGCATACTCAGGGAGAACACTTCTTGATAATTTAGTGAGAGATCATCTTATAATGCTACCGTCAATCAAAGCAAGATAAGATGCATAAAAGGATAAACATCACATGCAATCAATATAAGTGATATGATATGGCCATCATCATCTTGTGCTTGTGATCTCCATCTCCGAAGCACCGTCATGATCACCATCGTCACCGGCGCGACACCTTGATCTCCATCGTAGCATCGTTGTCGTCTCGCCAATCTTATGCTTCCACGACTATCACTACCGTAGTAATAAAGTAAAGCATTACATCGCGATTGCATTGCATACAATAAAGCGACAACCATATGGCTCCTGCCAGTTGCCGATAACTCGGTTACAAAACATGATCATCTCATACAATAAAATTCAGCATCATGTTTTGACCATATCACATCACAACATGCCCTGCAAAAACAAGTTAGACGTCCTCTACTTTGTTGTTGCATGTTTTACGTGGCTGCTACGGGCTTAAGTAAGAACCAATCTCACCTACGCATCAAAACCACAACGATAGTTTGTTAAATAGACTCCGTTTTAACCTTCTCAAGGACCGGGCGTAGCCATACTTGGTTCAACTAAAGTTGGAGAGACAGTCGCCCGCAAGCCATCTATGTGCAAAGCACGTCGAGGGAACCGGTCTCGCGTAAGCGTACGCGTAAGGTTGGTCCGGGTCGTCTCGTCCAACAATACCGCCGAACCAAAGTATGACATGCTGGTAGGCAGTATGACTTGTATCGTCCACAACTCACTTGTGTTCTACTCGTGCATATAACATCAACATAAATAACCTAGGCTCTGATACCACTGTTGGGTTTCGTAGTAATTTCAAAAAAATTTCTACGCGCACACAGGATCATGTGATGCATAGCAACGAGAGGAGAGTGTTGTCTACGTACCCAACGCAGACCGACTGCGGAAGCGATGACACGACGTAGAGGAAGTAGTCGTACGTCTTCACGATCCAACCGATCAAGCACCGAAACTACGGCACCTCCGAGTTCGAGCACACGTTCAACTCGATGACGATCCCCGGACTCCGATCCAGCAAAGTGTCGGGGAAGAGTTTCGTCAGCACGACGGCGTGGTGACGATCTTGATGAACTACAGCAGCAGGGCTTCGCCTAAACTCCGCTACAGTATTATCGAGGTATATGGTGGCAGGGGGCACCGCACACGGCTAAGGAATAGATCACGTGGATCAACTTGTGTCAACTTGTGTGTTTAGAGGTGCCCCTGCCTCCGTATATAAAGGAGCCAAGGGGGGAGGAGGCGCCGGCCAGGAGGAGGTGGCGCAGGAGGAGTCCTACTCTATTCCAACTAGGATTCCCAAGGGGGAAAGAGGGAGAGGGGTGGCCGGCCACCTCTCCTAGTCCTAATAGGACTAGGGGAAGGGGGGAGGCGCGCAGCCCCCTTGGGCTGCCCCTTTCTCCTTTCCACTAAGGCCCATGATGGCCCATATGGCTCCCGGGGGGTTCCGGTAACCTCCCGGTAACCCGGTAAAATCCCGATTTCACCCGGAACATTTCCGATGTCCAAACATAGACTTCCAATATATCAATCTTTATGTCTCGACCATTTCGAGACTCCTCGTCATGTCCGTGATCACATCCGGGACTCCGAACAACCTTCGGTACATCAAAATGCATAAACTCATAATATAACTGTCATCGTAACCTTAAGCGTGCGGACCCTACGGGTTCGAGAACAATGTAGACATGACCGAGACACGTCTCCGGTCAATAACCAACAGCGGGACCTGGATGCCCATATTGGCTCCTACATATTCTACGAAGATCTTTATCGGTCAGACCGCATAACAACATACGTTGTTCCCTTTGTCATCGGTATGTTACTTGCCCGAGATTCGATCGTCGGTATCCAATACCTAGTTCAATCTCGTTACCGGCAAGTCTCTTTACTCGTTCCGTAATACATCATCTCACAACTAACATATTAGTTGTAATGCTTGCAAGGCTTTATGTGATGTGTATTACCGAGAGGGCCCAGAGATACCTCTCCGACAATCGGAGTGACAAATCCTAATCTCGAAATACGCCAACCCAACATCTACCTTTGGAGACACCTGTAATGCTCCTTTATAATCACCCAGTTACGTTGTGACGTTTGGTAGCACCCAAAGTGTTCCTCTGGCAAACGGGAGTTGCATAATCTCATAGTCATAGGAACATGTATAAGTCATGAAGAAAGCAATAGCAACATACTAAACGATCAGGTGCTAAGCTAATGGAATGGGTCATGTCAATCAGATCATTCAACTAATGATGTGACCTCGTTAATCAAATAACAACTCATTGTTCATGGTCAGGAAACATAACCATCTTTGATTAACGAGCTAGTCAAGTAGAGGCATACTAGTGACACTCTGTTTGTCTATGTATTCACACATGTATTATGTTTCCGGTTAATACAATTCTAGCATGAATAATAAACATTTATCATGATATAAGGAAATAAATAATAACTTTATTATTGCCTCTAGGGCATATTTCCTTCAGTTTGATCTAGACGTTGAGAGGCTCCGCACTAAGCCACATGCAAGCATGCAGAAATACCGTGCCACATGCATGTGAGTGGGTTTTAAATCACATCAACATGTCTGCATGCAAGCATGCACTGGTATCATGCATGTAAGTGAGCTTTTAAGTCCCATTAACATGTCAAAAGAAAAATATAATCCCATTATGCAGTAGGAGTTGGCTAATCTTTTTTCCTTACATGGGATGATCTAAATGATGATGGGAGTTTATTTAGTTTGGCTACCACATTTGTCATGCGGTCATAGAGTTTTTTTGTTCTATGAAATCGATAATTTTGCGCAGAGAGATATACCGTTGTTCCGCGCCAACGCACGGGGACTCATCTAGTAGTAATATTTAGGAACGGAGGGAGTACTATGTAAAGAGTTAGGTGTCGCACAATGATAGTGTGAGGTGGGCCATGTAATCACTGAGCCTACGTGTCTTCACTGCTCTTGCACGCCTCTGTTGTAAGAATGGAGAAAATTGTAATCCAGTAGTAGTATACCTCCTTTCGCCGAAAGCGTGGGACATCTAGCAGTCCTACCACCTCAGTAATAAAGACCAATGAGCCGTCAAATCACATAGACCCAGCAGTAAGTTGGACGGACGAAGCAACCATCACTCTTGCGCCAGTGAGAGGTCGTGTCCGCTCTGCCCGGGCATGAATGCGGCACCAATTCTTTGGAGCGGCGCTGACTGTTTCGGGCGGGAAGCGCGCGCGATGGAGGGGCTTTGGGTGGGCTAGGCTGGTCAGGAGCGGGCATGGCAGCTGTCCGCATGTCCCTACCGGACACGCCCGGAAACGAGAGGATGCACCGACACTCGTGGCTAAAATCGTACACTACACAACATCTCTCTGTAGGAGTAGGTCGATCTATCGCTCTCTCTAACACACACATGGTGTTAAACACACACACACGCGCGTTCACACACGCACATGCACGCACCTTGGTCCCGTTGCACCTTCTAACGTGACTTATTACACCTAGATGGAGGGAGTAGTAAGTATATGAGATACGGTGGCACACTGACTTAAGTCGAATACAAGTGCCCAAAATTTGTGTGCATGTTATAATAAGGATTCACTTAAAATAGTACGTGAACGGACAGAGGGATCAATTGGACAGTGTTCCCGAGCAGTAGCGAGATGTGTGAGGTAAGATACACCGCTGGCGCTTTTAATTTTTCTTATTAATTTGTTTCTTTCACCCTCTGACTGGTGGGACCCAACGTACTACGTGGAGAGAGGTAAGGTGATTTCTGCACCACTGTGGATATTCTTACCACCAAAGCCACATGACACGATTATGATTGAAATCCCAATGACTCCCACACACACAAAAAAACACGGTTGTCGCACGAATGCAGGAATGTATAAAAGGTTATTTCCCTCTCGTTGAACATAACGGGAGGGTTGTGTAGCTGGTTAGCCTGTTCGCTCATCAAACTTGAGGTCTCGGGTTCGATAACTACACTTGAGCATAATTTGTGCCAGGAGGATTCTTTGACTGGTCAAAATGTTTTCTAGGGTTTGCATGCTTCACACTCTCTCTATAGTATATATATACAGGCTGGAGCCTCAGCACTTGTAGTTGCTCTCTTCACACTCTCTCGCCCTCTCCCGCTGGAGCCTCAGCGCTTGTAGTTGCTCTCTTCACACTCTCTCGCCCTCTCCAGATCTAAACAAGACTTCGTTGGCATCTCTCTCCCCTCACTTCTGCTCAAAGAGCCGGCAGGATCCGTCCGCCGGGAAGGGAACAAGGCTTAACTCTGTCGCCGTCGGCGAGGGACTACCGGCGCAACTGTTCACTTTCCACCCAGCGGCGGCACGAGAGGGCCTCCAACCCCTTCTTCTTCGCCGCCGTCCCGTCCCGTCGCCCTCCGAACCACGCCCCAAGAACCTTAAGGTATAATTTACTTACTCCACATGCATTGCTCTAGCTGCATGTATACCATGAATCTAGGACGTGGTTCAATGAGGAAAGGAGTGGGGGAAAGTAGTGGGAAAAGTTGTATATATCATGAATCTAGGACGTGCTTCAAAGAGGAAATGAAGGGGGAAAGTTGTATAGCATTAATCTAGGACGTGGTTCAAAGAGGAAAGGAATGGGGGGGAAGTAGTGGGGAAAGTTGTATCGCATAAATCTAGGACGTGGTTCAAAAAGGAAAGGAAGGGACAAGGCTGTAGAGTTTGAGTAGGACTAGATTTGCTGCGCTCACATAGGGAAAGGCGTCTGATAACAAAACTGGGACCAACACGGACTGACGCGGAGTTTTTTTAGTCCCTACACCAAAATGTCCCTGTAACAAACACCCTCTAATAATGCCGCTGGAAAATTGATGCAATGCCACAATTAAAGGCAAATTACATGTTTAACGAATTTTATTGTTAATATAATCTCTATGTTAATATTAATCAATGCCACCATTTGAGAAATGCTACTGTCTTGCTTTCTTTCCCATTTAGATAAGGTAGATTCTTCTTTTTGTTGGCTTCTGTGTCATCCACCATTATTGACCACTAATTGTTTCCTTTGAACCTCTGTGTAAACAGGGTTATCTGCTTCACCTCTATGCCATCGTGACCTTTTGTTGCACTACACAAAACACTTTTGTTTTAAGAGTGTTTTGTGCAGTTCAACCAAAATGTCACACCGACAACGTTGCTTGATTGCTTGATCTTAGTGGAACTGCACAAGAGGAGATCTTACTTCCTATCCGTTAAGGCGAATTTGGTTCAAATCTTCTTCTTGTGAGTTGTTTGAATTCCGCATCATGAGAGGTCAGTACTAGCCTTCTTTCACATGATTCTGTAGTGTGCATTCATATGTTGTGCTACTTGTACGATAATGTTGCTTGATTTTAGTGAACTACACAAATGGAGACAAGACTTCCAATCTGTATGTGCATTGTAATATCCCATTGAGGTAAGATAGTGATATTTCACAACTGCTGGCCTATATTTTGCCACTTTCATCAGAAAATTAAGTTTAGTACTATACTTGTGCTCCATAATTGACATGCCAAATCTTACATTGAAGGCGAAGCTTGTTTGTTATTGAACCAAGTGATGAAGGGGAAGAACAAGGGGAAGAAAAACAAAAATCAACTCCCGGTGCTGTAATGAAGCACTGGAACTGTGATGGCACAAGTAATGATATAGTTTTGCATCTTAATTTATTGCTATGGCTGGAACGAGCAATTGTTTTGCCACTGATTTGATGCCACTCTTAATGTAATATGTAATTATCTCTACTTGTGCAAACAGAGATCTTCTTTGAAGATACCATATATTTTAGTGGAACTACACAAGAAGATGTTGGAAACATTAAACTAATCGAGGAGTATATAGTAAGCTTGGCCACAACCGTAGATAGCAACAGATGGTTCCGGAGAAATGCTTCATCTGTATGCTCTACACAATAAGCCTCCTGATAAAGGTTGGTACTCGCCCACTGATTTCATCCATATGATTGAGCTTTGTCATCTCTATTGGTGTTGTGCTACTGTTTAGATACTGTCATGAAAAAGTGGTATTGTCCTTGAGAAGTGCTTCATCTGTTCTGTTTTAAATATTTCCTTTCCTTTTTTCGAGCAAATAGTGATACTAGCATTTAGTAGTCCTCTTGTCTTTGCACAACAGGATCATCTTCCTTTGAAGAAGAATATGGAGTACGTGAAGTGACTAGCTCCGATTATGCCAGGATGAAGAAGCCATGTCTATCTTATCATCAGAAGGAGCAGTAGAAGGATGGTTACATTACTCCCCACAAGACCAAACTAACTTCAGCTCAGCAGGACTGACAAAATCTCCATTTTTTGCTGTGATGCGCGAGTACAATGTTGTTCTAGGATTCTTTCTGGTGAGTTCCATTTTTCTAAAAGTGTGGTCTACATGGACCATGTATGTGCCTGTTGAAACTGTCAATTCATAGTACAATTTGCTCTATACTAATCACTTTTTGGTATTTGTGCAAATAGGGGTGCTCAGCTTGATTTCAATGGGAACTGCACAAAATGTTCATGAATACATCGAATCATTCATTTCCACCACAAGAAAGGAGGTGCCGATAAGTTCAAGGCATTGCAACATATAAGGGCGAAATCATACAAGCTACGCATGAATTTGGTTGATTTTGGTGGAACTGCACAAAAAGAACAGCTGGTTTATTTAGCACGAGGTGCCATGTCAATGTCCGAACTGATGGAAAACCCTGGCCATTCCACAATCGCATGCATTTGATATTTTGGAATGGGACAACCTTGTCAAATTTTGCTCATTGATTTTAGCAAGACATGCGTTTGATATTTTTGAATGGGACACCCTTTGCTGTCAGCAGCGTCGATCAATTTTTTCTTTATTCTTTATTTGTGAAGTAAATATTGCCTCTGACATGAGAGTCGCTGAGATGCATAATCATCGATTGTTTTGAATGTTCTCTATGGATTGCCAGGCCTGTGTGTTTGATTGCAATGTACAGAAACGCTAAAAAGCTGCTCAAACTCTTTGTACTCCTTCTGTTCCTTTTTACTTCGCACATTGTGGAAGTGCATACTTTTTTGTATAAGATTGGTCAAAGTAGAGATACCTTGAGTGCAGACAAAACTTGTATGCAGACTAGAAAGGACCGGAGGGAGTACATGTGAAACTGCTGCAAACGAGGTGATCACCCTGGGAATAATGCTAGTACATATTGTTTTGCATGTTCATCCAATGCCAGTGATACAGGAATTCAAACTAATCGAAATAAATTCATTCATACACGGTCGGATTTCATATAAACATGCCGGATTTCATTACATTTCATACATTCTTCAACTAAAAAGGGGGTGCGCTGGAGGTATAATTAATTAACCGAAGCTACCCACCTGTGTCCCGCTGAGCCGAACAAAAGCTTCAGTGACTTAACTGCAGGTGCGGTTGCGTAACTGACATGTGGCCCAGATGCTTGTTGGGCCCACGTGTCAGTCAGCCAACTGCACCAGCAGTTAAGTAGAAGCAGCGTCCTTCTCCAACATAGCTCTCCGACTCCACGTCGCCGCCAAGAAGCTAACCGGCCGTCAGTGGTCAACCTGCCTAGCTTGTCATAGCGATTAGGGCAACTAGGAGCCCAATGATCAGGATCACCACATGACAAACACCTTTCTTCTTGTCATTCTTCTTCTTGAAGTTCGTGTGTTGCACAGCCTTGTTCTTCCCATCAAACTTTGCTTTACCATCAAACTTGCCCTTGTTCTTGAACTTGTGGGGCTAGAAGTTCTTCTGTACCATATTGGCACTAAATCCTCCCTCAATTCCTCAAGCATGTGTGTCCTTTGCTCTTGCCTTTTCTTCCACATCTAGAGTGCCAATGAGATCCACGAAGGAGGAAGCTTGGTGACGAAGGAGGTATAATTAATTAACCGAAGCTACCCACCTGTGTCCCGCTGAGCCGAACAGAAGCTTTAGTGGCTAAACTGCAGGTGTAGTTGCGTAACTGACATGTGGCCTGTTGGGCCCATGTGTCAGTCAGCCAACTGCACCAGCAGTTAAGTAGAAGCTGCATTATTCTCCAGCAAAACTCCCCGACTCCACGTCGCCGTCAAGAAGCAACCGGCCGTTAATGGTCAACCCGCCTAACCCGCCTAGCTTGGCTTCAACAGGAGAGTAGTAGCGGTGGCCTTACTTGGACCCGAGCGGCGGTGACCTACCGTGTTCTACTCTTCCTCATTTTCTGTGTGGCACGGCCACGTTGGCAGCGGGGCGGGGCCTCGGCGGAGCTGGCGATGTCCATTGTCTCGTTGCCGGCGGGCAGCACCTCAGCGGAGCAGTAGAAATCCTCCCCCGCATTGCCGGCAGGGTGGGGCCTTGGCTGAGCCGGCGATGTCCTCTGCCTCGTTATTGGTGGGGCGGGGCCTCGGCGGAGCCGGCGATGTCCTCTGCCTCGTTGTTGGCGCCGCGGGGCCTCGACGGAGTAGGGCCTCGTCGATGCCAGCGGAGCGGGGACTCATCGGAGCCGGCATTGTCCTCTGCCTCGTCCTCGGTCTCGCCAAACAGCACCTCGCCCACTTCATCGCCCTATTTGCTAGCCTCTTTGTAGGTGGCCGCAGCCTCCGCCACCCGCATGCAGTACCGCCAGCGCTCGAGGCGGCCCTTGCGGGCGGAGCGGTACGAGTCGAGCAACGCCTCCTTCTCCACCCGCTCCGCGGCGATCTACTCCTCCGCCTCCATGTGCTCCCAGAGGAGATGGTGGTTGTAGGCGGCGTCGGCCTGCGCCTCCCGGAACTGCTCCTGACGCATCTGCCTCACACTGTCCATATATTGGGCACGGGCCCCGCCGATGGTCATGGTGCAATGCACCGGCGAGGATGGCGCGGAGGAGGGGGTTGGCGCCGGATCATCGACTACCATGTTCTCCATTGGGACATCGTCGTCCTCCGGCTGCCTGCCGGCCAGCCAGTCGGCAGTAATGGCTGCCATCTCCTTGTGGTCCATCGTTCGCCCATCTCGAAGAGTGCTGGAGCGCGAGGAAGCCATGGTGGGCAGTAGTGGTGTGGACAGGACAAAGGGAACGGATGCGGATGACTGCGGGTATGGCCGGCGCAACAGTTTATATAGTATTGGTGGGCGGGCGGAGGGACAGATGTGTGGCGCCAGAGTAGCCGCCTCGGCAACCGCGTATCATTAATGTGGGCGGCAGATGGACGGACGGACGACACTTGTGTCGTTTGAAGGCGGAGCAATCGCCTGCATCGGGAAGCGGGGCGGGCGGCGCTGACTGTTTCGGGCGGAAAGCGCGCGCGGGCGAGGAGATGACTTTACTTGGAGAGGATGACAATGGGGACCCACCAGGTCCATAGCCTCACGTACGCAAGTGCCTCCTTATTATATATATATATATATATATGTATAAAACTATACTCCCTCCGTCTAGGTGAATAAGTCGTATTAGAAGGTGCATCACGACCTAGGTGCAAGCAGATTGGTGGAAAAGAAGAATATTTCTCTCTTCTAAACACAACATTTAATCACAACAGTTAAGAGGATGCCTTATTAGCTACCCATGCAGGCCATCGTAATTAATAGCATGCAAAACGCTTTTATTTCTTGCCTAATAACCGCATGGACGTGCTGCATGCATTGGTCCTTGCCCCAGCAAAAAAAGGGAGGAAAGGGGTTTCCACGGGAGACAACGAGGCAGAGGTGGAAGCGCTCGCTGGAGTAATTTATTTTGCTTCCCCCTGCTTTCCTGACATCACGGTCCCACACCATTGTCAACCTATGTAGTAGTCAATAAACGAGAGAATTGCACAAGAAGCGGCCGACAGCTGGGACCAAGCAGCTCGAGCAGTATTTGTGTTTTTGAGGTGTGAGCACTGCAGAGTTTTTCGATGTTTAGCCCAGATATTATTTTTTTTCCTGTGAACAACAACAAAAACATCGTTGCAGGTATTAACTGGGCGGGCTGTGGCCCGTCTAGCCCAGGCCAGATATCCAGCCCAGATATTACTTTTTTTCAAGCTGAAAATGGCTAGCCCAGCTATACTTTTTTTAGGAATACCCAGGCAAGGTCAAGTTGTTATTCTCCGCCCCGCTGGGCTGCAAATCTTTTCTAGGAGGGATGCATTAGGCTTAACAAGAAAATGGGCTTTAAGAAATAATAAATGGGATGTAATTATAAAAACTAGGCAGTAACTATAAAAAATGCACGAAACACGTGATTACTTTATAAAATATTATTTTTGGATATTGAAAATTTTAATTTCATTAATTGTTGCGAGCGCAATGTTTCGTTGGATTTTTACGTAATATAAATTTATTTAATCTGACTAGAAATTTCGGGATAAAAATATTTCGGATCCCATCAAAATGTGGGAAATTTTATTGAATTCTGTTTTGAACGGTTGGTTGAAATGGGCTGTACTTTTAACAAACTGTAAATGGGCTATAGTAAATTCCATTAGAATTCAAAAATGGGCTACACATTCTTACAAATCTCAAATGGGCTATAACTTCTCTGCCACACACTTCTGGCCTTACTAAGTTGACGCGTCCCCTAAAAAAACAGAGTTGACGCGTATGCAAGGCTTTGTCAACTTATAGTCAACACACCGTTCTAGCAGCAGTGGCCGTTGGATGTCCATCCAACGGATGCCATGCTTCTTCTTCAATCTCGGATATTCTAGCTTCACCCACCCAAAAAATGATTCCTCCCCCTGACATCTAGGGCGCACCGTTTCGAAAGCTGACCTATGGGCCTACTAAGTTGACGTACCAAGGGCTTTGTCAACTTAGTCAATATAAACGATTCTAGCTGCAGTGACCGTACGATGTCCATCCAACGGCCGTAGTGCTTCTTCAACCTCTGGTCTTCTTGCTCCAGCCGCCCAAAGCAGCGCCGGTCATGCCGCCTGCTCCTCCCTCCCATGGCCGGCTGTGCTGCCACGGAGGCCTCACCGCCCCCTACTATTCCCACCGCTGGCCAGGCCCTGCGGCGACGGCAGCCTCACAGCGCAGCCGAACGAGTGAACCCTAATACTCCTCTCCGCATGGGCATCCACTACCGTGTCTTCACCGGCTCCGCGTTGTCCCCTTCCTAGGCCTCGCTGTCATCCACCGCCCTAGTGCTCTCGGTGCGGCGTGGTCAACGTGGTGAAGGAATGACTTCCATCGGACGTGGACTGTATGTGGAGAGGCTGACAGCTGGGTCCACGACGGCAGCAAGGAAGTGCCTCCTTATTACGCGGAAAATAATGATTCCTCCACCTGACAGCAGGGACCCACCGGACGGGCCACCATATTTTGTGCAAAAAAGTTCCTCCCCTGACTGCTGGGACCCACCAGCTACACCTTCGCACGCAAGGAAGTGCGTCCGGGCAAAAAAAAACGATTCGCCCCCCTGACTGCTGGGACCCACCAGCTACATCTTCGCATGCAAGGAAGTGCGTCCGGGCAAAAAAAACCAAAATGATTCGCCCCCCTGGCAGCTGGGACCCACCAGCCCCCTGACTGTTGGGACCCACCAGCTACATCTTCGCACGCAAGGAAGTGCGTCCGGGCAAAAAAACGATTTGCCCCCTGACTGCTAGGACCCACCAGCTACATCTTCGCAGGGAAGGAAGTGCCTAACAGTCGGGACCCACCTGGTCGAAGTGTACGTAGCGTTTTCATTCTAGTCGCGAACATGTACATACATAGTGGTCGATGTAGAGGAGCGCACGTGTCGTAGTAGAGGCGCGCACGTAGCATGTACACGTACGTACAGCGGCCAGGGTGCAAGAAAGAAAATACGACCACGTATGTGTACATACGGGCGGGGTCTCGAATGCCTACTCGGGCATACGTACGGCGAGGGCTCATGTACATGGCTGCGTCGGAACGGAGAAACAACGTCGTCGTCGTGTTCATGGGGAGGCAACGGAATGCGTGGTCGTGTTCATCGGGAGGGCTTGGACGGAACAAGCGATGGAAACGAGGCCTGGCGTACCACAGAACGGAGGAAACAGCCTTGTGTTCGATCAGCCACGTTCGAAACGGGATCCTGTTCATCGGGAGGGGTCTGGTGTACCGCAAAACGGAGGAAACAGACCTCCTATGGTCGAAACGGGGTCCTGTTGATCGGGAGGGGTGTGGCATACCGCAAAACAGAGGAAACGGACATGTGTTGGAGCGCTACGATCGAAACGGGGGTCCTGTTCATCGGGAGGGGTGTGGCGTACCGCAAAACGGGACTCCACGAGATACTGTTCATCTCCACCGTCGACCTCCTCCAGCCTCCACGGGCTCCTGTTCATCCAGCCTCCACGGGCTCCTGTTCATCCAGCCTCCACCGTGCGCTACTCCACCGGCTACTGTTCGACTACCCCTCCACCGTCTACTGTTCATCTAGCCCTCCACACCATGGGGTCTTGTTCAACCACCCCTCCACCGTCTACTGTTCATCCAGCCCTCCACACCATGGGGTCCTGTTCATCCACCCCTCCACAGGCACCCCTCTACCGTCTACTGTTCATCCAGCCCTGCACCACACCACTGGGTGTCCTGTTCATCCAGAGGCAACGCCACCACTCACTGTTCATCCAACCCCCCCGCAACGCTCATTGTTCATCCCATCGATCGGCTTCAGTTAGCAGCAGTAGCGCAGGAATCGCTTGATCGGGTTCAGTTAACAGCCATCGATCGATCGCTCGGGTTTAGTAATGCGTAGTCTGCAGTGCAATCGGTCAGGTTCAGTTAGAGCCAACGCCTCGCACACACGCGCGTACGTGTACGGGAGAAACGCGCATCGCTCGGCCCCCGACCTCCCACCGTAACCGGGAACTCCCCGAAATTTTCCTCCCCCTCGCTTCTACCATGTTTTTTCCGTCATGGACGGCTAAAAGAATGTCATGCAGCTGCGTCTCCGGCCCGCCCAGGACGAAAAGCCCATTTTTTGTCATGATTTTTTGTCATAGAAGTAGGAGCCCACCACATCTATGACGATATCGGGTTTTGTCACAATTATCGTCATAGAAGTGTCATATGTATGACAGAAAAAAATTTCGTTCGGCCCAAAATGTCACGGATGTGTCTTTTTTTGTAGTGCATCGGCGTCTCCCGCGGCGCAACTCGCCCCTGCTACCACCCATGGTGAGTTGCCCTCTACGCCGCGCCGAGCACTAGGCTCGGCCCTGCCCGCGCTTCCAGCACCGGTAGTGCCGTCCCGTCGCGCCTAAGGTGTGGTTGCCCCCTCGGGGGCCCCTGCCACCGCGGCCCTTGGTGCCCCTTCGGCCGCCCCTCCGGCCGCCCCCGCCGCCGCGGCCCTATTGGCCACCCCGGCGCCGCGGCCCTGCTGGCCGCCCCCGACGCCACGGCCCCTTCGGCCGTTCCCATCGCGCCCTCTGGCGCCGCCGAGGGTGGGCCCTCGGCGTCTCCGGACACCGGCTCGAGCTCATCCTCGCCGGTCCCCCTCTCGGCTCCGCCAGCTGCAGCCGCACCTCTCGCCGGTGTGGTCACTTGGGCTCGGACTGGGACATTTCGTCCTAGCACGCGCTACACCTCCAACGAGTACGCGTGTGCCTGATACGTCTCCAACATATCTACAATATTTGATTGTTCCAAGCTATTATATTATCTGTTTTGGATGTTTAATGGGCTTTATTATACCTTTTTATATTATTTTTGGGACTATCCTATTAACCGAAGGCACAGTGCAAATTGCTGTTTTTTTGCCTATTTTAGTGTTTGGGAGAAAAGGAATATCAAATGGAATCCAAACGGAATGAAACCTTCGTGAGGATCATTTTTGGAACAAACGCAATCCAGGAGACTTGGAGTGGACGTCAAGGAAGCAACGAGGCGGCCACGAGGCAGGGAGGCGCGCCCCAGGGGGGTGGGCCCGCCCCCACCCTCGTGGGCCCCTCGTAGCTCCACCGACCTACTTCTTTCACCTATAGATATACTCATATACCCTGAAAACATCTAGGAGCACCACGAAACCCTATGTCCACCGCCGCAACCTTCTGTACCCATGAGATCCCATCTTGGGGCCTTTACCAGCGCTCCGCCGGAGGAGGAATCGATCATGGAGGGCTTCTACATCAACATCATAGCCTCTCCGATGATGTGTGAGTAGTTTACCACAGACCTTCGGGTCCATAGTTATTAGCTAGATGGCTTCTTCTCTCTCTTTGGATCTCAATACAAAGTTCTCCTTGATCTTCTTGGAGATCTATTCGATGTAATAATTTTCGCGGTGTGTTTGTCAAGATCCGATGAATTGTGGGTTTATGATCAGGTTTATCTATGAATAATATTTGAATCTTCTCTGAATTCTTATATGCATGATTTGATATCTTTGCAAGTCTCTTCAAATTATCAGTTTGGTTTGGCCTACTAAATTAATCTTTCTTGCAATGGGAGAAGTGCTTGGCTTTGGTTCAATCTTGCGGTGTCCTTTTCCAGTGACAGTAGGGGCAGAAAGGCACGTATTGTGATGATCATCATTATTAGAGCATTGTCCCGAATAAAAAAAGAGAAAGGCCAAATAAAAAAATAAAAAAAGAAAGGCCCCCAAAAAAAACAATAAAAGGGACAATGTTACTATCGTTTTCCACACTTGTGCTTCAAAGTAGCACCATGATCTTTATGACAGAGAGTCTCTTATTTTGTCACTTTCATATACTAGTGGGAATTTTTCATTATATAACTTGGCTTGTATATTCCAACAATGGGCTTCCTCAAATGCCCTAGGTCTTCTTGAGCAAGCAAGTTGGATGCACACCCACTTAGTTTCTTTTGTTGAGCTTTCATACATTTATAACTCTAGTGCATCCGTTGCATGGAAATCCCTACTCCTCGCATTGACATCAATTGATGGGCATCTCCCTAGCCCATTGATTAGCCGCGTCAATGTGAGACTTTTTCCTTTTTTGTCTTCTCCACACAACCTCCATTATCATATTCTATTCCACCCATAGTGCTATATCCATGGCTCATGCTCATGTATTGCGTGAAAGTTGAAAAGGTTTGAGAATACTAAAGTATGAAACAATTGCTTGGCTTGTCATCTTTTGTGTGACGAAAATGGAGCATGACCAGACTATATGATTTTGCAGGGATGAACTTTCTTTGGCCATGTTATTTTGAGAAGACATATTTGCTTAGTTAGTATGCTTGAAGTATTATTATTCTTATGTCAATATTAAACTTTTATCTTGAATCTTTTGGTTCTGAACATTCACGCCACAATAAAGAAATTACATTGAAAATTATGTTAGGTAGCATTCCACATCAAAAATTCAGTTTTGATCATTTACCTACTCGAGGACGAGCAGGAATTAAGCTTGGGGATGCTTGATATGTCTCCAACGTATCTATATTTTTTGATTTTTCCATGCTATTATATTATCTGTTTTGGATGTTTAATGGGATTTAGTATACATTTTTATATTATTTTGGGGACTAACCTATTAACCGAAGGCCCAGTGCAAATTGTGTTTTTTTTGCCTATTTCAATGTTTCACAGAAAAGGAATATCAAACGGAATGAAACCTTCACGAGGATCATTTTTGGAACAAACGCAATCCAGGAGACTTGGAGTGGACGTCAAGGAAGCAGCGAGGCGGCCACGAGGCAGGGAGGCGTGCCCCAGGGGGGTGGGCGCGCCCCCACCCTCGTGGGCCCCTCGCAGCTCCACCGACCTACTTCTTTCGCCTATATATACTCATATACCCTGAAAACATCCAGGAGCACCACGAAACCCTATTTCCACCGCCAAAACCTTCTGTACTCATGAGGTCCCATCTTGGGGCCTTTTCCGGTGCTCCGACGGAGGGGGGATCGATCATGGAGGGCTTCTACATCAACACCATACCCTCTCCGATGATGTGTGAGTAGTTTACCACAGACCTTCGGGTCCATAGTTATTAGCTAGATGGCTTCTTCTCTCTCTTTGGATCTCAATACAAAGTTCTCCTCAATCTTCTTAGAGATCTATACGATGTAATACTTTTTGCGGTGTGTTTGTCGAGATCCGATGACTTGTGGGTTTATGATCAGGTTTATCTATGAATAATATTTGAATCTTCTCTGAATTCTTATATGCATGATTTGATATCTTTGCAAGTCGCTTCGAATTATCAGTTTGGTTTGGCCTACTAAATTGATCTTTCTTGCAATGGGAGGAGTGCTTGGCTTTGGGTTCAATCTTGCGGTGTCCTTTCCTAGTGACAGTAGGGGCAGCAAGGCACGTATTGTATTGTTGCCATCGAGGATAAAAAGATGGGGTTTATATCATATTGCTTGAGTTTATCCCTCTACATCATGTCATCTTGACTAATGTGTTACTCTGTTCTTATGAACTTAATACTCTAGATGCATGCTGGATAGCGGTCGATGTGTGGAGTAATAGTAGTAGATGCAGAATCGTTTCGGTCTACTTGACACGGACATGATGCCTATGTACATGATCATGCCTAGATATTCTCATAACTATGCACTTTTCTATCAATTGCTCAACAGTAATTTGTTCACCCACCGTAAAATATGCTATCTTGAGAGAAGCCACTAGTGAAACCTATGGCCTTCGGGTCTATCTTCCATTATATTAATCTCCCATCAACTAGTTATTTCTATCGTCGTTTATTTTGCAATCTTTACTTTTCAATCTATAAAACAAAACTACCAAAAATATTTCCATTATTGTGCTGGGTCGATACCAATTACGTCTGTTTACGGCCCATGTGGACCCATTTATTCGACGACCCGAGGCCCACTGATTCTACAGCCCGTTGGAGGTCCATTTACCGACGGCCCGTGGATCCTATGGCCTGTAGCAGGGTCAAGGTTACCACGGTCCGTATATGGCCCATGGTTGTTGCGGTCACTAGCAAACCAGGGAAAAAGAAGACTAGGAAATAAATAAGCCCCAAACTAATGCTAGGCTATTAAGGCGATTGCACATATTACATCCACTGGGCATCAAAGATCGCCACCAGTGCAAATATAGGGAACACCCTACACTACACAAAAATGGCTTGTTTTTTTCTTCAGCCAGTGGCTGCATGTTAAGAAGAAATTTTGTATCGCAACAAAACAAATTACAACCATAAAACAAAAGGAAGGTTGGCATAAAAGTTAACAGTATGGCAGATAAATGCACCACCAGAAGTTCAGAAGCTCAGTTCATTTGACCTGACTGTTACATTTTCATGCTGTATTGTCCGATGGAGCACCATTCGCCTTCATTTCTCCTTGGCTCCTGAACAACATAGCAAATGTCCAATAGTCTGGTTTCAAAACCATGCATATCTTGACGACATGGAACAATGTATGTCCTTGTTCCACAAAGGGTCTCTGTTAGGGAATTGACTTGTGTCTGGAGCACAGATATAACATTGTTTTGACCTTGAATATCTTGATCATGAGGCAGTTTGGATGAGATTGCCTTAACAACCAACCCAATATTACGCAGGAACGTGCTTTTGGCACTGTTAGTGGACATGTACTAACCCACTGCAGCAAGAGGTGACATTGCGGTTATAGTTGCCTCGTCACCTTCAGAAGGTGGTGGTTCCACCATTTTTTCCATAGCTTGCTGAAAATTTGAGTTTTTACATTAGTAGTACCAGAACATAAGATATTAAGGAGGCAGCAAAACCAAACAAAATAGCTTTGGTCTATATATAGAACTTATTCTGGTGAACCCATGTAAAATATCAGTTGTATTTTACTGCAAAGTACATAATAAAACCAGGTTCCAAACATATGACCATGCACCATGGCTAATGTATTGTCTATTTCTTCACATTATATTAACAGCTAATGATAAATAGACAAAGTTTATAATATGGTAAGCATAGTATGACATCATTCATATCACAAAACAACTGAGAACAAACAAACAAGCAATTGTAATGTTGTGCGGGCAAGTCCAGCACGGAACTAGATTGCAGATCAAGATAAAAGGAACATCAATCCTCTCTTTTAAACCTTGTAAGGTGCAATGATATGCTAAGACAATAGTGTATAAAATTGAAAAGAGTAATAGACATTGGCTGCAAACCATGCAGTTCAATGCACAAGTCAGAGTAAGTAGTAGTTAAAAGGCATGAGGATTAAGGGCTTACAACAGCGGCTTTGACTGGTATAGTCATGCCCTTCATCTTGCTGGTGTGACGGCCCTTGAAGATTTCCACATCATTTGGTTCAGGTACTTTTTGGTCCTTGCGGGCTTTCCTCTGCATTTGGAACAAGTCAATATAGATCTGATAATATGGTACAGCGAAAAGAGTGAAACAACAGCTAATTACGAGAGCCTCGCAGTGTGTAATATAGCTATGAGATCATGTTGTCTGTTGGAATTTCACTTGCGTACGGTTGGCCTTGTTCTTTGAACAGTTCACCTACAAGAAGATATATTTGTGAGGCGCATGCGTAAATAGGACTTCAACATGTGATCTGATCATATATATATAATGTACCTGATACTTTGGATCGGACCAGTGTTTAACGAGGCCTCTCCAGTCTTCATCCGATATATTTTCCACTGGAGATGTTTGGGCAAGTTCACTGTTAGCCTTGCCTTCAAAGTGAGTTTTCCTCAAGTTATACCGATACTGTCGCAGAGCAGACTTGAAAACATGGGTGCAAGCTTGTCTGGTTGCATCATCTTGGCTATCCAACTTGAACCTCATCTGTTGAAAATTATGGGAGTCTCATTATCAGCAACCTAGAAAGTATGGGACAGAGCAAGACGATATTACTAGTTTCCATACATAACCATACGTACAGATAAATGGTTGAGGAAGGTGTTGAACTGGGTTTCATCTTTGTCATTCCTGTACTGAATCCATGTTGGGAGGATACGTACATGACACCTAACGGCAACTACTGCCTCTGATACTAACTTGGCTGGCTTTGTAGCATCACGTGGCCTTTTTAAACCTGCCTCAAAACGGATCTCCATTCTTCCTCCTCTAGATTTAGTTAACCTATTGAGCATTATCCCTGATGTTTGTTTCCTCTTGTGCCTAGGTGCTAGTCCAGCAACGAACATAGGAAGTGTTAGTGTACATCAAACTATGAGACTACATATAAAGAAGCATGCAACTGCAACTTGATTCCAGCAACTACCTTATTGCTGTTGAAGCTCACGAAGTTCATCTGATCTTGCCAACTCGTCTTGTGTCAAGAGTGCTTCGGAAGTAGTGACGGGTGGCAAGGGAGCTTGGGAACGTGCTGCTAGCTGAGTTGACAAATGAGTAACTCATGTAGCTGGTGGTATTGTGGAAGGTGTTGCAACAACTAGGGATGTCTCTGCTTGTTTGGTGGCAGCTATTGGTTTCTGTTTGGCTTGTTCAGTGGCTTGTTCAGTGGCTCGTGTAGCATGGCATACCCCGTTTGTACAATTTTCTGCTAGACTTTGACCTTCTATTGCACCATCAGTACAAGCAGAATCTGAAGGATTCTTCTACTTCACTTTCCGTGTGTCCTTAGTACTAACACCATACCCTGTCATTCTGTATTCCTTCCTCTTTCTCTATGCCATGTTAAGTCAAGCTGACAAGAAAAAGGAACAATAATTTAGTTCTTCAAAACAAATTGATGCGTGATACAGACGAACTGAACTTTGATGTTAGACAACCACATGATAGGAGGATGTAATATGTACGAAAAATAGGACGGCATGAGATAACCAGAACTATGATGTGTAAATTAAGTAGAAGACATTTCACTAAATTAGAAGCAATGCAATGGAAGGTAGACACCATATGAAAGATGCTACAAATATCGCTCTGCCAAGTTAACAGTGTCTCATCATAACTGGCGTTTAAACAAATGTGAAGTAGTACAAGAAATAAATCATATGCAAGATGCAAACAACATCACACTACCAACTTAAAGGTCTCCCGTCATTAGTATCATTGCATATTCACAGCTTATGATGCGTAAACTAAGGAGAAGGCATTTCAACAAATTAGAAGCAATGAAAGCTAGACACCATATGAAAGATGCAACGAATATCACTCTACCAAGTTAAAACTGTCTCGTCATAAGTGTCATTTCAACAAATTAGAAGTAGTACAAGCTAGAAAAGAATGTGAGATGTAACCTATATCACACTCCCAAGTCAAACGTGTCTTATGATAAGTGATTGTTGCAGGTTACACAAAAGTAGTACTTTGATGTAAGAACATGGTGTGATAGACAGATATTGTATGTTCTAGAAACAGGAACACGTGTCTTATTCACAAGTATAATGGGTAAAGTAACCAGATGGAATTCAACAAAATTAGAAGCAATACAAGCTAGACATCATACATAACATGCAACCACATATAACGGTGCCAAGTTAGAGGGAGCACCTGTGATGGTGCACTAGGGGAGACGTGCTCATCATTGATACGTCTCCAACATATCGATAATTTTTGATTGTTCCATGCTATTATATTATCTGTTTTGGATGTTTAATGGGCTTTATTATGCACTTTTATATTATTTTGGGACTAACCTACTAACCAGAGGCCCAATGCAAATTGCTGTTTTTTTGCCTATTTCAGTGTTTCGTAGAGAAGGAATATCAAACGGAGTCCAAACGGAACGAAACCTTCGGGAGAGTTATTTTTGGAACAAACGCAATCCAAGAGACTTGGAGTGGACGTCAAGGAAGCAACGAGGCGTCCACGAGGTAGGGAGGCACGCCCAGGGGGGTAGGCGCGCCCCCACCCTCGTAGGCCCCTTGTGGCTCCACCGACCTACTTCCTTCGCCTATATATACTCATCTACGCTGAAAACATCCAGGAGCACCATGAAACCCTATTTCCACCACCGCAACCTTCTGTACCCGTGAGATCCCATCTTGGGGCCTTTTCCGGCGCTCCGCTGGAGGGGGAATCGATCACGAAGGGCTTCTACATCAACACCATAGCCTCTCTGATGATGTGTGAATAGTTTACCACAGACCTTCGTGTCCATAGTTATTAGCTAGATGGCTTCTTCTCTCTCTTTGGATCTCAATACAAAGTTCTCCTTGATTCACTTGGAGATCTATTTGATGTAATACTTTTTGCGGTGTGTTTGTCGAGATCTGATGAATTGTGGGTTTATGATCAAGATTATCTATGAACAATATTTGAATCTTCTCTGAATTCTTTTATGCATGATTTGATATCTTTGCAAGTCTCTTCGAATTATCAGTTTGGTTTGGCCTACTAGACTGATCTTTCTTGCAATGGGAGACGTGCTTAGCTTTGGGTTCAATCTTGCGGTGTTCGATCCCAGTGACAGAAAGGGAAATGACACGTATTGTATTGTTGCCATCGAGGATAAAAAGATGGGGTTTATATCACATTGCTTGAGTTTATCCCTCTACATCATGTCATCTTGCCTCATGCGTTACTCTGTTCTTATGAACTTAATACTCTAGATGCATGCTGGATAGCGGTCGATGTGTGGAGTAATAGTAGTAGATGCAGAATCGTTTCGGTCTACTTGTCACGAACGTGATGCCTATATACATGATCATGCCTAGATATTCTCATAACTATACACTTTTCTATCATTGCTCGACAGTAATTTGTTCACCCACCATAGATTATGCTATCTTGAGAGAAGCCACTAGTGAAACCTATGGCCCTCGGGTCTATTTTCCATCATATAAGTTTCCGATCTATTTTATTTAGCAATCTTTACTTTCCAATCCATATCATAAAAATACCAAAAATATTTATCTTATTATCTCTATCAGATCTCACTTTTGCAAGTGGCTGTGAAGGGATTGGCAACCCCTTTATCACGTTGGTTGCAAGGTTCTTATTTGTTTGTGTAGGTACAAGGCGACTTGCATGTAACCTCCTACTAGATTGATACATTGGTTCTCAAAAACTGAGGGAAATACTTATGCTGCTTTGCTGCATCACCCTATCCTCTTGAAGGGAAAACCAACGCATGCTCAAGAGGAAGCAAGAAGGATTTCTGGCGCCGTTGCCGAGGAGGCTTATGCCAAGTCAAGTCAAGATTTGATCTCCCAGCAACTAGCCATTTTTGTCACCATTGCCGGGGAGATCAACGCACAAGTCAAGACATACCAAGTACCCATCACAAACTCTTATCCCTCGCATTACATTATTTTCCATTTGCCTCTCGTTTTCCTCTCCCCCACTTCACCTTTGCCGTTTTATTTGCCCTTTTTCGTTTGCCTCTTTTTGCATACCTTTTGTGTGCTCGCTCTTTGTTGGATTTGCCGCCATTATGTCTGAAACTGGGGAGGTTATCGCTGATAAGGACAATAGTAATAACATGGGAAACTTTGATACTTTTGATGATCCTCTTGAAGAACCTACTATCTTACACACTAAAAAGTTTTGGATCGGTAGTGGTAATATTATTGGGAAGGGAGTTATTCAAGATTTCTTTACTTGTGCCAGTGCTTTGCCCACTATGGGTGGATCTATTCTTCATAGAACTAGTAGTCTTGCAGATGCTATATCTTTGCTCATAGTTGAACTTGAAAGACAGTTTATTCACATGCATCCTTGCATACAAATATTTTTTCTAGAATTTTCCAATGTTGAGCATTCTTCTGTTTAGCGAGCAGCTACTATCTTTTTGGCACACGAGTTCATATTTATAATGAAAGAGGCGAAAGAAATTTTTGCGCATTATAGGGTGGACGCTGGTCGTCCTCCCATAGAAGGTATCCTTTTTAATCAAGAAGACACAATGCGTTTACAATCTTTAGATCATGTTGCTTATAATGAAAACCTTCGATAGAAGGTTCCTACCAATGTTCTAGTTGATAGAATTTCTAAACTCAATGATGATTTTTCTATCCAAAACAATGGGTTACTGATGTCTACTACACAACCTTCTTCTTGTAGACGTCGTTGGGCCTCCAAGTGCAGAGGTTTGTAGGACAGTAGAAAATTTGCCTCAAGTGGATGACCTATGGTTTATCAATCCGTAGGAGGCATAGGATGAAGATGGTCTCTCTCAAGCAACCCTGCAACCAAATAACAAAGACTCTCTTGTGTCCCCAACACACCCAATACAATGGTAAATTGTATAGGTGCACTAGTTCGGCGAAGAGATGGTGATACGAGTGCAATATGGATGGTAGATAAAGGTATTTGTAATCTGAAAATATAAAAACAGCAAGGTAACTAATGATAAAAGTGAGCGTAAACAGTATTGCAATGATAGGAAATAAGGCCTAGGGTTCATACTTACGCTAGTGCAAGTTCCCTCAACAATAATAGCATAATTGGACCACATTACTATCCCTCAACATGCAACAAAGAGTCACTCCAAAGTCACTAATAGCGGAGAACGAACGAAGAGATTATGGTAGGGTACGAAACCACCTCAAAGTTATTCTTTCCAATCAATCCGTTGGGCTATTCCTATAAGTGTCACCAACAGCCCTAGAGTTCGTACTAGAATAACACCTTAAGACACAAATCAACCAAAACCCTAATGTCACCTAGATACTCCAATGTCACCTCAAGTATCCGTGGGTATGATTATACGATATGCATCACACAATCTCAGATTCATCTATTCAACCAACACATAGAACCTCAAAGAGTGCCCCAAAGTTTTTACTGGAGAATCACGACGAAAACGTGTGCCAACCCCTATGCATAGGTTCATGGGCGGAACCCACAAGTTGGTCACCAAAACATACATCAAGTGAATCACGTGATATCCCATTGTCACCACAGATATCCATGGCAAGACATACATCAAGTGTTCTCAAATCTTTAAAGACTCAATCCGATAAGATAACTTCAAAGGGGAAACTCAATCCATTACAAGAGAGTAGAGGGGGAGGAGAAACATAAGATCCAACTATAATAGCAAAACTCGCGATACATCAAGATCGTGCCAAATCAAGAACACGAGAGAGAGAGATCAAACACATAGCTACGGGTACATACCCTCAGCCCCGAGGGAGAACTACTCCATCCTCGTCATGGAGAGCACCGGGATGATGAAGATGGCCACCGGAGAGGGATTGCCCCCTCCGGCAGGGTGCCAGAACGGGTCTAGATTGGCTTTCGGTGGCTACGGAGGCTTCTGGAAGCGGAACTCCCGATCTATTGTGCTCACGGATGTTTTTAGGGTATATGGAGATATATAGGTGGAAGAAGTACGTCAGGGGGGGGGGGCACGAGGGGCTCACGAGGGTGGAGGGCGCGCCCAGGGGGGTGCGCGCGCCCCCCTGCCTCGTGACCTCCTCGTAGATCCCCCAACGTGCACTCCAAGTCTTCTGGGCTTATTTCCTTCCAAAAATGAGTTCCGTGAAGTTTCAGGTCAATTGGACTCCGTTTGATTTTCCTTTTCTTCGAAACCCTAAAACAGGGTAAAAACAGAAACTGGCACTGGGCTCTGGGTTAATAGGTTAGTCCCAAAAATGATATAAAAGTGTATAATAAAGCCCATAAACATTCAAAACAGTAGATAATATAGCATGGAGCAATCAAAAATTATAGATACATTGGAGACGTATCAACATCCCCAAGCTTAATTCATGCTCGTCCTCGAGTAGGTAAATGATAAAAACAGAATTTTTGATGCGGAGTGCTACTTGGCATAATTTCAATGTAATTCTTCTTAATTGTGGCATGAATATTTGGATCCGAAAGATTCAAGACAAAAGTTTAATATCGACATAAAAATAATAATACTTCAAGCATACTAACTAGGCAATCATGTCTTCTCAAAATAACATGGCCAAAGAAAGTTATCCCTACAAAATCATATAGTCTGGCTATGCTCCATCTTCACCACACAAAAAATTTAAATCATGCACAACCCCGATGACAAGCCAAGCAATTGTTTCATACTTATGATGTTCTCAAACTTTTCAATCTTCACGCAATATATGAGCGTGAGCCATGGATATAGCACTATAGGTGGAATAGAATGGTGGTTGTGGAGAAGACAAAAAAGGAGAAGATAGTCTCACATCAACTAGGCGTATCAACGGGCTATGGAGATGCCCATCAATAGATATCAATGTGAGTGAGTAGGGATTGCCATGCAACAGATGCACTAGAGCTATAAGTATATGAAAGCTCAACAAAAGAAACTAGTGGGTGTGCATCCAACTCGCTTGCTCACGAAGACCTAGGGCATTTTGAGGAAGCCCATCATTGGAATATACAAGCCAAGTTCTATAATGAAAGATTCCCACTAGTATATGAAAGTGACAACATAGGAGACTCTCTATCATGAAGATCATGGTGCTACTTTGAAGCACAAGTATGGTAAAAGGATAGTAGCATTGTCCCTTCTCTCTTTTTCTCTCATTTTTTTATTTTTTATTTTTTTATTTGGGCCTTATCTTTTTTTATGGCCTCTTTTTTCGGGGCTTCTTTGGCCTCTCTTTTTTTGTCCGGAGTCTCATCCTGACTTGTGGGGGAATCATAGTCTCCATCATCCTTTCCTCACTGGGACAATGCTCTAATAATGATAATCATCACACTTTTATTTTCTTACAACTCAAGATTTTCAACTCAATACTTAAGACAAGATATGACTCTATATGAATGCCTCTGGCGGTGTACCGGGATGTGCAATGATGCATGAGTGACATGTATGAATAATTATGAATGGTGGTTTGCCACAAATATGATGTCAACTACATGATCATGCAAAGCAATATGACAATGATGAAGCGTGTCATAATAAACGAAACGATGGAAATTTGCATGGCAATATATCTCGGAATGGCTATGGAAATGCCATAATAGTTAGGTATGGTGGCTGTTTTGAGGAAAGTAAATGGTGGGTTTATGGTACCGACGAAAGGTGCGCGGTACTTGAGAGGCTAGCAAGGGTGGAAGGGTGAGAGTGCGTATAATCCATGGACTCAACATTAGTCATAAAGAACTCATATACTTATTGCAAAAATCTACAAGTTATCAAAGCAAAGTATTACGCGCATGCTCCTAGGGGGATAGATTGGTAGGAAAAGACAATCGCTCGTCCCCGACCGCCACTCATAAGGAAGACAATCAATAAATAAATCATGCTCCGACTTCATCACATAACGGTTCACCATACGTGCATGCTACGGGAATCACAAGCTTCAACACAAGTATTTCTCAAATTCACAACTACTAAACTAGAATGACTCTAATATCACCATCTCCATATCTCAAAACAATCATCAAGCATCAAACTTCTCTTAGTATTCAATACTCTATATGAAAGTTTTTACTATTATTGGATGCCTAGCATATTAGGATTATTTAAGAAAATTACCATGCTATTTAAAACTCTCAAAATGATATAAGTGAAGAATGAGAGTTCATCTATTTCTATAATACCACCACCGTGCTCTAAAAAGATATAAGTGAAGCACTAGAGCAAATGACAAACTACACCGAAAGATATAAGTGAAGATCAGTTAGTAGTCGAATAATTATGCAACTATGTGAAGACTCTCTAACATTTAATAATTTCAGATCTTGGTATTCTATTCAAACAGCAAGCAAAACTAAATAAAATGACATTCTAAGAATGGCAAACATCATGTGAAGAAGCAAAAAACTTAGGATCAACCGATACTAACCGATAGTTGTTGAAGAAGAAAGGTGGGATGCCAACCGGGGCATCCCCAAGCTTAGACGCTTGAGACTTCTTGAAATATTATCTTGGGGTGCCTTGGGCATCCCTAAGCTTGAGCTTTTGTGTCTCCTTAATTCCTCTCATATCACGGTCTCCCTAAATCTCAAAAGCTTCATCCACACAAAACTCAACAAGGACTCATGAGATAGGTTAGTATAAACCATTGCAAAAACCTTATCATACTCTACTGTAGCAAATCACTAAAATTATTATTCAACATTGCATACTAAATTCCTCTGCATATTTAATAGTGCTATCCTCAAATAGAATCATTAAAGAAGCAAACATATGCAAACAATGCAAACATAACAACAATCTGCCTAAACAGGATAGTCTGTAAAGAATGCAGCAACATCCATACTTCCCTAGCTCCAGAAATTATGAAAGAAAATTCCCACTGTAGAAAATTTATCAGATCTTAATATGCAAAAGGTTTCAACATTTTATCACATTCTGACTTTTCTAGGGAATTATTGCAAGAACAGTAAACTTTCTGTTTTCAAGCAGCAACATGTATACTTGTAACATAGGCATAGTAAAGGCTATCAATGCCACTTTTATTGAAATAAAAGATGAAAAACATTGTTCTAAATAACAGCATGAAAATCCTAACAAAATAAATTGATGCTCCAAGCAAAACACATATCATGTGGTAAATAAAAATATAGCTCCAAGTAAAGTTACCGATGAACGAAGACGAAAGAGGGGATGCCTTCCGGGGCATCCCCAAGCTTAGACTCTTGGCTATCCTTGAGTATTACCTTGGGGTGCCTCGGGCATCCCCAAGCTTAGGCTCTTGCCACTCCTTATTCCATAGTCCATCGAATCCTTACCCAAAACTTGAAAACTTCACAACACAAAACTTAACAGAAAACTCGTAAGCTCCATTAGTACAAGAAAATAAATCACCACTTGAAGGTACTGTAATGAACTCATTCTTTATTTATATTGGTGTTAAACCTACTGTATTACAACTTCTTTATGGTTTATAAACTATTTTACTAGCCATAGATGCATCAAAATAAGTAAACAACACATGAAAAACAGAATCTATCAAAAACAGAACAGTCTGTAGTAATCTGGATCAAACGTATACTTCTAGAACTCATAAAATTCTCAAATATATTGCTGAACCTGAGGAATTTATCTATTAATCATCTGCAAAAATAATTAACTAAATATCGCTCTCCAAATAAAAATAGCAGCAATTCTCGTGAGCGCTAAAGTTTCTGTTTTTTACAGCATGATCAACAAGACTCTCCCCAAGTCTTCCCAAAGGTTCTACCTGGCACAAACACTAATTAAAAGCATAAAACCACATCTAAACAGAGGATAGATGAATTATTTATTACTAAACAGGAGCAAAAAGTAAAGAACAAGAATAGGATTGGGTTGCCTCCCAACAAGTGCTATCGTTTAACGCCTCTAGCTAGGCATGATGATTTCAATGATGCTCACATAAAAGATAAGAATTGTAACATAAAGAGAGCATCATGAAGAATATGACTAGCACATTTAAGTCTAACCCACTTCCTATGCATAGGGATTTTGTGAGAAAACAACTTGTGGTAACAAGAATCAACTTGCATAGGAAGGTAAAACAAGCATAACTTCAAAACTTTAAGCACATAGAGAGGAAACTTGATATTATTGCAATTCCTACAAGCATATATTCCTCCCTCATAATAATTTGCAGTAGAATCATGAATGAATTCAACAATATAACCACCACCTAAAGCATTCTTTTCATGATCTACAAGCATAGAATTTTTATTACTCTCCACATAAGCAAAATTCTTCTCATTCGGAATAGTGGGAGCAAACTCAACGAAATAACTATCATGTGATTGAAAATTAAGATCAAGATGACAAGTTTCATGGTTATAATTATTCTTCAAAGCATATGTGTCATCACAATAATCATCATAGATAGGAGGCATGCTTGCATCATAATAAATTTGCTCATCAAAACTTGGGGGACAAAATATATCATCTTCATCAAACATAGCTTCCCCAAGCTTGTGGCTTTGCATATCATTAGCATTATGGATATTCAAGGAATTCATACTAACAACATTGCAATCATGCTCATCATTCAAATATTTAGTGCCAAACATTTTATAGATTTCTTCTTCTAGCACTTGAGCACAATTATCCTTTCCATCATACTCACGAAAGATATTAAAAAGGTGAAGCGTATGAGACAAACTCAATTCCATTTTTTATAGTTTTCTTTTATAAAAAAACTAGTGATAAAACAAGAAACTAAAAGACTCGATTGCAAGATCTAAAGATATACCTTGAAGCACTCACCTCCCCGGCAACGGCGCCAGAAAAGAGCTTGATGTCTACTACACAACCTTCTTCTTGTAGACGTTGTTGGGCCTCCAAGTGCAGAGGTTTGTAGGACAGTAGCAAATTTCCCTCAAGTGGATGACCTAAGGTTTATCAATCCGTAGGAGGCGTAGGATGAAGATGGTCTCTCTCAAGCAACCCTGCAACCAAATAACAAAGAGTCTCTTGTGTCCCCAACACACCCAATACAATGGTAAATTGTATAGGTGCACTAGTTCAGCGAAGAGATGGTGATACAAGTGCAATATGGATGGTAGATAAAGGTATTTGTAATCTGAAAATATAAAAACAGCAAGGTAACTAATGATAAAAGTGAGCGTAAATGGTATTGCAATATAGGAAATAAGGCCTAGGGTTCATACTTTCGCTGGTGCAAGTTCCCTCAACAATAATAGCATAATTGGATCACATAACTATCCCTCAACATGCAACAAAGAGTCACTCCAAAGTCACTAATAGCGGAGAACGAACAAAGATATTATGGTAGGGTACGAAACCACCTCAAATTTATTGAAAGTGCGTTATATCGACTAGAGGGGGGGTGAATAGGCGATTTTTATGAAAGTCTTCAAAACGTGGAAGTTATGAAGACAAACGATAGAAATAAACCTATTACCCTGCAGCGGAAGGTAGACTACACTAGGCAAGCCATAGTCAAGTATTCAATAGAGTGAAAGCACAATGACTAATAGCAGCAATGTAGTAAGGATCAGGTAGGAAGATATTGTGAAGCCACAAAGAACACGCAGTCACTCAGTGAAGACAAAAGATAGTGCTGTCGGCGTTCTGGGAACGGGGGTCCCCAGACTTGCCTGCCTGCGGCCCGTGGCGTGGCTCAAAGGGGGCCCAGCATGGCCCATCTTCATCAACACAAGACTCAAGACCCTCGCGAGGGGCCAAGCCTCGCGGGGCGGATGACACGGACCTTCATCAGGCACAGCCTCGTCAGGCTGGCTCGCGAGGAGGCGGAGAGATCAAGGCAGGGTACCTCGTGAGGTGCCCATGACGCCAGCCATGACGACACGGGGCGCCAGGCGGGTGCCAGCCTGTGCAGCGTCCACCTTTCCTCTTTGGTGCAAAGGGAACAAGCGCAGCCGCAGAGTACCAAGACATCAGGTAAGGGTTGCCATTTCGGTGCAACGAGACCAAGACCATGAGGACTACAAGACGGAGGTCACCATGGAGCCCAAGACGGCGTCATCACCAAAGCTTTGCACAGGTGAAGACTGCTTTTGTCAGGATAGTTGATACTTGCTGTCCCCCTTCAAATTAGCCCGCCATTGTTGGCTCCCTTCCCGCTCAATATTTGGGAAGAGGACCAGGGCCTCTATAAATAGGACCAGCCGCCCACATAGCAAGGGGTTCTGGTTCGATTCGGTCGTTGGCTAGAGAGAGAGAGAGAGAGAGAGAGATAGAGAGAAAGGTGGATGAACTCCTCTCAGCAGTTCATCGCCCCACCCAAGAACAGACCCTCGCGAGGTTGTTCTTCCTTGTATTGTTCATCATCATCAGCCCCAAGAGGCAATCCACCCACCACACACTAGAGTAGGGTATTACACCACAACGGTGGCCCGAACCAGTATAAACCTTGTGTCTCTTGTGCATTTCTTTCAGTAGTCTAGATCTTTGTGAGACGGAGAGGTAGAAGGCGTAATCTCCGCGCGCACCCCAGTGTTCGAACCTTAAGGGTCTGCCGGAAGCCGAAATCCGACATTTGGCGCGCCAGGTAGGGGTGCGCCAGAATTCGTCTTCCACCGCTAAAGCACCGGAATTCGTCTTCCACCGCTTCGTTCTCCTCCTACCGTCGCATCCATGTCCGACGCTCGTTGGGCCTGCGCCGAGCGCCGGGCCGCCATCGCTTCCCGCGTCGCCCAGACAGGGCCCGTCGGCGGGCATCCTCGTCGTTCCCCGTCGCCTGCCATCAACGCCGCCACCGGCTCGGCGGGGGGCGAGCAGCAAGCTTCGTCTCAGCATCCTTCCGTGTGGCAAGACGGCCGCACCGCTACTCCATCGCTTGCACCAGCTGGTTCTTCGTCCCGCGCGCTCCGTGCACCCTTGGAGGCTCGAGCTGCGCTCCTCGCGTCAAACGAGCTCCTGTGCTACCGTCCCGTCGACGACGTCTACGACGAGTGGCTCGACCGCGTCGCCGAGCTCGTCCGCGCCGCAGGGGGCTCTTCAGCGCCGTCCGTTCCGCTGCGCCACACCCCGCCCCGCGCGGGCAACGAAGTTCTGCAGGCATACCAGCCGCCTCCTCCCCAAGAAGACGCCATGGCTCCAAGGCGCGTGGCCCCTGGGCGGAACCCGCTCCGTCAGGTGCCAGCGCAGCAAGAACGGAGCTGCCAAGAAGTCCCTCGCCCGCCAGGAGCTGCCCGGGCGCTCCCTGCTCCAGCACGCCGTGACCCTGCTCCGGCTCCGGCACACCAAGACCCTGCGCTGCTCCTAGCTGCAGTGCGTGGGGACCCTCAAGACCGAGCTCTCCACCAGCCGAGGCCTTTTGTGGCCACCGCAGGCTGCCGCACCTACACCACCGAGCTGCGTACCGTCATGTGGCCCGGCAAGTTCAAGCCAGACCTACCTCCTTGTTACGATGGCACCACTGACCCTGCCGAGTTCCTCCAGCTCTATGAGCTGGGGATAGAAGCTGCCAGCGGGGACAAGAAGGTCATGGCGAACTGGTTTCCCATGGCGCTCAAGGAAGGAGCTCGCACCTGGCTCCTGAATCTGGCTCCAGGCACGATCTCTTCCTCGGACCAGATGCGCACCCGCTTCATCGCCAACTTCCAAGGTACTCGCGACCGGCCGCCCACCGTGAGCGACATGCGCCGCATCAAGCAACAACCTGGAGAGACCCTGCAAAAGTACATCCAGTGCTTCAACAGCGCGCGCCTCAAGATCCCCAAGGTGTCTGAGGAGGCCATCATCTCGGCCTTCTCCGATGGTGTGTGCAACGTCAAGATGAAGGAGGAGCTGGCGATGCATGAAGACCTGTGCACCTCCCTGGAGCTGTTCAACTTGGCGACCAAGTGCACCAGGGCTGAGGAGGGACGCTTCTCCCTCCTCGAGCTGCCTGCCGCAGACCCAGAAGAGAAGAAGCCCAAGGCCAAGGACGTGAAGCGCAAGGGGGCTGTCGTGCTCGTAGCAGAACCAGACACCAAGCGGGGCAAAGATCTGCCGGAGTCCTCCCGGGGCGGCCGGTACTGTGTGTACCACGACCTCCACACCCACAACACCAACGAATGCCAAGAGCTCCGCGCCATGCGAGAAGGAAGGATCGGCCGTCGTCCCGAACGCGCCGATCGGGGCTACGATCGAGGAGGAGGAAGAAACGCGGGACACTGGGAAGACCGCGGCCCACGCCAAGGGTGGCGCGATCAACCTCGCGAGGATCACTGGAGAGACCTACCTCGCGAGGGGGACTGGAGGGATCAGCCTCGTGAGGATCGCCCATAGGGCCACGCAGGCCTCCCTCCACTGCCGCCTCAGCCAAGGAGAAACGAGGACCGCCATCAAGACAAGGGGGCTGGGGGCTTCCAGGAGCCGCGCGCCATCGCATGCATCCTGGGCGGAGCTCAAGCCCCAGCCTCCCAGCTTATCTTCAAGCAGTTTGCCCGCGAAGTGAACGCAGTCCTCCCCAGGCTTGAAGCAACGCGCCCTCTCAGGTGGTCGGCATGCGCCATCACGTTTAGCTCGGCAGATCAACTCAAGTGCGCAGCCACAGCCGGAGTCCTCCTGATGCTTTGTTCCCCAATCATCAGCAATGTGGTGGTCACCAAGACCCTCATCGATGGCGGGGCAGGGCTCAACGTCCTGTCCGTGGAAATGTTCAACAACCTCCAAGTGTCCTACAGCCAACTTCAGCCAACCAAGCCCTTCTCCAGAATCACCGACGGCTCCACGGTCCCAATCGGGCAGGTCCGCCTCCCTGTCACCTTCGGGCCACGCGACAACTACCGCACCAAGCTCATCGACTTCGACGTCGCCCACATTCGCCTGCCGTACAACGCCATCCTCGGGTACCCAGCGCTGGCCAAGTTCATGGCCGTGACTCACCATTGCTACAACGTCCTCAAGATGCCAGGAAGTGGCGGAGTCATCACGGTGCCCTGTGAAGAGAAGGACGCGGTGTGTTCCCTGGAGCGAGCCTTTCAGGCTGCGACACTGGAAGACCCGGATCGCGGAAGCAGGAGGCTTGCCGAGACCACCCCCAAGAAGAAGAAGACATCGCCCGGACCGGCCCCTTGGGAGGCGGGTCCCTCAGGGCTCGCATCTGCCCAGGGGGAACCCCCTTCCATCGCATAGGAAGGCGCGCCCAGCTCCCTCCTCAGGCAGGGCTCATGGGCTCTCCCCTGGAGGGCCACCGACCTAGCCAGGGTCACGAGGGAGGCGCTTGGGCACCACATGGAGGCCTGTTTCAAAGCACGTTTCCCTCAAGAAGGAGCAAGGCAAGGAAGGTCGGACCTGCAGGAGTTCATCGACAAGGCCATCCAAGAGCTACAGGAGTCAAGGATCATGAGAGGTTGCCGCCGTCTACCGGCTGTGGCTCCCCATCCGGGCAAGGATGGTGAGCTGCGCGTCTGCATCGATGTACCAGGGCTCAACCAAGCCGCCACGATGGGGCGCCTCTGGCCCTCGCGAGTGGGGCGCTGTGGGGGACCGCCCCACAGCTACGTTCGCATGCCTTACGGCCTGCCGAGCGCGGTTGCAACGCGCCAGCGCCTCATGAGGGGCATCATGGAAGCACAAGAAGACAGGCGTTCCGCAGCCTTGGCGGAGATGGAGATGACGCGCCAAGAGCTACCAGTGCCTCCGGAGCCTCCCGAGGCCCCTGGGCCTGGGGGCTTGTGAGGATCGGCTACCGCAGCCCGCCGAGTCTGCTGCACCAACACCCCTTCTTCCTCGACACCCCCAGGTGACATCTTACAAGTTTCATTCCCGGCTGGGAGCGCCCTCCCAGGGCTGCATCGTTCCCAAGCCGCGTGGGTCCGTCCCTGCGGTATGTATCCCTTTACTTCACGTCGTTAGCTTGCTTCATTGGGGGCGCCCCTCGGGCTGCATCATCCCCAAGTCGCTCGGGCCAGGCCCAGCGGCATGTATCTCCCTTGCGTTTATCTCCAGCTATGCATTCGCCCGTCCTGCTTGATTACTTGATACCTATCCACGGCACCTCTTCTTCTCCATGTCGACCATTTGCACGTTAAAGGGGGGGTGCCTGAGCATCGCGACTCAGGGCTCTTACTGGCTCTCCAGCCCTCACCCTCTGGCCATGTCCACGGCATCGCGACCTGGCATACCAGCGATGGCTGAGACAAGCTCGAGGGCTGGGACCCGAGGACGTAGAGTGCCGACATCTAACTAAATTTGCAGGAACACAGCACAAGATAAGGCCCAGTGCCAGGCGCAACCCGCCTAGAGGTAGGGCCTCGTGAGTCCCGCGCTGGCTCACGGGTGTCCAGATACACCTCACCTAGCCCTACCATGCCGGCCACGTGTCAGGGCGGGGCTGTACACGCCCTGGGGGCTCCTCCCGAAGGGGAGCTCCCTCCCACGTACCAGTGGAAGCACCATGCTCCGCGCTGGATGACGACACTGCCGAGGAGCAGCTATGCCCGTACACATGCGGAAGCTCTATGCTCCACGCTAGTGATAAACAACTGAGGGTGGCCCCCAGGCCACATCAACCTCAGGGAGCCCAGAGCTCAGTGTCTAGCCTCATCGCAACGCCTCCCCTCAGGAGCGCCAGCGAGAGGGCTGGGCACGGGGGCTGCGCCTGGGTCACGCCCGGACGTACGCCACCCAGCCAGGCCCCTCGGGCCTGGTTAGCCACACGTCTCTCCCCGAGCGGAGCCGAGGTATGAAGGACATTTGAGCGTCAAGGGGGACCCCTGAGCATCGCGACTCAGGGGCCTAAATGGTCCCGTAGCCCCTCACTCACTAGTTTCGAAAGGCTAGCGCTGGGTGAGGCACGCGCGGGGCCGGGCTCTGCAGACATAGAACGGTAGTACCACATGCATCCTGCCTCATCACTTGCTGTTTGCGCATCAAGGGGGACTCCTGAGCATCGCGACTCAGGAGCCTACCTGGCTCCGTAGCCCCTCACTCCTTTGGTCCCGTCCTGGTTTCCGGTCGGGGCTAATGCTGGGTGAGGTACGCGCGGAGTCGGGATCTGCAGATGTAGAACAGAAGATCCACCTATATCACACCTCCCTACTTGTTGTTCGTGCGCCAAGGGGGACTCCTGAGCATCGCGACTCAGGAGCCTAACTGTCTCCGTAGCCCCTCACTCCTTTGGTCCCGTCTCGGTTTCCGGTCGGGGCTAATGCTGGGTGAGGTACGCACGGGGCCGGGCTCTGCCGGCATAGAACACAAACAAGTAGGGAAGAAAAGCATAAAATTCAAGGAACTTAAAAGCAAATATTACAGTCCATACCATCTCAACACCAAACGCAAGTTTAAACGCCTCCCCGAGGCATGATGCATGTGCAGGAATTAAAAGCAGGACAGGAACAACAGCGGAGTCATTTGGCGGCGGCAGAACAGCGCGGGTGGCCCCGCTTCATGGAGCATCACGACCGGAAGCATCCTGCTTCGGCTTGGTGCTGAAGGCCCGGAACTTCCCCAGCAGAGCCTCTACGCGACCCTTCACGGCCTCGGCTGCGGCGGCAGCACCCTCGCCGCTTACTGGCTCCAACAGGCTGTCAAGGTCAGCGTTGGGGTCACGAAGGTAGATGTGGGTGAAGACCCGCGTCAGCGCAGCAGAAGACAGGACACGCGCCTCGGCCTCGGCCGTGGGGCCAAGGCCAAGGGTGACATCCTCAAGAGCATGAACCAGGAAGGGAAGTAGCTTGGCGGGGCCGTCCTCGTCGCCGGCCAGCGGGATCTCCAGGCCGCTGGCGCAGAGCATCTTCAGCGAAGCATGAGCCTTCTTCTCCATGTCAGCAAAGGCCACGCGGTTCTCGGCAAGAACCAGGGCCTTCTTGTCCAGCTCGACCTTCGTCGCCTCCAACTCCTCCCCTAGTGCGCTCAGGCGGTCGCGGCGCTTCTTGAGCTTGGCCTCCCGGCCCTCGATGGCCACCTCGCGAGCCTTCATGCCTTCTTCCTGCTCCTGGCGAAGACGAACCTCTTTCGCGAGCTGATCCCGCAGGCCTTGCAGCTCGTCCTCCAGCGCCTTGCAACGATTGCGGGCTTCAACCACCTCCCCCAGGGCTGCGTCACGAGCAACCTTCGTCTCACGGACGGCCTGCCTCTCCTCGTCACAGGCCGTCGAGGCTTGGACCAGCGCCGCCCGGATCGAGGCGTCGGAGCGGATCCATCCTGAAGCTAGCTCCAAGCGCCCGGCCACCAGGCGAGGGTCGGCAAGAAGGTCCTACCGCTGCCGGTCCAGTCCAGCAACAGCACGCTCCAGGACGGCAGGAGAAGTTGGAGAAGCAACAGTCGGCGGAACGGGGGGAGAAGGCGGCGACGACAAGATCACAGCGTCCTGAGGTGGAGCCTGCTGCGCCCCAGCGGCTGTGGTGGTGGTAGTGGGCAAAGGCACCACAGGAGTCACTTGGGCCATGGGGGCTGAGCTCACCCCAGCCAGCTCGGCCAGGCCTCGCGAGGACAAACGGGCGGGAGAAGCCCGCGCACCACGGTCACCCTCCTCCGCAGACGGAGGCGCTCCCGTGGATGGAGCCTCAGGAGCTCCCTTTAGCTTCTTCGCCGCGGGCGCCAGCCTATTCAAGAAATACGAACGTCAAGCCTCGGCAGCGGAACAAGAAACGGAGACAAAGGTCAAGCACTTACGGGTCATCGCCGGTGAGCTCGGGAAGCCTCCGGCCAAACTTGAAGCTTGACAGCCGGCTGGAAGGGTGAACCTCTGAAGCAGAAGGCGCGTCTGCAGACTGCCCCGAGGCAGGGGCAGACCCGCGGGAGATCAGCCCGGTCCTGTCCTTCTTCGGGATCAGGGGCAAGCTCCCGCCGACCTGCTCGTCTCCATCCTCGTCTTCATCGCTCGAAGAAAGGTGGAGACTGCGGAGCCTGCGCCGAGAGAAGGGGGCCCTCGACTCTCCGTCGGTCGCCTCGGAGTCGGGCCCCTTTTCCCGCTCCTCTTCGTCCTCCTCCTCGCTGGAGTCGTCGGAGGGCACGTCCACCGGTCCCACGGAGGTCACCACGGGCACGAGCCCGTCCCCATTGAAAACGGGTATGGACTTCACCACCTGCCCCCAGTCGTCGCGAAGGAACAAGGGCTTGGGAGCGCCCTCCAGCCTTGCCACCTTGCCCCCGACCAGAGATTGGAGGACCGCGGCCAAATCTTCATCGCCCAAGGCCACGGGGCTCGAATGAGGCCTCCACATCGGAGGTGAGTACCGCCGGAGTGGAGCCAGCTGGTGCTCCAGGAACTCCCTCAGCAGCGACGCACCGGTCAACTTCGCCGCCGCCGTGCTGGCCGGCCTTAGGTCTGCGTCCATCTTCTCCAACATCAGTTTCGCGCGGGGGTCTGTGAGCTCCTCTTGGGACCAGTCGCTGGAGCTCGCGGGCTGCTCCGTGGGCAAGTTAAACTTGGGTGGACGCGCCCGGCATCTACCAAGACCCACTTGCTCCTGAAGCCCTCAATCCTCTTCCCGGGATTCGAGATGGCGATGGTGCCGCCATATGCAACGAAGCTCACGCACGCGGAAGGAGAACCGCGAGAGACCCGGAGGGAGAAGTAGTGGCGTAGCAAGGCCACTGAAGGCTGCACCCCTACGTGGGCCTCGCAGTAGTAGGCGAAGATCGCCAGGAGAAGGACGGAGTTGGGGTGGAGATGTAGAGCTTGCAAGTTGTAATGGCGGAGGACAGAGAAGAAAAACTCGGAGAAGGGAGGCACCAGGCCCACGGCAATGGAGCTTACAAAGAGAGGATAGAAGGTGCTCCCTCGGCCCTCGGGGGTGGCGGAGCCGGCCTTGAACACCTGCGCCCCATGGATGCCCTGCGTCGCCGCCATCTGGCGCAGCCGGGCAAGGCTCGCCTTGGACACGTTCGGCGAGTCCAGAGCGGGTGAGTACCAAGCTTGGGCCAGAGACTGACGAGGCGCCATGGCTTCCTAGGTCACGTAGCCGGAGTAGATCTGGAAATTTGGAGGAAGAAGGGGGAGGCGCAAGAAAGGGGATCTGAGCAGCACAGGGCAAAGTCGGGGCAGATGTCGTTCCTCTATCTACCTGCACGGTTGCAGGAGCACTCACGTCCCATCAACCGCCACACGGCGCCCAAGGCCGCAGGCTGTTAGGGCCCGCGGCGCTTCGCCCTTACCCTTTCGCCTCTCGGCACGGCCAAGCCCGGGAGCGCCTTGGGCCCAGGCGCTACTATCGGCGTTCTGGGAACGGGGGTCCCCAGACTTGCCTGCCCGCGGCCCGCGGCGTGGCTCAAAGGGGCCCCAGCACGGCCCATCTTCATCAACACAAGACTCAAGACCCTCGCGAGGGGCCAAGCCTCGTGGGGCGGACGACACAGACCTTCATCAGGCACGGCCTCGTCAGGCTGGCTCACGAGGAGGCGGAGAGATCAAGGTAGGGTACCTCGCGAGGTGCCCGTGACGCCAGCCATGACGACACGGGGCGCCAGGCGGGTGCCAGCCCGCGCAGCGTCCACCTTTCCTCTTTGGTGCAAAGGGAACAAGCGCAGCCGCGGAGTACCAAGGCATCAGGTAAAGGTTGCCATTTTGGTGCAACGAGACCAAGACCAGGAGGACTACGAGACGGAGGTCACCATGGAGCCCAAGACGGCGTCATCACCAGAGCTTTGCGCAGGCGAAGACTGCTTTTGTCAGGATAGTTGATACTTGCTGTCCCCCTTCAAATTAGCCCGCCATTGTTGGCTCCCTTCCCGCTCAATATTTGGGAAGAGGACCAGGGCCTCTATAAATAGGACCAACCGCCCACATAGCAAGGGGTTCTGGTTTGATTCGGTCATTGGCTAGAGAGAGAGAGAGATATAGAGAGAAAGTTGGCTGAACTCCTCTCAGCAGTTCATCGTCCCACCCAAGAACAGACCCTCGCGAGGTTGTTCTTCCTTGTATTGTTCATCATCATCAGCCCCAAGAGGCAATCCACCCACCACACACTGGAGTAGGGTATTACACCACAACGGTGGCCCGAACCAGTATAAACCTTGTGTCTCTTGTGCATTTCTTTCAGCAGTTTATATCTTTGTGAGACGGAGAGGTAGAAGGCGTAATCTCCGCACACACCCTAGTGTTCGAACCTTAAGGGTCTGCCGGAACCCGAAATCTGACAAGTGCGAACATACAATGACTTCATAAGGAGTAACAGTAAGTAAAGGGAAGGGAAGATGAAAGCAGTGACTCGCTGAAGACAATGATTTGTTTGACCAGTTCCAGTTGCTGTGACAACTGTACGTCTGGTTAGGGCGGCTAGGTATTTAAACCTTAGGACACACAGTCCCGGACACCCAGTCCTGAACACGCAGCTCAGGACACCTAGTCCTCACTGTATTCCCCTTGAGCTAAGGTCACACAGACCTCGCCCAATCACTCTGGTAAGTCTTCAAGGTAGACTCCCAAACCTTCACAGACTTCATTCACCGGTAATCCACAATGTCTCTAGGATGCTCAGAACGCGACGCCTAACCGGCTGGAGGATGCACAATCCTCAAGTGTAATAAGTCTTCAGATCACACAAACAAGAAGACTTAAGTGATGCCTAATTCTCTTTGGCTCTGGGTGGTTAGGGCTTTATCCTCGCAAGGAATTCTCTCTCAAAGGCTTCGATGTGGGTTGCTCTCAAATGACAAAAGCCGTACTCTGAATCTGAGCAGCCAACCGTTTATGGTTGTAGGGGTGGGCTATTTATAGCCACTTGGCAACCCGACCTGATTTGTCCAAAATGACCCCGGGTCACTAAGGAACTGACATGTGTTCCAACGGTCAGATTTCAAACTCACACGACAACTTTACTTGGGCTTCAAGCAAAGCTGACTTGCCCGACTCTGGATAAGATTCGCTCTTAAAGTCTTCACTCGAAGACATAGGTTTTGTTTAAGAATCACTTCAGTCATTCTGACTGGTTCTCTTGGACCCCACTTAATAGTATGGTGGTTCCTATGACTTAACATAGAAGAAAGAGAACTACGAAAGATCTAAGTCTTCGAGCTCCATAGGCTTCATGTGGTGTCTTCTCTTGTCATAGTCTGCAATGTGAGTATCTTCATATACCACCTTTGACTTCAATGTCTTCATACATTTTTAGGGGTCATCTCTGGTAGGAAAACCGAATCAATGAGGGACTTGTACCTGTGTTATCCTGCAATTCTCACAAACACATTAGTCCCTCAACTAGGTTTGTCGTCAATACTCCAAAACCAACTAGGGGTGGCACTAGATGCACTTACAATCTCCCCCTTTTTGGTGATTGATGACAAACTAGTTGAACTCAAAGTTGCAAGGGCTCCCCCTGAAGATGTGCATATAAGTAATTTGCTTTTGGAATGCAAATGCATATGGCAGGTTGTACTTGTGGAGATCCACCTCAACTTATGATGACAATCCACTATGCATGTGAAAGTATATGAAGATAATGACATGCATAATGGAAAATGGACGTCTGCAGAATGATCTAAGTGCGAAATTTATCGTCGCACATGCGGAATTTATCATCGCAACATAAGGTGGCAAATAAGTAGCAGACGACCATCGAGTTTAAGTGTTACAACTCAAAGAACCAAATGTAGCAAAACAAGAGTTGTAAGCACGAAGCAAAATATAAAGCACCCGCCCATATGGACCCGCTTGAAGACTATCAACCTCATATGCTTCTCCCCCTTTTGTCAGTAAGGACCAAAAAGGTTTGAAGACATAGAGCATCTACTCGTTCCCATGAGGAGTAGGTGAAGCAGCAGGGTTGTTGGTTGTGTTTGGCGGTGCTGAAGAGCTTGGAGCAGAGTCGAAGCATGCTGAAGGAGGTGGCGGTGAAGTAGCATCGTCTTCATCCTCGATTACTCTGGCATTCACAGTTGCAGCAGAGGAAGAGAAGTCAGAGTCTTCAAGGGATGGAGTTCGTCGCAGCACTACCCTTCAAGGAGGTGTGGAGTCAAACTTGAATCACTCAGTGAAGCCATCCTCTTGAAGATCATCTTCAGAACACATCAGTGTTAGCCCTTTCCATGTGCGGCGAGAGGTTTCATGGGCAACAAAAGCATTCTTGGTGGCAAGATTGCAAATGCAATTAACATCCACCAAGAGGCTTTGCATCTAACGCTTCAACCAGTCATGATGCCTATCCTGTTTCTGATGAAGAGCCATAAGAAGCTCTCGGTCGTTGAGAACACGAGTGCGCTTCTTGGGTCGTGGAGCAGTTGTACTGTCAGTGGCTTCAGTGAGAGCAGGATGCGGTGCATGTGTAGTGCCAGCCAAAGGATACACATGAGTTACGGCTTCAACGCCTTCAACATTCTGAGTGAAACTTTGATGCTCTGCATTCTGAAGACTGAGAGGTTCCTTGGTAGGCTCGGGATAGATGGCTTCAATAGACATATCCACATCAGGCAAAAAGATCCGATGGTTACGGGCCGAGGGCTGATATGAGATAGCGGGGTGAAGTTTGATCAGCCGCATCACCCAAGGAGCGTAGAACTTCAAACCAAACAGATTAGAGCCAGATGCAGCAAGTTGGCGAATGAAGAAATCCTGTGTATTGAAGCATTTTCCATGAAGAATGTAGAAGACCAAAGTCTTCATTGCACCTTCCAGCTTGGCATGGGGAGAATGTCTTTTGATTGGCCAGAGAGTTCGCCTTATGATGTGATAAATGGTTCTTGGAAGATACTCAAGATCTTCAACGAAGAACTCCGTGGGATAAGCAGCATCTTGGGGCAATGGCTTCATCATACTGAGCATCTGACTCATATTAGGTTCAGTCTTCTGAAAGATGCTCTCAATAGCTTCACTATGAAGCTGACAGCCATGCTCGTAGAGATCGCCAGGAGTGGGCAAACAAGTGAGCTCAATGATGTCAAAGGCTTTGGCTTCGTGATGAACGTTTCCTGTCATCCACTCCAGGACCCAAGTCTTCGGATCTCTGCTATACCCGCGGATGTGAAGTGTGGCATAGAATTGGAGCAGCAACTCTTCATTCCAATGCTCTTGGTCAGTGACGAACGGCAGCAGTCCAACCTCTTTGAAGCAATCCAGAGCTTCTTCCAGACAGGGCAGACCAGCTATTGCTTCAATGTCATAGCGCTTGTGTGGGAAGATGCGACCTTGGTTGTAAAGAACGCATGAGTAATAGCTTCGCTGCGGATAACTCCAGAACCGATCAGATGATATTCTTTCCTTGGTGTAGGGGTTCCTGGAGCTGTTGAAGAATGTGTTGTCTGCTCTGAAGCCATTGATATTGAAGGAGCCAGGTGCTGAAGCAGGACCTGGGAACCTTGGCAATCTTGGGATTGGCTTCTGTACCTGAGGCCTGTGCTCAACATGATAGTCGAATTAGGGACCGGCAGCAGACGCAGGAACAGAAGCAGCGGGATCAGTGGCTTCGCTGACTTCTGGTGCTTTTGTTGGTGAGGGCTCCAGATTTGCTTCAGCCATGACAGCGTCAGTGGCTTCAGTGGTGTTGGTGGTGGCAGCCGCAAGATTTTCAACCTCCACTTGACGAGCTGGAGGGTCGCTTATGATCACGTTCTCCTAGAGAACTGCTTCTTGGTGGGACAGGGGAGTAGCAGCTTGTGGTACTTCTTCTTCATCGGCTGATGTAGCCGGAATGTCTTCAGCTGTTTTAGCTTCAGACCCAGAGACTTGAGGCCTTGGACCTTTGCGAAGCCTGCGCAACGCGGGCGACGCCTGTGGAGTTTCTGTTGGCTGGGCCTCAGAGTCTTCTTCCTCTTGTGGGCGATCCGCCCACGAAGCATCCTGTGCTATTGGTGTCAGTGGACGACCAATGCTGATGAGTTCACTGTGCGTGAGCACAGGCGATGATACTTGTTGCACTACTAGAAAAAGGGCTATAGATGGGATTGACACTAATGGCGCACCAGACAAGCGGTGCGCCATTAGTATATACTAATGGCGCACCACCTTCTGGTACGCCATTAGAGTTGAAACTACTAATGGCGCACCTGGCCCAGGGTGCGCCATTAGTATCAAATTTTTTTTTGAACTAGTGCGCCTGTCCAAACATACTAATGGCGCATCCAGACACAGTGCGCCATTACTAGTTGTAACTAGTAATGGCGCACCTGTCGGAAAGTGCGCCACTAATGTTGTTTTTTTACTATATTTTTTATTCCTTTTTTTGCAAAACTACTAATGGCGCACTGTTCCACCGTGCGCCATTACTAGTTTAAACTAGTAATGGCGCACTGTGGGACAGTGCGCCATTAGTATGTTTTTTTGCAAAACTACTAATGGCGCACCACCAGAAGGTGCGCCATTAGTAACCTGGATTACTAATGGCACATTTGGAGTTGGTGCGCCATTAGTAAGTGGGCAGCAACAAGATATTTTGGACAGCCTCTCCTACCCACACTCACTTTCTCCCCACTTCATTCTCTCCACCTCCTCCTTGTCTCGGGTGCCTCCTCTTTTTCACCTCATTTCCACCATAGATTCATTCAATTTAAGTGGTTAAATTACCTTGTTTTGATAGGTAAGTAAGGGGGAAGCTATATTTATGTTGTTCTCCCTACAACAATGTGCACATGCACTTTTTATGGCCTAGCTAGATCTATGTATGTTCGTGGTGTTGCATATGTTTGTGGTGTTGCATATGTGTTTGTGTTTGGAGGTGTACCGGTATTTGAAATGCGATAGTTGCTAATATTTTGCCGGAATGTTGATTCATTTCCGTTTCGGCGAGAATTTTGGCATTAAGCATTCTTTTTCGTCCTATTTTTAGGGAAAGTCATGCCAAATTTTTTCTTCGTTCTAAAATATCGTTTTGCTCTACCCCGCAGGCGACCATGGTCCGCACGATGACCGAAGGCATTGTGAATAGGATTTTGAGGTCCGCGAAGGCCAAGATGCTTCAAAAGAATGAGACGGAGATAAGATGTCCGTGTCGAAGATGCAAGCTGAAGAGCCTTATTGCGGACCCGGAATCCGGGCAGGTGCGGGACCACCTGCTCTTGCGTGGTTTCATGGATGGCTATCGGTGGCAAGGTGATGAAGATGACTACGAAGTCATCCATGGGGGCCGGGCAAGAAATGAGGAAGGGAAGCAAGACAACCACCGCGGCTCAGGCGGGCAAGAAGACGAAGAATCCCCAGGAGATGATCACGACGGTGATGCTATACACAGTCATGATGTAGAAGATGCAGGACATGATGATGAGGAAGATGCTGGAGCAGACGACGGGCATGATCATGAAGATGATGATGCCGGCGGAGCAGACGATGCTGGACCATCGATGGGCTGGGTGCAGGACCCTCATATTCAAGAGCTGCTTCTCAAGCAGACGGATAACGCAAGAGCTGCCGCCCGAGAGAAAGCCAAGATGGATCAACTTGAGTTAGACGCGGTTACTCCATTGTATGAAGGATGCAGGCCCGAGGATACCCGCCTGAAAGTAACGCTCATGGCTCTGGAGATGAAGGTAAAACACAAAATGACCGACGCATGCTTCGACGAGAACATGTCATTCTGGCACGAACGTCTTCCCAAGGGGAACAAGTGCCCGACCAGTTTGGAGGAGGCAAAGAAAATCGTGTGTCCTCTGGATTTACCGCACGTGAAATACCATGTGTGCATGAACAATTGCATCATTTATCGGGACGAGCACGCGGAGTCTACCATATGTCCGGTGTGCGACGTCACTCGATACAAGAAGAGTAAGAAAGCTCCTCGAAAAGTGGTGTGGTACTTTCCAATCACTCCTCGTCTGCAGTGGTATTTCGTGGACCCTAAGGTAGCAACGCTCCTGCGTTGGCACGCGGATAGGGAGGAGAAGAAGCGAGAAGATGACGCAAATGATCCGGAGATAGATAAAAAAGACAAGATGCTGAGTCACCCTAAGGATGCGAGCCAGTGGCAAGCGTTGAACTTCGAAACCCAGAATTTGGGAAGGATCCAAGGAACATCGTGGTGGGCGCGAGCACCGATGGAGTCAATCCGTTTGGCAGCCAGAGAAGCACACATAGCACCTGGCCTGTGTTTGTGTGGACGTACAACCTTCCCCCCTGGTTGTGCATGAAGAGGAAGTACATTCACATGAGTATGCTAATTGAAGGGCCGAAACAACCAGGGAACAACATCAATCTGTATCTCGGGCTGCTGAAGGAGGAGCTAGACACACTGTGGAAAACGCCAGCCAATACGTGGGTCGCTGCAGAGAAAGAATATTTCCCTATGAGAGCCGCACTGCTCACAACGGTGCACGACTATCTCGGTTACGGATATCTCGTGGGGCAGGTAGTCCATGGATTTTCTGGATGCATAAGGTGCATGGATGACACAACGTATCGCCAGCTAGATAGAGATCCCGGGTCTTCGAAAACCGTGTTCATGGGACATCGAAGGTGGCTTCGCGACGATGACCCGTAGAGGAAACGCAAGGATCTGTTCGATGGTGAAACCGAACCCCGAAAACGCCCGTGTACGAGGAGCGGCGAGGAAATAGACAAGCTGTTGAAAAATTGGAAAGACTGCCCACTGCCGGGAAAGAAGCAAAAGGCGCCAGATCCGGGAAAGAAGCGAAAGGCGCCAGAGCCGCTGCTGAAGGTATGGAAAACGAGGTCTGTTTTCTGGGACTTGCCGTACTGGAAGATCCACCATGTGCCTCACAGCCTTGATGTCATGCATATCACGAAGAACATGTGCGAGAGTCTGCTTGGTACCCTAATCAACATGCTAGAGAGGACCAAAGATGGGCCGAAAGCAAGGGCAGACTTGAAATCAATGGGCATCAGGCAGGAGCTTCACGCTATATATGATGATGATGATGATGATGATGATGAGGCGAAGCAGGACACAGAAAGTCGTTGCAAAAGCAAAAAGGCCAAGAAGACCGGAAATGACTACCCTCCCGCGTGCTTCACTCTAAGTCAGGAGGAGATCGAGCAGTTTTTCACCTGCCTCCTAGGAGTAAAACTTCCTTATGGTTACGCGGGGAAGATAAGCAGATACCTAGACCCAGCGAAGCAGAAGTTCAGCAGGATGAAGTCTCACGACTGTCACGTGCTGATGACGCAGATACTTCCAGTTGCAATCCGTGGGATCATGGACGCGCACGTCCGTGAAACGCTATTTGGCCTATGCAACTTTTTCGACGTCATCTCTCGGAAGTCGATTAGCGTGAGGCAACTCAGAAGGCTACAGGAAGAGATCGTGGTGATACTATGCGAGCTTGAGATGTACTTCCCGCCCGCATTCTTCGACGTTATGGTGCATCTGCTAGTCCATATAGTGGAGGATATCATCCAACTCGGGCCGACGTTCCTGCACAGCATGATGCCGTTCGAAAGGATGAATGGTGTCATCAAAGGATACGTTCGCAACATGTCACGTCCAGAGGGAAGCATAGCCAGGGGCTTTCTGACCGAAGAGTGCATCTCCTACTACACGAATTATCTAGGCATCGAGAACCCCGTTGGTCTGCCCATCAACAGGCACCTCGGCAGGCTCGGTGGATGGGGTCACCGTGAGGGTCGCCGCGAAATGCATGTCGACTTCGAGGGTCAACTCGCCGACTTTGAAAGAGCAAACCTAGTCGCGCTACAACACATAGACGTGGCCGATCCTTGGCTGGTAGAGCACAAAACCTTTATTAAGAAGACATACAGTGACCGAGGCCAACAAAGGACGGACGGAGATATACTCAAAGAGCACAACTCATGTTTCACGTGTTGGTTCAAGCAGAAGCTTCTGTCGTACCCTTTACATGAGGATTCTTCTGCGGAAGAACAACTCATATTCGCCTTGTCACAGGGCGCCGAGCACAACCTAATGACCTATGAGGCGTACGATATCAACGGCTACACATTCTACACCGAGGCCAAGGACATGAAGAGCGATGATTATCAGAAGTTCGGGGTAACGATGGAATCCTACACCGGTAACGACAAGGACAGATACTACGGAAGGATCGAGGAGATCTAGGAGCTGAGCTACGTTGGAGAGAAGGTCCCGATGTTCCGTGTCAGATGGGCCAAGAGCGTCCTAAAAGAAGACCGGTATTTCACCACCATGGTTATACCCGAAGCCAAATCCAAGACCGCGGGCGCAAACGTCACTGCGAAAAATGAGCCATGGGTACTGGCTTCCCAAGTGGACCAATGCTTCTTCATTACCGACTCGTCAAAGCCCAGTCGTGTTGTCGTGAGGAGAGGCAAAAGGAAGATCATCGGAATGGATGGAGTAGCCAATGAGCAAGACTTCGACAAGTACGGCGACCCGAGGATCGAACATGATGACGATGATGAAGTAGCAGCATACACTACAAGAAGAAGCAGGACCACCCTACCAAAAGGACGTCCGTTCCACAGAAGAACTCCATTTGCGAAAAAGAAGGGCAAGAAGATTGTGAACAGATAGCTAGCTAAGATCGATTGTATTTAAATCGTAGCCTTCATTTCTCGATTGTATTTCATGGGCACTTTTTGAACTATCATGAATATTTTTAAATTTCATGGACACTCGATCTCGATCCCCCTCCATCTCGATCGCTATCCCACCTCGCCAGATCCGGCCCCCCTCGCCGCCAAGCACTCCCCGGTCCACCGGCCGCCGCCGCCGACCCCCCGCACCCTCGATTCCCCTACTCAACCGCCACCGCCGACCCCCCGCACCCCTCCCCTACTCAACCGCTGCCGCCGACCCCCCGCACCCCACGCACCCTCCCCCGCTCCACCGGCATTACTGTTTGATGATATTTTTAAAAAAATTATTACCGTCTTATAAAAAAATATTACTGTTATGACTTAAACAAGTTTGAACATATTTAAACACAAATAAGTATCAAACAACATTTTAAATGCATAAAAAAATTGTGGAGCCTGGGAATCGAACCCAGGACCTCCTGGTGTGAGAATTGGCTGCTGACCAGTCAAGCTAGTAGAGGGAACTTGATGTGGATCAGGTCAGGTGGAAGATAACCTGTTGGCTCCAGCAGAAATAAAAAAAATACTAATGGCGCACCAGGGTGAGGTGCGCCATTAGTATGGATGTACTTATGGCGCACCGGGGGGTGGTGCGCCATTAGTATTGTGCCGCCCCCATCCATATTTCCTCCCCGGCCCAAACCTATCCCTCTCTCTCCCTCGCCCTCGCCCTCGATCCCCTTCCCCTCTCCTCTCCCGATGCCGCTGCCCCGCCGCCTCGACGCCGCCCCGACGCCGCGACGCCGCCCCGTCATCCTCGTCTCCTCCCAAACGCGATCTGGATCGGGGCGCCTTGCCCCTGCGCCCATCGTCGACGCCCCGTCGTCCCTGTCGCCCATCTCCAACCACCGCCGCCTAAGGCCCCGACGTCGGCGCCGCTCTCCCCGTCGCCCCACCTCGTTGGATGCCATCGCCCCGCCGCCCTCGTCGCCGGCGGCCCGGACGCCGCCCCATCCACATCACCGTCGCTGGAGCACCACCACCACCCGGACCTCGTCGCCTCCTCCCCTGCGTCGTCGTCGTCCCCGACATCCTCCCCGCGCCCCACTGCCCTATCCCTACGGCCTCCGTGAGCTCCCCCTCCTCCTCTCCCCCTCTCCCCCTCGCGCGCACGCTACATGAATACAGAAATTTCGTTGTCAGTTACTTACCATGGGTGCAGTCATCATTTCGTTTCCTGATTAACCGATGTTGCTAGCGATGTACTGGGTTCTGCATTGTGGGGGAGAAAGCTTTCAAATTGGCTTGTATGTACATGATGATTTTCAAGGGACATGTAGCCTAGTTACAAATTGGTGCTTACAATACATGCTTGTATGTTCATCGACTGCTCAGGAATCAGTTGCAGTTACCTTGTGTGATGTTATTTGGGTCCTGCATTGCAGTACAAGGCTCCAAATTTGGCTTGTAGGTACATGCAGATTTTCAAGGGACATGTATTAGCTTATGTTGTTGTTTAAGCTGTGTGTGTGCTTATTTATTCAGAATCAGTTGCAGTAGCCATCTGTATGTATACCCATCATTTTCTGTTTTTCTGGTAAACTAGTATTGGTACAAATGCATATGTTTCCCTGTGGAATACGTGTTAGCCTGCATCAGGGAAAGTATCTGTAAAATCGACTGACTTGTGCACTTATGATTTGAATGTCCATGCACAAAATTGCAAGTTAGGGCATAAAACTGGGTCTATGCTTAACTGGAGTAAAACTCACATCTGGGGGACATGCTGCATTGTTGTTTATGTTGATTACATGCTTTTTGACCCCATTGACTGTTTGAGGGCAGAAAATTGCTTGGGTGCAGTCATTTTTTGATTTTCTGTTACACTAATGTTGCCAGTGATGTCTCAGGTCCTGCATTGGAGGATAAACCTTTGAAATCAACTTTTGTGTACATGCTGATTTCAATGGACATATAGCCTAGCTACATTGTTGCTTGTATTATCAGTTGCAGTTACCATGCTATCTTTGCTTGCTTTTATCTTACAATAATGTTGCTATGATGTATTGGGGGAGAAATGGTCCAGTATTGCTTGTAGTGGTTTGTCCAAAATGTTGAATGATACTGCTTGGAGATGCATATATTGTTTCACCTCTTCACATGCCAATGTATTTTCCATGTTGTGATGGAGGCCTTTTTTGCCTTGTCCACCCGAGAGGCCCTTGAGTTTGCTGGAATGTCGATTAACTTCCGTTCCGGCAAATTCGGGTACTCCATATGTCCTATTTTCAGCAAAGGTCATGCTGAAATTTTCCGTGAATTTTAGCATGACTTTGCTAAAAATAGGACATATGGGGTACTTGTGACTAATGCATGGGCCGGGGTATCTTAGTAGTTAATTAAGTAGGATCAAGTGCCCCGGTGTACTTGTGACTAATGCATGGCTTTTAGGGTGCCTCGGTGTCGATAAAAACCGTGATGATGAAAGCTTAGGCTTTTAGGGTGCCTCGGCGTCGAAAAACCCTTAATGATAAAAGCTTAGCTTTTAGGATGCCTCGGTGTCGACAAACCCTAAATGATGAGACCATGATCTTGTTCCTTGACAATAACCAACTTTTTGACCAAACTTTGTTCCTATTTAGAGAGAAACATGGCCAACAACGATGAGGCCGGGGGTTCGGGCGGCAAGGCATTCTGGGAGCTGTCCCAGGAGATGGAGGAACAACCTCACTTGTATGAGGACGCCGCCTTCCCCACCGATCTTGAGACCACTGATGGTACCGCCGAGGATGACCCCACTGATGCCACCACTGATGGTGCCGCCGAGGATGCCACCACTGATGATGGCGGCGCATGCACAGATGGCAGCCAACCGAAGAGGCAACGGAAGGACCGGCGCCCGACCGTGCTCCGCACCCTCAAGGAGGAAGTTACTGAAGTGGACTCCGACGGGAATCCAACGGCGCCCGAACGAATAGTCAAGGGGTACTCGCTTCAGCTCGGGTGCATTCTCCGGAGCACCGTCTCGATCAACACCGAGAACCTGAGGCATCCTGACCGAGGGAATTTGCGCAACCTCCTCTTCACGAAGCTGCACGAACGATACAAGTTCCCCGCTGAATTTGAAAACACAAGCCTCAAAGGGAATAAAGTGAACAATGATGCCCTCACGAAGATGAGCAAGGCCCTGTCTACTTGGAAAAGCAATGTGAAGAGAATGATCGAGAAAGGTGAGAGTTATGAGAAGATCAAGGAGAAAAATCCTTCGATCACCGAAGATGACTACAACGACTTCAAGATCAATTGCTCGAGCACCACAAACTCCGAATCAAGTAAGTGGGGGAAAGAAATGCGGGAGCTGAAATTAGGGGAACACACACTCTGTCCCGGTGGTTACAGAGTGGCGGAGCCTATATGGGACAAGGAGGAGGCGTACCGTGCCGAGCAAGGCCTACCGCCCCTCTTCGATAAATACGGTGACAAGCAGACCAGGAACTTTGTCAGGGCCCGGTACAAGAAGGACCCGAAAACAAAGGAGCTTACCACGGATCCGAAGACCAGGGAGCTTGAGCTTGTTTTGGTAAGGAATACACCCCCGCGTAATTAGCTCCCTATGGTTGCATTCTATTTAAGGAAGCCAAATTTCTAAATGGTTCACATTCCTTTTGCAGGCGACTGAAAGCAGTAGCGCGGGGACGACTAAGAGCAACCCTTGGGACACCACTCTAAATAGGGCGTTGAATGTAATGAAGAACAAGGATAAGCTTAGTAAGCCGACCTCAGCTGGTTGTGTGGCCGGCAAAGGCTTGTCGACAAAATGGTCATCATACTATAACACTGGTGGGCGAAAGGAGAAAAAGACCAGCTCGGAAAGCTAGGCGCGCGAGGTTCAAGAACTCAAGGCACAAGTGGCGCGGATTCCGGAGATTGTCCAAGAGCAAGTGCAACAACAACTCGGAGCGACGATCACCGCCATTGTGCCTACCTTGATCAAGGGGTTGAGTGCGTGGATTGTGGGCGGCCAACAGGGGCCGCCCCCGATTCCTAGCTTCACGGCCAGCAACTCGCAGAACGCGATGGCGGAGCCATTGGTGTCTCCGGCGGAGGCGGCATTGGTGTCTCCAACGCCGGCATGGGAGCTTAATGCACCCGGGTGTACGCCGGCCGGCACCTCTGCAGCAAGCGGCCCCTCCGTCAACTGCACGCCCGCTGTTGGCGGTGCCTCGACATTAGCCGAGCTCGACGCCATCATCACGGTAACTAATTAAGCCTCTCTCGGCCGAGGACTTCATCTCCTTGCCTTTGACTGGGCATCCCTGACGCCCTACATGTTTTCGCAGGGCGCCGCCGATGTTCCGTGCACTCTCCTGCACTTCGTGAACAACGAGTTGGTCGATGTCGCCAAGGGAAAAAATCGTTCAACCGGGCAACCCCTTGTTCCATGGTACCCAGATGCCACCCAACTTGTTTAGGGTTCAACTGGTTCGGGTGCTGCCAGGCTGCGACGAGTTGTTACCTCCAATTCGACCCGTCGGGGCCGACGATGATGAAGTGATGACCCTCAGCGCCTGCCTGAGCTGGCCCCTGCTTTGGCCGAAGAGCCAGATTCATTTGGGGGCGGGGGACACCACCCCAAAGACAACACCGCCAGTCATGCTGGCGCCAAGTCGGCCCCATGGCAAGACTGCCGCAACAGTGCCGGACATCCCTATGCCACTGGATCCAAACATGCATATGGCACAGGATCAGAACGACGACGACGACGATACATTTGCCAACGTTGATCAGTACTTTGCCGATCATGGGTACGGTGGTGACTTCATGGGGCCTCCTTCTCAAGAACCCAACCCAACAAAAGACGTGCGCGATCTAGCTGGTACCGCGGAGAAGCCAAGTTGCAACAGGCGTCGTCTGCAGTTCAGCTCTCAGGAGATGCCTCCAGCTGCCGACTTCACCGAGCCTCAGATAGGCAAGGTGCGAAATATTATCAGCCCCAACACACTCAAGAAGGCGGTCTGTGAGCAGAACTCGGTCCCATTACAGGAGAAGAAGAAGGCACGCAAAAGAAAGACTAACAAGGGTGCGAGCCAGCCGGCACCGAGTACGATCCGTGCTCAGGACGGGCCACCTTCACCTGAGGATTTAATGAGGAGGTTGCATGTGGCGGGTAGGCCGATGCTACCGAGAAATATGCTCGATGCTGCAACCGGTGCTATGCGGAGTCTGCATGACAGTGTTCTTTCTTTGGAGAAGCGGCGTCTTAGAGAGAAGGATGTGGCATACCCGGTTTTCGCGGCCAAGGTGCCAGAGGGCAAGGGCTTTGTGGATAACTCCATCGGGGGTACGATCGTCCTGCGGTTTGATGACATCCACGCTATGTTGAACCTTCATCCGCTGCACTACACCTTCGTTCGGCTATTTTCGCTGAGTATGGAGATGCGGATCATTCGCGACAAGACCCCGGACATCGTGATAGTCGACCCCTTCTACATGTGTGCCAAGATCTTGGGCAGCGCTGGGGACCGGCAAGTCGTGAGTTCTTACCTCGAAGGCGTCACTCTGGCAAACCAAGATAAGGATAACTTCCTCATGCCTTACTTTCCCGAGTAAGTCCTCCCCTCAACCGCCCCGTAACATATGAATTCTTAGATTTCGATCGTTTTTCTTTTAACATTCCATGTTTTCTGCAGTGACACACATTGCACGCTCATCCTCCTAAGCCCCAAATATTCCATGGCCACGTATCTCGACCCGGACCGTCAGTCGAACGTAGACTACACAAATGTCAAGAAGGTTCTTAATGATGTTCTCCCCGGCTACGCCAAATCTGGAGGCACCTTCACCAGGCCTATTCGTAAGTACGACAAGCACGTGTTCTCCCACAATACGACGTTCTGCTGCGTCAAGCAGCCGCCTGGCGGTCAGAAGGGTGCCTACTACGCCATCCATCACATGCGGGCGATCGTACGGGACCAGCATCAACTTCTGCTACTGAGTAAACTCAAAGATTGGGCCGCGAGCGTGTCGGCAATCCAGGACGCGGACATCAGACAAGAATTCTTTCGCATCCAGTCGGAGTTTGCGGAAATCATCCATCAAGATGTCCTTCGTACCTCGGGGCAGTTCTACCTCAGAAATCAACCGTCCAACAGTGACATCGACACAATGCTACAAATGCAGGCTGACAACGACCGTTATTTCATGACTCCCACGATAGACGGCGGCTTCATCCACGCTTCGGTCCCTTGAGTCGAGTCGAAAGCAGTGATGCTGTGTCTAGTTCTGAAACATCGATTGGCTCATGTTGTAATTAAACTTTAATGAACTTGTAGTATGTCTCTTTGGTTTCGAGAGTCGTTCAACTTAGATGTAATCGATGCTATTAATGTCTTGCTTTTCTCTTCCGATCGTTCTGTTGCATACTTATATATTGCTTATGTATTGTCTGTGAATTGGTACTAACGTTTCGTTTGGCTAGTGCATAGCGATGCCGTCGTATGTCGTGTACAAGGGTAAGGTTCCCGGAGTCTACGACGACTGGGAGGAGTGTCGGAGACAGGTTCATCGATTCAGCGGTAACAGTTACAAAGGGTACACCACTAGGGCCGAGACCGAATCTAGATATGCCCGCTATCTAGCGGGAGAGGGGAGGGAGCGTTGGAGGAACCGGATGAAGACGAGTTTCATCGTGATGATGCTCATCGTGATGACCGCAGCTCTCTTCTATGTGAAGGTAGTTTAGATGATCGATATTGACTTGTAATGTGAAGACAAACTCGCTACTCGCGGTCTCGAGACTTGTAGTATAATGTTCTATCTTTGTTCGGTCTTTTCAATTCGGAGACTAATATGATGAATTGTATTCGGAGACTAATATGATGAATTGTATTCAGAGACTAATCTTCTATTGTATTCGATGAATCTGTTGTTGATGTGTGCTGTCTATATTTTGTCCAATTATACATTTTCTAACCTGTGCAAAAAACAGAAAATTAAAAAATAAAAAAACCTAATATTCATACTAATGGCGCATCACATCACAGTGCGCCATTAGTATGCCAAAGGATACTAATGGCGCATCATTAAACAGTGCGCCATTAGTATGCCGAAGTTACTAATGGCGCATCTTGTTGTTGTGCGCCATTAGTATGCCAAAGCACCTGGGTATACATGGCCCCCTGGGAGGCATATTAATGGCGCACTATTGTATATACTAATGGCGCATCTGAGGTCCGCCATTAGTATACCAGATACTAATGGCGCACCAGTGGTGCGCCATTAGTAAAATATACTAATGGCATGGCACTAATGGCGCACCACTAATGCGCCATTAATGGCCAAATTAGGTGCGCCATTAGTAGGCCTTTTCCTAGTAGTGTTGGTGCTCTAGCTGAGGAAGGGCTGCATCATCTTCAACATGGTCATGGTGACCAATGTCCTCAGCAGCGAGGGGGTCAGCTGCTGGAAAGTCTTCAGCTTCATGAGCCTCTATGAAAGCAGGCTCATGGATAGTCAGTTGACGTTCTTGTGGATCGGCGTCGGGGTGAACCATGGAAATGGGTTCAACAATCAAGGGCTCTGTGGGAGCAGCCCGTTCCTTCTTGGTCATTCTTTTCTTCTTGGCGGGGGCAGTAGCAGAGGCTTCAGGATGTTTTCTCTTCCTTGCTTCAGCCTCAGCAGTCCTGGTCTTCTTCAGTTCTGAAGCGGTTGACCTGGCCTTTGGCTTCGGGCCAGTCATGCTAGTTGGGAAGACAAGGGGATCTGCCTCCTGCCTTGGTGCTTCAGGTTTAGCCATAGCGGGCTTCTTTTGCTTCTTGGCAGCCATCCTGGGGTCGATGCCAGGACGCCCAAGGGCCTTGCGCTTCTCAGCCTCATTGTAGGCTTGCACACACCTATCATCCAGGACCTTCATGCGCTCACGAGAACCCTGAGCTTCTGCACGTTTCTTTAGAAAGGCTTCCTTGAGCTCGTGCAACATAATCTTGAAATTCTTCGCGTCTTGCACGCTGAGCTTGGCCATATGCTTCTTGAACTGAGATTTCTCAAAGTCAATCTTCTGCTTCAGTTCGACAATGCGCTGGGCGATAGCTAACTCTGAAGCAATGGCACCATGGAAGGCGACACTGAGGCCAATGGGTAGTTGGAGATCATCGAAGCTGATGTTTGGCATGTCAAACCATTCATCAATGAAGTTGTGAATGACTGTTACATCAAAGAGAGGCAGATCATTGAAGATTTCTGCTTCTTCTTTGCTCTTGATGAGTTGCTCAAGAGCATCATCTGCAAGATCTTCATCACTTGACAGATCAATGGCATCATTGCGTAGAATGGCAGCAGCTGTTAGCTCTTGGCCGGTGTGTGGCAGAGGCATTTTGACCTTCTGGGGCTTGGAGATGCGTGATAAATCTTCGGACTGCACACTGTCTTCAGGAGGTGCAGTTGCCAGTGGCTTCGCCCGTGAGATTTTTGGTGAAGGGGCGGGCTTTGAAGCTTTAGGCTTCTTCAACTTCTTTGGCTTCGGCCCTGCAGGCGCTTCATCTGATTCAGCGTCAGATGCAGGCTCATTCACTGCAGTCCCTTGAACCAAGATATGGGTGATGAGGCCTTCAAGGTTGTAGAAAGGACCGACGACATTGGGTTTTGCATCTCGTGTGCCATCAGCCCTTGGAGCTGAGGGACCAGGGTTGAAGTCTAGTCCCAATGTCTTCTTGTTTTGCTTCGCTGAGTTCTGGGCAAACTGGAAGTTGCGCTTGAACAGAATGTCGTCACGACACCATAGTAGTGACGATGGGTGTGCATCAGCAGGTTGTGGCCCACGGACCATGCAGGGATAGAAGCCTTGTTCAATGGCTTCATCTCTGGACCTGGGTTGAAGATTCTTGTATAGGATGTCTCCCCACGGTCTCTTGATGGCATTTTTCTCAGCATATTCCTGGGTTACAAATCGGTATTTGAACCATTGTTCTGCCCAATATCTTCGAATCCATTGGATTCGGGTCTTGCGCTAATTGTAGTCCTCTTCAGGATCTGTCTTGTACAGTTCTGAGAGGTCATCTGGCAGATCTCTAGATGTTTCTCCATGACGCTTTTTGCCACCCTTCCTTGCTGATTTCTCTGAAGCCATGAACTTTAAACTGAAAGGCTTCAACACATTCAAAGGCTTCAAAGATTTTCGCTTGCTGGACAAACAGGAACTTGCTTCGGGAGAATTTATATGATGCTGTAAGAATTCTGCAAATGAATGCAGACTATGAGAACCAAGGGATTCTCCCACGGACATGTACCTGTGACAGCATTAAGGTGCGAGGGAAGGGGAAGAGGTCATATGCATTCTCAGAAGATTTTGAATATAAATCAGTTTAGAAGACATTGACCTCATCGTGCGAAGACATTCACTCATAGATAAGGAGTTGGTTCCATATTTGTACGAATCCAGAGATCAGTACAAGTGAGGAATCTAACTACTTTGTGAAGCATAAGTGAATATACTAGGCATGTTATGAGATGCAGTATGAGAGAGATCTAACTTGTGTGAATAGAAACTGCTTGTGGTAGAAAGTGACAAAGCCATAGGATCAACGGTGCCGTAAAAAGGAAGTTTTATTTACCACACTAAGAACTGCTAGACGGAGTGGAAGATGAGGCCGAGCAGTTCGATCTTCCGTGCCCTAACTTGGCGACGGAGGACACCTACGGCGACAGCGGAGAGGACGATGTACGCGGTCGGCGTGAAGACGGCGTCAGAGAGGTTGCGGCAGCGAAGCGCTTCGTCGCCGGCGTCGTCGAGGGCTAGCGGTGGCGCTAGGGTTTGTGCGAGAGTGGAAGAAGAGATAATGACCGCCGTGAAGTGTGTATTTATAGGTACAGGGGCGGCACTGCGTTATTACACAGGTGCCCTTGGCGATTCGCATCTGAGGAACACATGGCCATCATGCAGAATTTTGGGGTTTGTTCCACGTCCCACGCACGCCTGGATTGTTGGGTGGTCGTTCCTACTTCTCCGGGTTTCATGTGGAGGAATGAGCATTGAAAGTGGACTTAAGGTTTGTCTTTGTATCTTCTGCTGACAAGGACGCGGAGAAGACATTCGACAGTTTCAATAGAATGCATATGATTTGGAGAGATAGAGTTTGAGATAGATAGCATAGAGAGGTTAGGGTCTGATCACATTCACTTAGTTCAAAAGATTCAACAAGAAGACATAGCTATAAGTGAATGCTGTAGAGGACATAACACTAGTGTATATATATATATATATATATATATATATATATATATATATATATATATATATATATATAATCAACATAGTGAAGATAATCATGAAGACATGTTGAGATTGAAGCCAAACCAAATGTGAAGACATAGCAAGGTAACGCCATGAGTGAAACACTTCAAAATAGAACATTTGGTGGTGGCGTTACCCACCGTATAGGAAGTATTAGACCCAGACACGGCGCACAATTATCGTGGCGCTCCGAAGTGAAATTCCACATTAATGTATTCACACTTAGAATGTATGTCTTCATTGATTGAAGATATACTTTACTTCGTGTGTTGCACATCTAAGTCATCAATATGCATAAGGTTTAGGATGTGTGCCTGATCACATGACATTTGAGGATTCCAGGATATTTAGCTCACACCGTAACTTGCAAAATCTCTTCTCATCCAAGGTCTTGGTGAAGATATCTGCCAATTGCTCTTCAGTGTTGACGTGTATGATATCAATATCTTCCTTCACAACATGATCTCTGAGAAAGTGATGACGAATTTCAATGTGCTTTGTCTTCGAGTGCTGAACTGGGTTGTTGGCAATCTTGATGGCGCTTTCGTTGTCGCAGTAGAGTGGCACTTGCTTCAGATGAATGCCATAGTCCTTGAGCGTTTGCTTCATCCACAGAAGCTGAGCGCAGCAAGATCCAGCAGCAATGTATTCAGATTCAGCAGTGGAGAGAGATACACAGTTCTGCTTCTTTGAAGACCAACATACAAGTGATCGTCCCAAAAAGTGACATGTGCCTGATGTAGACTTGCGATCAACTTTGTCACCAGCATAATCAGCATCAGAGAATCCAACCAGATCAAACTCTGAGCCCTTTGGATACCATAATCCTAGAGTTGGGGTGTGAGCCAAATATCGAAGAATTCGCTTCACAGCTAAGTGATGCGACTCCTTTGGTGCCACTTGGAATCGAGCACACATGCAAACACTAAGCATAATATCTGGCCTAGATGCACATAGATAAAGTAAAGAACCAATCATGGAGTGGTATACCTTTTGATCGAACTCTTTACCATTGTCGTCAGGACCCAGATGATGCTTGGCTGGCATTGGCGTCGTGAAGCCTTTGCAGTCTTGCATACTGAACTTCTTCAGGCAATCTTTGAGATACTTCTCTTGAGATATGAAGATGTCGTTGTGTTGCTGTCGTATTTGAAGACCGAGAAAGAACTTCAGCTCTCCCATCATAGACATTTGATATTGCTCTTGCATCATATATCCAAACTCTTCACTGTACTTCTGATTGGTGCAGCCGAAGATAATGTCATCCACATATATTTGGCACATAAACAGTTCACCATCATATGTCTTCGTGAAGAGAGTGGGGTCGAGAGAACCAGGTATGAAGCCTTTGCTCTTCAGGAAGTATTTGAGTGTGTCATACCAGGCCCGAGGGGCTTGTTTGAGGCCATACAGTGCCTTGTTGAGCTTGTATACCATGTCAGGATGTTTTGGATCTTCAAAGCCAGGAGGTTGTGCAACATACACTTCTTCTTCAATCTTGCCATTGAGGAAGGCGCTCTTCACATCCATTTGATAAAGAAGTATGTTGTGATGATTTTCATAGGCCAGCAGTATGCGTATGGCTTCAAGTCTAGCCACAGGAGCAAATGTTTCATCGAAGTCAATGCCTTCCACTTGAGTATATCCTTGAGCAATGAGACGAGCTTTGTTTCTGACAACTTGACCATGCTCATCTTGCTTGTTGCGGTATATCCATTTGGTGCCTATTATGTTGTGCTTCCGAGGATCGGGATGCTTGACCAGTTCCCATACATTATTCAGCTCAAACTGTTGAAGCTCGTCTTGCATAGCTTGAATCCATTCAGGTTCCATGAAGGCTTCTTCAACTTTCTTGGGTTCTGTTATTGAGACGAATGCGAAGTGCCCACAGAAATTTGCTAGGTGAGTTGCCCTTGAACGAGTGAGTGGACCGGGTGCATTGATGCTATCAATTATTCTTTCAATCTGCACTTCATTGGCAACGCGAGGATGTACAGGGCAAAGATTTTGCTCTTGCTGATCATTGTCGTTGTTAGAAGGAATGTCTTTAGGCTGAGCATTGTCTTCATGTTGATCAGGTGCTGAGATGATAAGTTCTTCTTCAGGATGAGCTTCAGAAGGTATAATTTCTCCAGTTCCCATTAGCTTGATTGATTCACTGGATGGAACTTCATCTAGCACATTTGGCAGTTGCTCTCTTTGTGAACCGTTGGTCTCATCAAACCGCACATCCACTGTTTCAACCACTTTGTAATGAAAGAGATTGAAGACTCTGTAGGAGTGCAAATCCTTTCCATATCCAAGCATAAAACCCTCATGCGCTTTTGGTGCAAACTTTGAGGTGTGATGTGGGTCCTTGATCCAGCACCTGGCGCCAAATACTCTGAAGTAACTGACATTTGGCTTCTTGCCAGTAAGGAGCTCATAAGATGTCTTGTTCAGAAGCTTGTGAAGATAAACACGATTGATTGTATGGCATGCAGTATCAATGGCTTCATGCCAGAATTTTCTTGGAGTCTTGTATTCATCTAGCATCGTTCTGGCCATCTCAATGAGTGTTCTGTTCTTGCATTCGACGACCCCATTCTGCTGTGGCGTGTACGGGGCTGAGAATTCATGTGTGATGCCCAAGGTATCAAGATATGTATCAAGGACAGTGTTCTTGAATTCAGTGCCATTTTCACTTCTGATATGCTTTATCTTGGCGCCATAGTTGTTCATTGCTCGATTGGCGAAGCGTCTGAAGACATCCTGCACTTCAGTCTTGTAAAGGATTATGTGCACCCAATTATATCTAGAATAATCATCAACAATGACAAAGCCATAGAGACAAGCAGTAGTAGTAAGAGTTGAGTAATGAGTGGGACCGAAAAGATCCATGTGAAGCAGTTCTAAGGGTCGAGTAGTGGTCATGATTGTCTTCGAGGGATGTTTGGCCCTCGTCATCTTTCCTGCCTCACAGGCACCGCATAAGTGATCTTTCTTGAACTTGACACCCTCGATGCCTATGACATGCTTCTTCTTTGCCAGGGTCTGGAGGTTCCTCATGCCAGCATGCCCAAGCCTCCGATGCCAGAGCCAGCATTCTGAAGCTTTTGCTAGAAGACATACGGCAAGCTGTGGTCCTGCTGAGAAATCTACCACGTACAAGTCATCTTTTCGATATCCTTTAAATACTAGAGACTTGTCAGATTCCATTACAACAAGGCAATGATATTTTCCAAATATTACGATCATGTTTAAATCGCAAAGCATTGAGACAGACATTAAGTTGAAGCCAAGGGATTCAACAAGCATGACTTTATCCATGTGTTGATCCCTTGAGATTGCAACTCTACGTAGACCCAATACCTTACTTTTACCAGTGTCAGCAAATGTGATGTGGCTCTTGTCGGATGGATGTAAGGTTGAGTCCATAAGAAGGTTTCTTTTGCCAGTCATGTGATTTGTACACCCACTATCAATAATCCATTCTGAAGACGCTGGTGTCATACCCTATAGTGCAGTTAGGGGGATAGGCTTCACGAAGAGCATTGTGAAGCAAAAACATTTGATGAACCAGTGGGTTATGAAAGCTTAGATCCAGATTAGGACTAATAGGGAGAGTAGCAAGCGATTCAGGAATGAAGTACATAGTAAGACCATTCGGGCATTTGATCTTGCGCCCTACAAGATGTTTAAGGTCCCCAGCAATAGCGTCAGACGATTTTGGTTTTCTGCTGGAGACCTTTCCCTGCAAAAGAGAGTCAAGCTTTCTTAGCCACCCACATCTTCAAGGGTAGCTTAGAAGCAATAAGTCTAAGTGCAGCATCTGATAACTTTGGCTTTGGAGCCCTAGCAAACAGTCTTGCAGGCGGACAATAGTACTCATAAGAATAAGCAGAATAGTTCTTGGTCTTATGAACATGGCGGTTTGATGAACCGCTCTCATATTCATATGCCTGAGTATGGTTTCCCTACAAGACATTTGCGTTAGTGCGACTCAGGTGAGTCCTCTGTCTGTATGAAGCCTTTGGACCGTATGAAGGCTTTGGTCTGAGGTTTGTCTTCTTCACGTGAGGTGTCATGATGACATTCACAGGAAGATTCTCCAGACACCTTTTCGGAACCCAGATCTTCTTCATAGGCGGTCCATTCCTGCAGTTAGTACCAATGTACCTGGCAAACACTTCACCATTCTGATTCTTGAACAGTTTATAGTTTGCATCAAAGGATTCATCAATGACAATGGGGTTAGCACAAGTGAACCCAGATAGAGTGGATGGATCTGCTGAAAATTCCTTTGCAGCAACCCATGTGGTTTTGGGGTACTGCTCAGGTTTCTAGTAAGAGCCATCAGCATTCATTTTCCTTACGAACCCAACACCCTCTTTCCTCGGGTTTCGGTTCAAAATCTGCTTTTTGAGGACATCACATAGTGTCTGATGCCCTTTAAGACTTTTGTACATCCCTGTTTCAAGCAATGTCTTCAACCTAGCATTCTCATCAGCAATAGCAGTGGAATCCTCAGCAGAGGGGTTAGTTCCCACATCAACAGTTGAAGATATTGCAATAGTAGCAGCAGTAGAACATTCAGCAACAGTAGTAGCATTATCACGCTCAATGCATTTAAGACATGGTGGTTCAAATCCTTCCTGAGCGGAGCTGATCTGTTCGGTGCGAAGTGACTCGTTTTCCTTTTGAAGATCTTCATGAGATGCTCTCAATTTCTCAAGATCTTGCTTCCTTTGAAGATAATCATAGGAAAGCTTTTCATGAGTTGTTGAGAGAGTTTCATGATGACTTTCAAGTGCCTCATACTTAACGTGAAGATTTTTTATGTCTTCAATTAAGGATTCAGATCGAGTCATTTCAGCACCTAACAGATCATCGCTTCTGTCTAACAGTTTTTGAATATGTTCCATAGCTTTCTGTTGTTCAATTGCAATTTTAGCAAGTGTTTTGTAGCTGGGTTTTGAACCACAATTAGAGTCATCGTCACTAGATGTTTGATAGTGAGTAGTGCGTGTGTTTACCTTGGCACCGCGTGCCATGAAGCAGTAGGTAGAAGCGGAGTAGTCCTTGTCGTTTGCATCGGTGTCGGTGATGAAGTCATTGTCTTCAGTGTTGAAGATGGACTTGGCAACGTATGCTGTAGCCAGACTTGCAACGCCTGAATCGGACTCCTCCTCAGACTCCACCTCCACCTCCTCAGAACCGGACTCCTCCTCTGAATCCATTTCCTTGCCAACAAACGCACATGCCTTGCCAGATTTGCTCTTCTTGTGTGATGAAGACTTTGAGGAAGACTTGGAATAAGACTTTGAGTATTTCTTCTTCTTCTTGTCGTCAGAGTCATATTCCTTGCTCTTCTTCTTCTTTTTGTTCTCATTGTCCCACTACACTCAGAGATGAAGTGGCCAGGTTTCTTGCACTTGTGACATGTTTTCTTCTTGTAGTCGTGAGCAGAAGCTTCATCATTCCTTGAGCTTGATCGAGAAGACTTTCTAAAACCTTTCTTCTTGGTGAATTTTTGGAACTTCTTCACAAGCATAGCAAGTTCCCTTCCAATGTCTTCAGGATCATCCGAACTGCTGTCAGATTCTTCTTCAGATGAGGAGACAGCTTTTGCCTTCAAGGCATGAGTTCGCCCATAGTTTGGACTGTAGATATCTCTTTTCTCAGAAAGCTGAAACTCATGTGTGTTGAGCCTCTCAAGTATGTCAGACGGATCGAGTGTCTTGAAATCAGGACGTTCTTGAATCATCAGGGCTAGGGTGTCAAATGAACTATCAAGTGATCTCAGTAGTGTCTTGACGACTTCATGTTTGGTGATCTCAGTAGCGCCGAGGGCTTGAATCTCATTTGTGATGTCAGTGAGTCGGTCAAATGTGAGTTGGACATTCTCATTGTCATTTCGCTTGAAGCGGTTGAAGAGGTTGCGAAGGACACTGATTCTCTGATCTCTCTGGGTTGAGACGCCTTCATTGACCTTGGAGAACCAGTCCCAGACCAGCTTAGATGTTTCCAAAGCACTCACACGGCCATACCATCCTTTGGTCAGATGACCACAGATGATATTCTTGGCAGTAGAGTCCAGTTGAACGAACTTCTTGACATCAGCAGCAGTGACACCTTCTCCAGCCTTGGGAACACCGTTCTTGACGACATACCATAGGTCGACGTCAATGGCTTCAAGATGCATGCACATCTTATTCTTCTAGTAGGGATATTCAGTTCCATCGAAGACGGGGCACGCAGTGGCGACTTTAATTATCCCTGCAGTCGACATAGCTAAAACTCCAGGTGGTTAAACCGAATCACACAGAACAAGGGTGCACCTTGCTCTGATACCAATTGAAAGTGCGTTATATCGACTAGAGGGGGGGGGGTGAATAGGCGATTTTTATGAACGTCTTCAAAACGTGGAAGTTATGAAGACAAACGATAGAAATAAACCTATTACCCTGCAGCGGAAGGTAGACTACACTAGGCAAGCCATAGTCAAGTATTCAATAGAGTGAAAGCACAATGACTAATAGCAGCAATGTAGTAAGGATCAGGTAGGAAGATATTGTGAAGCCACACAGAACACGCAGTCACTCAGTGAAGAGAAAAGATAGTGCGAACATACAATGACTTCACAAGGAGTAACAGTAAGTAAAGGGAAGGGAAGATGAAACCAGTGACTCGCTGAAGACAATGATTTGTTGGACCAGTTCCAGTTGCTGTGAAAACTGTATGTCTGGTTAGGGCGGCTAGGTATTTAAACCTTAGGACACACAGTCCCAGACACCCAGTCCTGAACACGCAGCTCAGGACACCCAGTCCTCACCGTATTCCCCTTGAGCTAAGGTCACACAGACCTCGCCCAATCACTCTGGTAAGTCTTCAAGGTAGACTCCCAAACCTTCACAGACTTTGTTCACCGGCAATCCACAATGTCTCTTGGATGCTCAGAACGCGACGCCTAACGGGCTGGAGGATGCACAGTCCTCAAGTGTAATAAGTCTTCAGATCACACAGACAAGAAGACTTAAGTGATGCCTAATTCTCTTTGGCTCTGGGTGGTTAGGGCTTTATCCTCGCAAGGAATTCTCTCTCAAAGGCTTCGAGGTGGGTTGCTCTCAAACGACAAAAGTTGTACTCTGAATCTGAGCAGCCAACCGTTTATGGTTGTAGGGGGTGGGCTATTTATAGCCACTTGGCAACCCGACCTGATTTGTCCGAAATGACCTTGGGTCACTAAGGAAGTGACACGTGTTCCAACAGTCAGATTTCAAACTCACACGACAACTTTACTTGGGCTTCAAGCAAAGCTGACTTGCCCGACTCTGGACAAGATTCGCTCTTAAATTCTTCACTTGAAGACATAAGTTTTGTTTAAGCATCACTTCAGTCATTCTGACTGGTTCTCTTGGACCCCACTTAACAGTACATTGGTTCCTATGACTTAACACAGAAGAAAGAGAACTACGAAAGATCTACGTCTTCGAGCTCCATAGGCTTCATGTGGTGTCTTCTCTTGTCATAGTCTTCAATGTGAGTATCTTCATATACCACCTTTGACTTCAATGTCTTCATACATTTTTAGGGGTCATCTCTGGTAGGAAAACCGAATCAATGAGGGACTTCTACCTGTGTTATCCTGCAATTCTCACAAACACATTAGTCCCTCAACTAGGTTTGTCGTCAATACTCCAAAACCAACTAGGGGTGGCACTAGATGCACTTACAGTTATTCTTTCCAATCAATCCGTTGGGCTATTCTTATAAGTGTCACAAACAGCCCTAGAGTTCGTACTAGAATAACACCTTAAGACACAAATCAACCAAAACCCTAATGTCACCTAGATACTCCAATGTCACCTCAAGTATCCGTGGGTATGATTATACGATATGCATCACACAATCTTAGATTCATCTATTCAACCAACACATAGAACCTCAAAGAGTGCCCCAAAGTTTTTACCGGAGAATCACGATGAAAACGTGTGCCAACACCTATGCATAGGTTCATGGGAGGAACCCACAAGTTGGTCACCAAAACATACATCAAGTGAATCACGTGATATCCCATTGTCACCACAGATATCCACGGCAAGACATATATCAAGTGTTCTCAAATCTTTAAAGACTCAATCCGATAAGATAACTTCAAAGGGGAAACTCAATCCATTACAAGAGAGTAGAGGGGGAGGAGAAACATAAGATCCAACTATAATAGCAAAGCTCGCGATACATCAAGATCGTGCCAAATCAAGAACACGAGAGAGAGAGAGATCAAACACATAGCTACTGGTACATACCCTCGGCCCCGAGGGAGAACTACTCCCTCCTCGTCATGGAGAGCACCGGGATGATGAAGATGGCCACCGGAGAGGGATTGCCCCCTCCGGCAGGGTGCCGGAACGGGTCTAGATTGGCTTTCGGTGGCTACGGAGGCTTCTGGTGGCGGAACTCCCGATCTATTGTGCTCACGGATGTTTTTAGGGTATATGGAGATATATAGGCGGAAGAAGTACGTCATGGGGGCCACGAGGGGCTCACGAGGGTGGAGGGCGCGCCCAGGGGGGTGGGCGCGCCCCCCTGCCTCGTGACCTCCTCGCAGATCCCCCGACGAGCACTCCAAGTCTTCTGGGCTTCTTTCCTTCCAAAAATGAGTTCCGTGAAGTTTCAGGTCAATTGGACTCCGTTTGATTTTCCTTTTCTTCGAAACCCTAAAACAGAGTAAAAACAGAAACTGGCACTGGGCTCTGGGTTAATAGGTTAGTCCCAAAAATGATATAAAAGTGTATAATAAAGCCCATAAACATTCAAAATAGTAGATAATATAGCATGGAGCAATCAAAAATTATAGATACGTTGGAGACGTATCAATTAGGTTTTTCTCTTGAACAAAGGCTCATGACTTTTTGCCAAAAGAATGCTTATAATGATGAATTGGTTGTGCAATATGAGGGGCCAAAGAAGGGACCCATACCTCCTGAGCTTGATCTTGGGGACTTTTGTCCCATTAAATTTAGCCCTTTTGATTACTTTTGCTTGCCACAAAGAAAACTTTCTGCTGAACGTAGGGAATATGAGATGAGTTTTCGTGATTTGCCATATCATTATGGCAATACCTAGATCTATTCTGGCTTTTTTGCCTAGCTAGGGGCGTTAAACGATAGCGCTTGTTGGGAGGCAACCCAATTTTATTTTTGTTCCTTGCCTTTTGTTCCTGCTTAGTAATAAATTTTTCATCTAGCCTCTAGTTAGATGTGGTTTTATGTTTTAATTAGTGTTTGTACCAAGTAAAACCTATATGATCTTCTTGGATAACAATTATTTGATCTTGCTGAAAAAGTCAGAAACTTTCTGCTCATGAAAACAATTGTTAAAACTCACCATAAATTGATAAAATACTGATTCCAACTGCAGTAGATCAATAATCAAATTATCTAGGTCTTCCTATTTTGGTAGATGTTTCTGAGTCACAGAAGTTTGCGTTTGATACAGATTATTATAGACTGTTCTATTTTTCATAGATTCTATTTTTCTTGTGTTGTTTGCTTATTTTGATGAATCTATGGCTAGTATCGGGGGTATGAACCATATAGAAGTTGGAATAAAGTAGTTTTAACACCAATATAAATAAATAATGAGTTCATTACAGTACCTTAAAGTGGTGGTTTGTTTTATTTCGCTAACGGAGCTCATGAGATTTTCCGTTGAGTTTTGTGTTGTGAAGTTTTCAAGTTTTTGGGTAAAGATTTGATGGATTTTGGAATAAGGAGTGGCAGGAGCCTAAGCTTGGGGATGCCCAAGGCACCCCAAGGTAAAATTCAAGGACAACCAAAAGCCTAAGCTTGGGGATGCCCCGGAAGGCATCCCCTCTTTCGTCTTCGTCTATCGGTAACTTTACTTGAGGCTATATTTTTATTCACCACACGATATGTGTTTTGCTTGGAGCGTCTTGTATGATTTGAGTCTTTGCCTTTTAGTTTACCACAATCATCCTTGCTGTACACAACTTTTGGAGAGACACACATGAATCGGAATTTATTGGAATACTCTATGTGCTTCACTTATATCTTTTGAGCTAGATAAATTTGCTCTAGTGCTTCGCTTATATCTTTTTAGAGCATGGTAGTGGTTTTATTTAATAGAAATTATTGATCTCTCATGCTTCACTTATATTATTTTGAGAGTCTTTTAAAACAGCATGGAAATTTGCTTTGGTTAAAAAAGAATTAGTCCTAATGTGATGAGCATCCAAGATAGGTATAATAAAAACTATCATATAAAGTGCATTGAATATTATGAGAAGTTTGATACTTGATAATTGTTTTGAGATATGAAGATGGTGATATTAGAGTCATGCTAGTTGAGTAGTTTTGAATTTGAGAAATACTTGTTCTAAAGTTCGTGATTCCCATAGCATGCACGTATGGTGAACCGTTATGTGATGAAGTCGGAGCATGATTTATTTATTAATTGTCTTCCTTATGAGTGGCAGTCGGGGACGAACGATGGTCTTTTCCTACCAATCTATCCCCCTAGGAGCATGCGTGTAGTACTTCATTTTGATAACTAATAGGTTTTTCAATAAGTATGTGAGTTCTTTATGACTAATGTTGAGTCCATGGATTATACGCACTCTCACCCTTCCACCATTGCTAGCCTCTCTAATACCGCGTAACTTTCGCTGGTATCATACACCCACCATATACCTTCCTCAAAACAGCCACCATACCTAACTATTATGGCATTTCCATAGCCATTCCGAGATATATTGCCATGCAACTTTCCACCGTTCCGTTTATTATGACATGCTTCATCGTTGTCATATTGCTTTGCATGATCATGTAGTTGACATCGTATTTGTGGCAAAGCCACCTTTATAATGTTTTCATACATGTCACTCTTGATTCATTGCATATCCCGGTACACTGCCAGAGGCATTCACATAGATTCATATTTTGTTCTAAGTATTGAGTTGTAATTCTTGAGTTGTAAGTAAATAAAAGTGTGATGATCATCATTATTAAAGCATTGTCCCAAGTGAGGAAAGGATTATGGAGACTATGATTCCCCCACAAGTCGGGATGCGACTCTGGACTAATATGAAAAAGAGAGAAAGAAAAGAGGCCATAAAAAAGAGAAAGGCCCAAATAAAAAAATGAGAGAAAAAGAAAGAAGGGACAATGTTACTATCCTTTTACCACACTTGTGCTTCAAAGTAGCACCGTGATCTTCATGATAGAGAGTCTCCTATGTTATCATTTTCATATACTAGTGGGAATTTTACATTATATAACTTGGCTTGTATATTCCAATGATGGGCTTCCTCAAATTGCCCTAGGTCTTCCTGAGCAAGCGAGTTGGATGCACACCCACTTAGTTTCTTTTGTTGAGCTTTCATACACTTATAGCTCTAGTGCATCCATTGCATGGCAATCCCTACTCACTCACATTGATATCTATTGATGGGCATCTCCATAGCCCGTTGATACGCCTAGTTGATATGAGACTAGCTTCTCCTTTTTTTCTTCTCCACAACCACCATTCTATTGCACATATAGTGCTATGTCCATGGCTCAAGCTCATGTATTGTGTGAAAATTAAAAAAGTTTGAGAACATAAAAAATATGATAAAATTGCTTGGCTTGTCGTCGGGGTTGTGCATGATTTAAATATTTTCTGTGATGAAGATAGAGCATAGCCAGACTATATGATTTTGTAGGGATAACTTTCTTTGGCCATGATATTTTGAGAAGACATGATTGCTTTGTTACTATGCTTGAAATATTATTATTTTTATGTCAATATTAAACTTTTATCTTGAATCTTTCGGATCTGAACATTCATGCCACAATAAAGAAAATTACATTGAGAAATATGCTAGGTAGCATTCCACATCAAAAATTCTGTTTTTATCATTTACCTACTCCAGGACGAGCAGGAATTAAGCTTGGGGATGCTTGATACGTCTCCAACGTATCTATAATTTTTGATTGTTCCATGCTATTATATTATGTGTTTTGGATGTTTAATTGGATTTATTATGCACTTTTATATTATTTTTGGGACTAACCTACTAACCGGAGGCCCAATGCAAATTGCTGTTTGTTTGCCTATTTCAGTGTTTCGCAGAAAAGAAATATTAAACGGAGTCCAAACGGAATGAAACCTTCGGGAGAGTTATTTGTGGAACCAACGCAATCGAGGAGACTTGGAGTGGACGTCAAGGAAGCAACGAGGCGGCCACGAGGCAAGGAGGCGCGCCCAAGGGTGTAGGCACGCCCCCACCCTCGTGGGGCCCTCATGGCTCCACCGACCTACTTCCTTCGCCTATATATACTCATATATCCTGAAAACATCCAAGAACACCATGAAACCCTACTTCCACCACCGCAACCTTCTGCACCTGTGAGATCCCATCTTGGGGCCTTTTCCGCCGCTCCGCCGGAGTGGGAATCGATCATGGAGGGCTTCTACATCAACACTATAGCCTCTCCGATGATGTGTGAGTAGTTTACCTTAGACCTTCGGGTCCATAGTTATTAGCTAGATGGCTTCTTCTCTCTCTTTGGATCTCAATACAAAGTTCTCCTCGATTCTCTTGGAGATCTATTCGATGTAATACTTTTTGCGGTGTGTTTGTCGAGATCCGATGAATTGTGGGTTTATGATCAAGATTATCTATGAACAATATTTGAATCTTTTTTGAATTCTTTTATGCATGATTTGATATCTTTGCAAGTCTCTTTGAATTATTAGTTTGGTTTGGCCTACTAGATTGATATTTCTTGCAATGGGAGAAGTTATTAGCTTTGGGTTCAATCTTGCGGTGTTCGTTCCCAGTGACAGCGAGGGATACGACACGTATTGTATTGTTGCCATCGAGGATAAAAAGATGGGGTTTATACCATATTGCTTGAGTTTATCCCTCTACATCATGTCATCTTGCCTAATGCGTTACTCTGTTCTTATGAACTTAATACTCTAGATGCATGCTGGATAGCGGGTGATGTGTGGAGTAATAGTAGTAGATGCAGAATCGTTCAAGTCTACTTGTCATGGACGTGATGCCTATATACATGATCATGCCTAGATATTCTCATAACTATGCACTTTTCTATCAATTGCTCGACAGTAATTTGTTCACCCACCGTAGATTATGCTATCTTGAGAGAAGCCACTAGTGAAACCTATGGCCCCCGGGTCTATTTTCCATCATATAAGTTTCCAATCTATTTTATTTTGCAATCTTTACTTTCCAATCTATATCATAAAAATACCAAAAATATCTATCTTATTATCTCTATCAGATCTCACTTTTGCAAGTGGCCGTGAAGGGATTGACAACCCCTTTATTGCGTTGGTTGCAAGGTTCTTATTTGTTTGTGTAGGTACAAGGTGACTTGCGTGTAACCTCCTACTGGATTGATACCTTGGTTCTAAAAAACTGAGGGAAATACTTACGCTACTTTGCTGCATCACCCTTTCTTCTTCAAGGGAAAACCAACGCATGCTCAAGAGGTAGCAATCATCAACACAACTACGTTGAGTGTCTATGCATGTGTTGTCTTGCAAATCATCTTGGGGGGTTGGAGGAGTAGAATCTATAGAGGCCCTCCATTTGGAAGGAGCACCTTTATCTGCTGCCTTGCTAACTTCCTTCCGCTTTATTGATTTTGAATTGTCAAGTAAAATCAACAAGAAAAAGCACTAAAATTCACTCTTCAGAACTCATTCGTGCATGATACTGACAATCACTACTTTGATGTAAGGCAAACATGATAACCCACAAGTATAGGGGATCACAACAGTTTTCGAGGGTACAGTATTCAACCCAAATTTATTGATTCGACACAAGGGGTGCCAAAGAATATTCTCAAGTATTAGCAGTTGAGTTGTCAATTCAACCACACCTGGAAAACTTAATATCTACAGCAAAGTATTTAGTAGCAAAGTAGCATGGAAGTAGCGGTAACGGTGGCAAAAGTAACAATAGCAGTTTTTGTAGTAATTGTAACAGTGGCAACGGAAAAGTAACTAAGCAAAGATCAATATGTCAAAAGCTCGTAGGCAATGGATCAGTGATGGATAATTATGTCGGATGCGATTCCTCATGCAACAGTTATAACATAGGGTGACACAGAACAAGCTCCAGTTCATCAATGTAATATAGGCATGTATTCCGAATATAGTCATACGTGCTTATGGAAAAGAACTTGCGTGACATCTTTTGCCCTACCCGCCCGTGGCAGCGGGGTCATATTGGAAACTAAGGGATATTAAGGCCTTCTTTTAATAGAGTACCGGACCAAAGCATTAACACTTAGTGAATACATGAACTCCTCAAACTACGGTCATCACCGGGAGTGGTCCCGATTATTGTCACTTCGGGGTTGCTGGATCATAACACATAGTAGGTGAGTATTGACTTGCAAGATAGGATCAAGAACTCACATATATTCATAAAAACATAATAGGTTCAGATCTGAACTCATGGCACTCGGGCCCTAGTGACAAGCATTAAGCATAGCAAAGTCACAGCAACATCAATCTCAGAACATAGTGGATACTAGGGATCAAACCCTAACAAAACTAACTCGATTACATGATAAATCCCATCCAACCCATCACCGTCCAGCAAGCCTATGACGGAATTACTCACGCACGGCGGTGAGCATCATGAAATTGGTGATGGAGGATGGTTGATGATGACGACGACGACGGATTCCCCTCTCCGGAGCCCCGAAGGTACTCCAGATCAGCCCTCTCGGGAGAGAGATTAGGGCTTGGCGGCGGCTCCGTATCGTAAAACGCGATGAATCCTTCTCTTTGATTTTTTTCTCCCCGAACGTGAATATATAGAGTTGGAGTTGACATCGGTGGAGCCTCAGGGGGCCTACGAGACAAGGCCCCTGGTGTTGATTCTTTCGCTAGTATTTTTTACATATTCCAAAAATATTCTTCGTGAAGTTTCAAGTCATTCCGAGAACTTCTATTTCTGCACAAAAATAACACCATGGCAATTCTGCTGAAAACAGCGTCAGTCCGGGTTAGTTCCATTCAAATCATGCAAGTTAGAGTCCAAAACAATGGCAAAAGTGTTTGGAGTAGTAGATACGATGGAGACATATGAACAACCCCAAGCTTAAACCTTTGCTTGTCCTCAAGCAATTCAGTTGGCAAACTGAAAGTGATAAAGAAAAACTTTTACAAACTCTGTTTGCTCTTGTTGGTGCAAATATGTAAAGCCAACATTCAAGTTTTCAGCAAAGATTATGAACTAACCATATTCACAATAACACTTAGGTCTCATGTCTACTCATATCAATGGCATAATCAACTAGCAAGCAATAATAATAAATCTCGGATGACAACACTTCCTCAAAACAATCATAATATGATATAACAAGATGGTATCTCTCTAGCCCTTTCTAAGACCGCAAGCATTTAATGATAGTGCACGTGCATTGGACTAAGCTGGAATCTGCAAGCATTTAATACATAGGAGAAGGCAAGGTAATATGGGCTCTTAGTTAAATCATCAATAATGCATATGAGAGCCACTCAACATTTTCATCATGGTCTTCTCCTCTCGACCCCGAAAGAAAAGAAAAGAAATAAAACTATTTACACAGGAAAGCTCCCAACAAGCAAAAGAAGAACGATAAATCTTTTTAGGTTTTCTTTTAATTATTACTACTATAGGCATGAAAAGTAAACTAGCTAAAAGCTACAACTAATTTTTTTTGTTTTTTCTTAAAGTTTTTCAAACACACAAAAAGAAGCTAAGAAAAGAAAATAAACTAGCATGGATAGTACGATGAAAAAGTATTAGGACTGACAACTAGAATGAGTGTGTGAACATGAATGTAATGTTGGTGAGAAATACGTACTCCCCCAAGCTTAGGCTTTTAGCCTAAGTTGGTCTATGGCCACGGCTGGCCTGGCGGATATCCTAAGTTGTAACTGGGGTCGTACTGAGATGTAGCAGCTACTGCCTCAAGAGCTGCAGCTTGGAGGCGAGCTGCTTCCGTCCTCCTCTCATACTCGTTCGCCTCCTCCCTAGTTATGACACATCTCCCCTTTGCCTGAAATTTAAAGAAAGTAGAATCTGGAAGGCATCATGAATAGTGCGCCGCTTGTCAAAGATTAGTCGGTACTGGAGGAACTGTTCATTCCTCTCAACAAATTGGTGGCGGACCATAGCATTATAATCTAAATAAGCAGGAGGCAACTCCATACCATTTTCATGTATGGGTACATCAAGATAATTAGCTAAACGGGTTGCATAAATTCCACCAAACAAATCTCCACTTATACTGTTATGATGCAGCCTTCGTGCAACAATGGCCCCCAAGTTATATTGTTTATCTCCTAATACCGCACTCTTGAGGACACAAAGATCTGGAACGCACATGTTACAAGCCTCATCTTCACCATTAATACATCTACCTATAAAGAGAGCAAAATAATGTTTGGCGGGAAAATGAATGCTCCCTATGGTAGCTTGCGTGATCTCTCTAGATTCCCCGATAGTGATACTAGCAAGAAAGTCTTTATATTCAGATTTGCGGGGTTCACTAACATTGCCCCACTACGGGAGTTTACAAGCAGTATTAAAATCTTCTAGGTCCATGGGATATGATTTATCATAGAGATCAAACAGAACAGTGTGAGAATTGCGTGAGGATGTGAATTTAAACCTTCTCACAAAGGAATCAGTTAGGTAGTAGTATTGTGGGCACTTATCTGACACGAACCCCTCAAGTTCAGCGTTACACACATATGCGTCAAATTCTTCCTTGATGCCTGCCCGGACCATAAACTCCTCTAACGGCCATTCACAAGGCCGCACTTGAGCTTCCCTCGGTAGTTCATTGTCCGGCTCACGTATCGCGAGGCTGGGTCCTTGCTTCTTTGAGGAACCTCCTTGGTACATTTTCGTAGACATCTTTTCTTCCTCTGAAAAATTTCTGAAATTTTTAGTGACTCAAAATAAAAGTGAACCAAACTCAACAAGATTGATAACAACTACTCCCACAAGTGCCTAGAGGCTATATCATGCATTAGAACTACTTGGGACCATATAAATTTGTCATGCATGCTCAAGAATAGGGTCACCTAAGCAGCAAAAATTTGCAATAAATAAAGCACTAGAACAAAAACTAGTTGGACCATTGGAGGAGTCACATACCAAAGAACAATCCCCAAAGCAATTTTGTGAATGGAGCTTTGAGAAAGGGGATCGAAAATGGCAGCAAGATGAGCTAGAACACGGGTTTGAGCTGTGTGTGGATTTTTTCTGGAGGAAGACGAAGTGTGTGGGTGCAGGAATAAGTGGAGGGGGCCATGTGGGGCCCATGAGGCAGGGGGCGCGCCCTGGACCCTCGTGGCCAGGTGGTTGCCCCCTCTGGTGTGTTCTCAGTGCCAGATATTCTTAAATATTCTACAAAAAATCATATTTCAATTTCAGGACATTTGGAGAACTTTTATTTTCGGGGTATTTTTTATTGCAAGGATAATTCAGAAAATAGACAGAAAAATACTATTTTTGCTTTATTTAATCTAAATAACAGAAAGTAAAAGGAGGGTAGAGAGAGTTGTGCTTTCTAACTTCATCCATCTGATGCTCATCAATAGGAATCCACTAACAAGGTTGATCAAGTCTTGTTAACAAACTCATTCCGAATCACATGAAACCGGAGATTTCGAATAGCACTAAGTTACCTTAACGAGGATATGCACGTCCCCAATAATAAGAATATCATATTTCTTCTTGACTGTAGGAAGAGGAAATTCAAAACCTCCAATAGTAATCGTTGGAATTTTTCCAATATAATTGATACTGTGGACTTGAGGTTGTTTCCTCGGAAAGTGTACCGTATGCTCATTACCATTAACATGAAAAGTGACATTGCCTTTGTTGCAATCAATAACATCCCCTGCAGTATTAAAAAGGGTCTACCAAGGATAATTGACATACCATCATCCTCAGGAATATCAAGAATAACAAAGTCTGTTAAAATAGTAACGTTTGCAACCACATCCTCACAAATACCGACAGGTATAACAATTGATTTATCGGCCATTTGCAAAGATATTTCAGTAGGTGTCAACTTATTCAAATCAAGTCCACGATATAAAGAGAGCGGCATAACACTAACACCGGCTCCAAGATCACATAAAGCAGTTTTAACATAGTTTCTTTTAATGGAGCATGGTATAGTTGGTACTCCTGGATCTCCTAGTTTCTTAGGTATTACACCTTTTAAAGTATAATTAGCAAGCATGCTGGAAATTTTAGCTGCCGGTATCTTTCTTTTATTTGTAACAATATCCTTCATATACTTAGCATAAGGATTCATTTTAAGCATATCAGTCAAACGCATACGCAAAAAGATAGGTCTAATTGTTTCAGCAAAGCGCTCAAAATCCGCATCATCCTTTTTCTTGGAGGTTTTAGGAGGAAAAGGCATGGGTTTCTGAACCCATGGTTCTCTTTCTTTACCGTGCCTCATAGCAACAAAGTCTCTCTTATCATAACGTTGATTCTTTGATTGTGGGTTATCAAGATCAACAGCAGGTTCAATCTCTACATCATTGTTATTGCTAGGTTGAGCATCAACATGAACATCATCATTAATATTATCACTAGGTTCATGTTCATCACTAGATTGTGTTTCAGCATCAGAAATAGAAATATCATTGGGATTCTCAGGTGTGTCAACAACAGGTTCACTAGAAGAATGCAAAGTCCTATCATTTTTCTTTTTCTTCTTTTTAGAAGGACTAGGTGCATCAACATTATTTCTCTGAGAACCTTGCTCAATTCTCTTAGGGTGGCCCTCAGGATACAAAGGTTCTTGAGTCATTTTACCCCCTATAGTCATAACTCTAACAACATTATAATTCTTCTCATTATTTAATTCATTGAGCAAATCATTTTGAGCTTTAAGCACTTGTTCTACTTGAGTGGTAACCATAGAAGCATGTTTACTAATAAGTTTAAGTTCACCTTTAACTCTAGACATATAATCACTCAAGTGTTCAATCATATAAGCATTATGTTTCAATTGTCTACCAACATAAGCATTGGAGTTTTCTTGTTTAACAATAAAATTATAAAATTCATCTAAGCATTGGCTAGCATACTTATAATGAGGAATATCACCTTCATCAAATCTATAGAGAGAATTTACCTTTACTACCTGTGTCGGGTTATCAAGACCATGTATTTCTTCAATAGGTGGTAAATTCTTGACACGTTCAGCTTTAATACCCTTTTCTTTCATAAATTTCTTTGCCTCTTGCATATCTTCAGGACTGAGAAATAGAATACCCCTTTTCCTCGGAGTTCGCTTAGGAATTGGTTCAGGAAGTGTCCAATTATTATCATTACTCAACATATTATTCAATAGTAATGCAGCTTGATCAATAGTTCTTTCCCTGAAAACACAACCAGCACAACTATCCAGGTGGTCTCTAGAGGCATCAGTTAGTCCATTATAAAAGATATCAAGTATTTCATTTTTCTTGAGAGGATGATCAGGCAAAGCATTAAGTAATTGGAGAAGCCTCCCCCAAAACTTGTGGGAGACTCTTTTCTTCAATTTACACAAAATTACATATTTCCCTTAAGGCAGCTTGTTTCTTATGAGCGGGGAAATATTTAGCAGAGAAGTAATAAACCATATCCTGGGGACTACGCACACAACCAGGAGTAAGAGAATTAAACCATGTTTTAGCATCACCTTTTAATGAGAACGAAAATAGCTTAAGGATATAGTAGTAACGGATTTTTTCCTCATGAGTGAATAGGGTGGCTATGTCATTTAATTTAGTAAGATGTGCCACAATAGTTTCAGATTCATAGCCGTAAAAAGGATCAGATTCAACCAAAGTAATCAACTCAGGATTGACATAAAAATCATAATCCTTATCAAAAATATAAATAGGTGAAGTAGCAAAAGCAAGGTCATATTTCGTTCTAGCATTCAAAGACTTTTCTTTCAGCTTAGCTAACAGTTTATTAAGATCATATCTATCTTTGCAAGCAAAAAGGTCTCTAGCAGTTTCTTCACCCATAACATAACCCGCGGGTACATCAGGCAATTCATATCTAGGGGGAGAATCTTCATCATCACTTTCATCAATATTATCAGTCTCAATAATTTCATTCCCTCTAACCCTAGCAAGTTGTTCATCTAGTAATTCACCTAATGGCACAGTATTATCAAGCATAGAAGTAGTTTCATCATAAGTATCATGGAAAGTAGAAGTGGAAACATCAATAACATGCGACGTAGCAGAATCAATAGCAGGAGTAGGTGTCGCAAGTTTACTCAAAACAGAAGGTGAATCAAGTGCAGAGCTAGATGGCAGATTTTTACCTCCCCGTGTAGTTGAGGGATAAATCTTGGTTTTTTCGTCTTTCAAGTTCCTCATAGTGATCAGCAGATATAAATCCCAAGTGACTCAAAGAATAGAGCTATGCTCCCCGGCAATGGTGCCAGAAAATAGTCCGGATAACCCACAAGTATAGGGGATCGCAACAATTTTCGAGGGTAGAGTATTCAACCCAAATTAATTGATTCGACACAAGGGGAGCCAAAGAATATTCTCAAGTATTAGCAGTTGAGTTGTCAATTCAACCACACCTGGAAAAATTAATATCTGCAGCAAAATATTTAGTAGCAAAGTAGTATGGAAGTAGTGGTAATGGTGGCAAAAGTAACAATAGCAGTTTTTGTAGTAATTGTAACAATGGCAACGGAAAAGTAACTAAGCAAAGATCAATATGTGAAAAGCTCGTAGGCAATGGATCAGTGATGGATAATTATGTCAGATGCGATTCCTCATGCAACAGTTATAACATAGGGTGACACAGAACAAGCTCCAGTTCATCAATGTAATGTAGGCATGTATTCCAAATATAGTCATACGTGCTTATGGAAAAGAACTTGCATGACATCTTTTGTCCTACCCTCCCGTGGCAGCAGGGTCCTATTGGAAACTAAGGGATATTAAGGCCTCCTTTTAATAGAGTACCGGACCAAAGCATTAACACTTAGTGAATACATGAACTCCTCAAATTACGGTCATCACCGGGAGTGGTCCCGATTATTGTCACTTCGGGGTTGCCGGATCATAACACATAATAGGAGACTATTGACTTGCAAGATAGGATCTATAACTCACATATATTCATAAAAACATAATAGGTTCAGATCTGAATTCATGGACTCGGGCCCTAGTGACAAGCATTAAGCATAGCAAAGTCATAGGAACATCAATCTCAGAACATAGTGGATTCTAGGGATCAAACCCTAGCAAAACTAACTCGATTACATGATAAATCTCATCCAACCCATCACCGTCTAGCAAGCCTACGATGGAATTACTCACGCACGGCGGTGAGCATCATGAAATTGGTGATGGAGGATGGTTGATGATGACGACGGTGACGGATTCCCCTATCCGGAGCCCCGAATGGACTCTAGATCAGCCCTCCCGAGAGAGAGATTAGGGCTTGGCGGCGGCTCCGTATTGTAAAACATGATGAATCCTTCTCTCTGATTTTTTTCTCCCTGAACGTGAATATATAGAGTTGGAGTTGCCGTCAGTGGAGCCTCAGGGGGCCCACGAGACAGGGCGGTGCGCCCCAGGGGGGGTGGGCGCGCCCTCCACCCTCGTGGACAAGGTGTGGACCCCGCGGTGTGGATTCTTTCGCCAGTATTTTTATATATTCCAAAAATATTCCCCATGAAGTTTCAGGTCATTCCGAGAAATTTTATTTCTGCACAAAAATAACACCATGGCAATTCTGCTGAAAACAGCGTCAGTTCGGGTTAGTTCCATTCAAATCATGCAAGTTAGAGTCCAAAACAAGGGCAAAAGTGTTTTGGAAATGTAGATACGATGGAGACGTATCAAAACACATGATACCATGATGGAATATGTACGAAAAACAGTACGGCATGGCATATTCACAACTGTTTGTGTAAACTAAGCAGAAGCCATTTCAACAAATAAGAAGCAATGAAAGCTCGACACCACATGAAAGATGCAACCAATATGACTCTGCCAAGTTAAAAGCGTCCCATCATAATTGTCATTTCAACAACTTAGAAGTAGAGCATGCTATAAATCATATGAAAGATGCAACTAATATCACACTGCATATACTAAAGGTGTCTCGTCATATTGATTCATGCGGGATACAAAAAAACAATAGTTTTATGTAAGGACATGCTTAATAGAAAGATTTACTATGTACTAAAAATAGGAAGGCATGTCAGATTAACAGGTATAATATATAAACTAAGCAGAATAGCACATGCAATTTAACCAGATTGGAAGAATTACAATCTGGACACCATATGCAATATGCAACCACATATCACGCTGCCAAGTTAGAGCAAGCACCCGTGATGCTCGTGTAGGGGAAATGTGGTAATCAACTACAGAGCTACATTCACTATCTTCATCTAGCCTTGCTGTTTCTTGAGAATCATGTGGGGAGGTTGGCGCTGCATTCTTTAAATGAGGATCTTTACTCATAGTAGTCCACTAGCCTGACTGCCTCATCATAAGTGGTTGATGAGGGATACACAAGAACATTAGTTTGATGTAAGAACATGGTTAATAGACAGATGTACTAGTATGTACCCAAAAAAGGAAGGCATGTCATATTCAAAGGTATAATGTGTACGCTAAGCAGATGCAATTTAACAAAATTGGAAGCAAGCTAGACATGCGGATGGAGTGGTGAGCATGATCATCTAGGACCTGAGATCCTGGTGGAAGGCGGGCTGCTTCACCACCATCGTGGCTTTTTAGTTGGCTTCCAGGTGATGCCTGTCTATGTTGGGCTTGTCACTGGCTCAGCTAGTGCCCTGACTAGCCATTTGTCTTCTAGTGCTCTCAGGATGGTGGTTCATGTAAAAAATATCTTTCCTTATCTTAATAAAGACCAACGTCGACCTTTCGAATACAAGCTAGACACCATATGCAACATGCAACCACATATGACACCGCGAAGTTAAAGCAGGCACTTGGGATGGTGGTTCATTGCGAGCGAGATCATCAACTCCATCTGTTGACACTACACCCTTTAAATTGCTAAAATGTGTCTGGCCTAGCCGCGTATGAAGCTGGAGCGACTTCTCTCTTTTCTTTTCTGCTTCTGTCAAGGCAGAGTCTGAAATACCCTTGTATAAAAACACAATAGTGAGAGTATGGGTGAAGTGTGTGCAGAACTAGTGCACTGTAAAAGTAGCAGATAGCAGGTGGCTAAAAAATAAATGACAGGAGACATATGATAGCTCTATAACATTGCATGCCAAACAAAATTAGATTCTACTCCGTATGATTTTGTAATATATGAGCACAGGGATGGCTGGGAAATGCAGGTACTCCTCCAGCACACCACCACATGTGGTCCTATCAAAATAATAGTCGACTGAAAATAAATAGGTCAGCTGATTTTTTTATGAACCGTCCTATCTATAAGGAACGGGCAGATGGCCTTCGTCTACCTCCCGCCAGTCACTGTTGACGATCTTTCTCGAACCGCTAGCGACCACCGGCCCAGACCCCTGCCTCCGCCGCCCCGCCCTCCCCTCGACCTCACACCACCACCGTGCTTGGTAGCGCCCCCCGGCCATCCCTTAATCCCGGCCGACCTCCAGATCGGGCGCCAGCAGCTCTAGGCCCCACACGCCCCTAAGATAAACACCGAGGCGCTGCTTCCCTGGCGTAATAGGCGGATTAGCGCCTGTTACGCAGGGGAATGCTTCCTTTAATTGGGAATCAACTGCCCAGGAGTTGAAATCTAGGGGGCGACGGACCTCTAGCTAAGGTGAAATAGTATATGAGGAGAAACCTTGTGCATCGCGAGTAATATTTAACTTTGTGCAAACTAAAGAAGAGAGTCTCACTACAGGAATCATGTAATTTGCCGTCTGTGGATTACAGACGGCAAAGGCCTAAAAATAGACGGCAAAGATTTTGCCATCAGTCAGTAGACGACAAAGTTAGACGGCAAAGATAATTCGGCAAAGAGTTGTTTGCCGTCAGCATTTCATCAGGAAGACGGCAAAATCTTTGCCGTCAGCAAACTTCATCTTTGCCGTCAACCAAATAATAGCATACGGCAAAGAAAGACACCTTTGCCGTCAGCCAGACTCTTTCTTTGCCGTCTGCCTCATACACCCCATACGGCTAAGAAAATTATTTCATTTAGAAAATATGAACCACCAGTCGAGGTGCAGAGGTCGTAGTTGCTCGATGGCGTAGACAAAAAAAATCATAGAGATTTCACCATCTTAAGTTCAAGAATGTATGACAACAGAACGGATTTTACAAGATACGAATACTCTATTTGCACAATATATCCATCATCGCAATATTTACACAGAAATACACTATTCACAATATGAAGTTTCCCATTTACATGATGAACAAATGAACGAATCAGGACATGTAAAAACTACAATATTTCACAAAAAAGGACACACTGGCCCTTGCCAGCGGTTACATCCGAGCACGAGCATCGAGCTCGAGGCGGCGGACGGTGGTCTTGGGCAGATTTTATCATGGCAGAGGGGCAAATGGAGGGCGAGGGAGACGGAAAGAGAAAGGGGTGCTGCAGGGTAGCTCCGACGAGCTCTTGACGAAGCTGCGGCGCGGCCAGCACTACTAGGAAAAGGCCTACTAATGGCGCACCGGTTTTGCCTACTAATGGCGCATCACCGGTGCGCCATTAGTAGCACGCCACTAGTAATTTTTACTAATGGCGCACGACTGGTGCGCCATTAGTATCTGGTATACTAATGGCGCATCATCCAATGCGCCATTAGTATATAACACCATGCGCCATTAGTGTGCCTCCCAGGGGCCATATTTAACCATGTGCTTTGGCACACTAATGGTGCACTGCGGATAGATGCGCCATTAGTATACTTGGCATACTAAAGGCGCACTCTGTCTTGATGCGCCATTAGTATCCTTTGGCATACTAATGGCGCACTCTGTATTGATGCGCCATTAGTATCCTTTGGCATACTAATGGCGCACCTTGTGGTGATGCGCCATTAGTATGAATATTTGTTTTTTTTTACTTTTCTGATTTTTGCGCAGGTTACAAAATATATTATTTGACAGAATATAGACAGTAGCACACAGCAACAGCAGATTCATTGAATACAATAGAAGATTAGTCTCCGAATACAATTCATCATATTAGTTTCCGAATTCAAAAGACCGAACAAAGATAAAACATTACAAGTCTCAAGACCGCGAGTATCGAGTTTGTCTTCACATTACAAGTTGATATCAATCATCTAAACTACCACTACCATCACATAGAAGAGAGCTGCGGTCATCATGATGAGCATCATCGCGATCAAACTGGTCTTCATCCGGTTCCTCCAACACTCCCTCCTTTGTCCCGCTAGATAGCGGGCGTATCTAGATTCGGCCTCCGCCCTAGTGGTGTACCCTTTGTAACTGTTACCGCTGAAATGATGAACCTGCCTCCGACACTCCTCCCAGTCGTCATAGACTCCGGGAACCTTACCCTTGTACACGACATACAACGGCATCTCTATGCACAAGCCAAACAACAGACAATACATACATAAGCAATATATAAGTATGCAACAAAAGGATCGGAAGAGAAAAGCAAGACATTAATAGTATGATTCATGGTCCTACTAATAAATAGCATCGATTACATCTAAGTTGAACGACTGTCCAAACCAAAGAGACATACAATTCATTAAATTTTAATTACAACATGAGCCAATCAATGTTTCAGAACTACACATCACTACTTTCGACTCGACTCATGGACAGGAGCGTGGATGAAGCCGCCGTCTATCGTGATGGTCATGAAATCGCGGGCGTTGTCAGCCTGCATTTGTAGCATTCCGTCTATCTCAATGTTGGACGGTTGATATCTGAGGAAGAACTGCCCTGAGGTATGAAGGACATCTTGATGGATGATGTTCGCAAACTCCGACTGGATGCGAAAGAATTCTTGTCTGATGTCCGCATCCTGGATTGCCGACAAGCTCGCGGCCCAATCTTTGAGATTATTTGGTAGCAGAAGGTGATGATGGTCCCTTACAATCGCACGCATGTGATGGAGGGCGTAGTAGGCATCCTTCTGACCGCCAGGCGGCTGCTTGACGCAACAGAATGTCGTATTGTGGGCGAACACATGCTTGCCGTACTTACGAACTGCCCTGATGAAGGTGCCTCCAGATTTGGCATAGCCAGGGAGAACATCATCAAGAACTTTCTTAATATTTGTGTAGTCTATCTTGGAGTTACGGTTCGGGTCGAAATACATGGCCATGGAATATTTCGGGCTTAAGAGGGTGAGTGTGCAATGTGTGTCACTGCACAGAACACAGAATGTTAGAAAAAAAAGAACGATCGAAATCTAAGAAATCATATGTTATGGGGCGGTTAAGGGATGACTTACTCGGGAAAGTAAGGCATAAGGAAGTTATCCTTATCTGGGTTTGCCAGAATGACGTCTTCGAGGTGTGAACTCGCAACTTGGCGGTCCCCAGCGCTGCTCAAGAGCTTGGCACGCATGTAGAAGGGGTCGACAATCACGATGTCCGGGGTCTTGTCTCTAATGATCCGCATCTCCATACTCAGCGAAAACAGCCGAACGAAGGTGTAGTGCAGCGGATGAAGGTTGAACATAGCAAAGATGTCATCAAACCGCAAGACGATCGTACCCCCGATGGCGCCATCCACAAAGCCCTTGCCCTCTGGCACCTTGGCCATGAAAACCGGGTATGCCACATCATTCTCTCTGAGATGCCGCTTCTCCAAAGAAAGAACATTGTCGTGCAGACTCCACATAGCACCGGTTGCAGCACTGAGCATATTTGCCGGTAGCATCGCCCTACCCGCCACATGCACCCTCCTCGAGATATCCTTAGGTGAAGGTGGCCCGTCCTGAGCACGGATCGTACTCGGTGCCGGCTGGCTTGCACCGGCGGCCTTTTGAGTCGGCCGTTTCCGGCCCTTCTTCTTGATCTGCTGTAATGGGACCGAGTTCTGCTCACAGACCGCCTTCTTGAGCGTGTTGGGGCTGATAATATTTGGCACCTCCGCTATCTAAGGCTCGGTGAACACGGCAGCTGGAGGCGTCTCCTGAGAACTGAAGGCCAGACGACGCCCGTTGCAATTGGGATTCTCCATCGTACCAACTAGATCGCGGTCGTCTTGTTTGGGTTCTTGAGAAGGAGGCCCGCAAAACTTGTCACCGTACCCATGTTCGGCAAAGTACTTATCGACATTGTTAAATGTACCATCGTCGTTGTCATCGTCGTCCGGATCCTGTGCCATATGCATGTCCGGCTCCTGTGCCATAGGGATGTCCGGCATGTCCGGTAGCGTTGCGGCGTTCTTGCCATGGCTTGGCGCTGGCACGACTGGCGGTCTTGTCTGTGGGGTGGTGTCCCCCGCCCCAAACGAATCTGGCTCTTCGGCCAAAGCAGGGGCCAGCTTACGCAGGCGCTGAGGGTCATCTCATCTTGTTCGTCGGCCCCAGCGGGTCGAATCGGAGGTAACAGCTCGTCGCAACCTGGCAGCACCCGAACCACTTCAACCCTATACATTGTGGGTGGCATCGGATTACCGTGGAACACGGGGTTGCCCAGTTGAACGATTCTGCCCTTAGCGACATCGACCAACTCGCCGCCCATGAAGTGCAGGAGAGTGCAAGGAACATTGGCGGTGCCCTACGAAAACATGTTGGGCGTCAGGGATGCCCAGTCAAAGGCAAGGAGATGAAGTCCTCGGCCGAGAGGCTTAGTTACCGTGATGCCGTCGAGCTCGGCTAATGTCGAGGCACTGCCAACGACGGGCATGCTACTGACGGAGGGGCCGCTTGCTGGCGAGGTGCCGGCCGGCGTACACCCGGGTGCATTAAGCTCCAATGCCGGTGTCGGAGACACCAATACCGCCGCCGCCGGAGACACCAATGGCGCCGCCGCCGTAGACACCAATACCGCCGCCGCCGGAGACACCAATGGTGCCGCCTGCGCGTTGTGTGAGTTGCTGGCCGTGAAGCTGGGAATTGGGGGCGGCCCCTGCTGGCCACTCGCAATCCATGTCGTTATCCCATGAATCAAGGTAGGCATAATGCCGGTAAGCGTCGATCCCAGTTGTTATTGCACTTCCTCTTGGACCATCTCCGGAATCTGCGCCACTTGCGCCTTGAGTGCTTCAACCTCGTGCGACTGGCTTTCCGAGTTGGTCTTTTTCTCCTTTCGCCCACCAGCGCCATAGTATGACGACCATTTTGTGGACAAGCCTTTGCCGGCCACACGACCAACTGACGTCGGCTTATTGAGCTTATCCCTGTTTTTCATTACGTTCAATGCCCTATTCAAAGGGGTGTCGAAAGGGGAGCTCTGAGACGACCCCGCGCTACTGCTTTCTTTGTCCTACGGAAGGAACGTGAACCATTTAGAAATATGGGGGATTAATTAGAATGCAACCATATGGAGCTAATTACGCGGGGGTGTATTCCTTACCAGAACAAGCTCAAGCTCCTTGGTCTTCGGATCCATGGTAAGCTCCTTTGTTACCGGGTCCTCCTTGTACCGGGCCCTGAGAAAGTTCCTGGTCTGCTTGTCACTGAATTTCTCGAAGCGGGGCGGTAGGCCTTGCTCGGCACGCTCCACGTCCTCCTTGTCCCATACAGGCTCCGCCACTCTGTAACCGCCGGGACCGAGTTGGTGTACCCCTATGTTCAACTGCCGCATTTCTTTCCCCCACTGACTTGATTCGGAGGTTGCGGGGCTCTCGCACTTGATCTTGAACTCCTTGTAGTCATCTTCGCTCATCAAAGGATATTTTGCCTTGATCTCCCATAACTATCACCTTTGTCAATCATTGCCTTCGCCGTGCTTTTCCAAGTAGATAGGGCCGTGCTCATCATCGTGAGGGCGGCACCGTTCACTTTATTACCTGAGAGGCGTGTGTTTGCGAACTCAGTAGGGAACTTGTATCGTTCGTGCAGCTTTGTGAAGAGGAGGCTGCGCAAATTCCCTCGGTCCTTATGCCTTAGGTTCTCGGTGTTAATCGAGGCGGTGCTCCGAAGAATGCACCCGAGCTGAATCGAGTACCCCTAGACTACGTGTTTGGGCACCGTCGGATGCCCGTCGGAGCTCACTTCAGTAAATTCCTTCCTGACGGTGCCGAGCACGTTCGGGCGCCGGTGCTTCCGTTGCCTCTTCGGTTGGCTGCCATCTGTGCGTGCGCCGCCATCATCAGTGGTGGCATCCGCGGCGCCATCATCAGTGGTGTCATCCCCGACGCCACTAGGGGTTGTGTAGTCAGGATCGGTGTCTTCCGCGGCGTCCTCATAGCGGTGAGGTTCTTCCTCCAACTCCTGGGACAGTTCCCAGAATTGCTTGCCGCCCGAACCACTGGCCTCATCATTGTGGGCCATGTTTCGCTCTAAATAGGAAAAAAGTTTGGTCAAAAAGTTGGTTATTGTCAAGGAACAAGATCATGGTCTCATCATTTAGGGTTTGTCGACACCGAGGCATCCTAAAAGCTAAGCTTTTATCATTTAGGGTTTGTCGACGCCGAGGCACCCTAAAAGCCTAAGCGTACATCATTTAGGTTCTCATCGACACCGAGGCACCCTATAGAAGCCAAGGTTTCATCATTTAGGGTTTGTCGACGCCGAGGCACCCTAAATGCTAAGTTAAGTTTTCATCATTTAGGGTTTATTGATGCCGAGGCACCCTAGGTTGGGCCTAATCACTTGGCACTAATCACTTGGCTCTATTGCCACCTATGCAGCAAGAATGGCGGGGCAGTTGATCCTACTTAACTAAGTACTAAGATACCCCGGCCCATGCATTAGTCGCAAGTACCCCATATGTCCTATTTTTAGCAAAGTCATGCTAAAATTCACGGAAAATTTTAGCATGACCTTTGCTGAAAATAGGACATATGGAGTACCCGAATTTGCCGGAACGGAAGTTAATCGACATTCCAGCAAACTCAAGGGCCTCTCGGGATACCTACAATATCATTATCCCCGCGTAATGAAGTCGCCAATGGGTTATTTCAGAAGATCACAAGTAGCATCATCACAAGTACAACATCATCTATAGCTTTATATTAACAAAGCATTAACACATATACAAAAGACCACTTATGCCAACAGTATGGTTTATATCAGCTTCAGAGTTAGAAACAGGAAAAACCGGTGCTTCAAAGCCTACTGGACACAATTTACATCTATCAGTACGGGATGTCCTAACTAATTTCAAGTGTTCACAGGTGAACTTGTACCATGGATGAGCCTAGTGCTTCATTAGTCAACTGAACAGAGATAATAGGGCATAACACCATACATAAAGTGATGAGCATACATACTACTGTCCAAGCAAATTAACTGAATAGTATTGTGTCAAGTTCAGTTTGTAAATTCAGTTACTGCTTGAGTGATTTGACACCAAAAATTTGTAGCGACCCGACCCGAATGGATCAAGTCTCTGTGCTTATGTGTCATCCCTGGATCAGTATGCTGACACACACAGTACTCGAAGGATTTATAACAGAGGTAAATCACATGTATAAAGTAACGTAAATACTATTACCTCAATCCAAAATATAGCGGAAGCAACAAGGTTGTGGATTCCCATCAACACCAACGGCAAAGTTGAGTATAGGAAATCGTAACCCTAACGTACCACTTACTCGTCGTCTGAAAAGTCTGCAACATGAAAAGTTGCAGCCCGAAAACGGGTCAGCACATGGAATATGCTGGCAATGTAACACATAGAGAGTAACGAAAGAATAGGCTATACTACATGCATATATGGCTGGTGGAAAGCTCTATGATTTCAGTTTTTGCGAAAAGCCAATTTTTCCCTACTTCAAAGGAATAAAATTTATTTAACTATCATGGTGGTTGTTAAACATTGAGAATGGTTGACAGCATTCTCAATCCCAATTAAAAATAATTAAAACCCAACAACATTAATTAGAAGTAACATGTTGAGATTCACTTGATATTCAAGTACTAGATACTCAAGTTGTCCATAACCGGGGACACGGCTAACCATGATTAGTTTGTTACTCTGCAGAGGTTTGCGCACTTTTCCCACAAGACTCGATCGCCTCCGTTTGGTTTCTCGCACTACAGGGTGTTTGAGAAGACGGATGACCGAGACATAGTCTTTCAGAAGCGCTAGCACCTTACATGTGGGGTAAACCGGTACACCTACATCCCCTACATCTGCTAGTCTACCCCGTAAGAGTTCGCACAACTTAGTCAACTATGCTAGAGCCCATAGTAGCATGTGGCTGCACACGGAAGTTTCTAGCATGAAAGATCTTATGATCCCTTTGAGCCTGGGTGGCGGTCCAAAAAAAAAACAGGCAAGTCCTGATAGACATCAGGTGCCTCAATCCACCCAGATGTGTGTTTAGGTTGCCACCTTAGATAAGCCATTAATTAACAATCTCACATCTGTCATGGATATTCACTCACCCAATCCACGTCTACTAGCATAGCATAGCATAATAAGCAAACGTAGAAGTAACTCCCAAGGTTTCATAAGTAACAGGTAATAGGTACTACCTCAATTCTACTTCCCAACCCACAATTTAATTAGATCCTAACAATGCAAGTGTTTGAGGGTTTGATCTAATGCAATAAAACTGGGTAGTAGGAAAGATATGATCAAGTGTTACTTGCCTGCAATGTTGATGAAGATGATTCGTACTCAAAACTCTTGATAGATCTAATCGTCATACTCCGGTCAATCTATCGTAGGCAAGCAATAGTAACCACACAATAAGTACTCATCTAATGCACAGGGAAAAATCGAACAAGAGAACGAACCAGAAAGTTCAACTTAAGAACTCCGGTTGCAAAGAAAGAACGAGCCGAACAAACGACGAAAAACAAACGGCGGAAGAAAACAACTCGGTTCTAGCAAGTTGAATCTAGGTCAAAATTTTACTGTAGCAAAAGCTTGTTCAAGTTGATTAGACGAAACGGCGGTTTCGAGATGAAACTCCAGGCGCTTGAATCACCTGATTCCGATAAACGAGCGAGAAGATAAACTAGAACGAAGATCGGATCTGAGATCGTGATCGCGGAATAAATCCGACGAGAAGAAAAAGAAGAACGGTTATACGAACAGACGTCGTTAACCGGGAAATAATCGGTGATCACGTTCGTTGAGACGAACGGTCCGAAAGAAGAACGAAAACCAATCTAGGGTTTTCGGAAAAGAGATCGAAACGAAAAACCGATCTAGAACACCGGAACGGTTTGGCGAAGAATCGAAGAGAAAACGAATCGGTAGAGAAGAAAAGAATCGGAACGGTTTATAAGAAAAACCGAACTGAGGGAAAGAAGAGACGCGGCGCGGTACCTCCGGCGAACGGCGGCGACGGCGGCGTTGACGCAGGGCGGCGGCGGCGCGGTGACGCATGGTGGCGGTGGCGGCACTAGGGCGCGGGGTTGGGCGGCGTTGGGCGCGGCGGCGATGCACAAGGGCGGCGGCGCGGGTGAGAGGCGCGGGGTGAGGCGCGGCTTGGGTGGTGCGGCGGCGCGGCGTGGGTGTGGCGGCGCGGCGTGGGGCGGCGGAGAGGAGAGGAGAGGTGTTGGTTTGATGTGTTTAGAGGGGGGGTGCTTGGGTATTTATATTGGGGAGGGGAGGGTTTTGCTTGGGGTAGGGGACAAGAAATAGACTAGGATTAGGAAACAAAAGGAAAAGATCTAGAAATAGATACGGAATAAACGAACATAGGACAAGAGTCCTACTAAGACTAGGAAAGCAAGAAGCGGCGGCTCCCTGGTGCACGCGCGCTATGGCCTCTTGGCCGGCCGGCGGCTAGTGGCTTGGGCCTTTGGCCCAAGGCGCTGCGGATTTTTTTTTTAAACGGTCTCGCGCGCAGAAAAATAAATAAAAGAAAATCTAAACGAACTCCAAAATTTAATAAAGTAAATTTTCCCCGACTCCTAAAAATGATCCGAACAAAATGAACTTTTCTCCGGACCTAAAATAAAATTTTCAAAAACGCGCATTTTCCCTATCCGAATAAAATGCAAATAAAACTCCGACAAACAAAATTTGATCTATTTATTAAATCTTCATTTTCCTAAATTTGGGAAAGTCATATTATTCCCTCTCTTATATTTTTGATAACGGAAAATAATTGAAGATGAAATAAATAAATCAAATGATCCTCTTTTCAATTCGAGAAAACTCTCAAATAACGAAATCTCCAACTCTCTCCAAGGGTCCTTGAGTTGCGTGAAATTTCTAGGATCGACCAAAATGCAAGAAAATAAATTATGCATGATGATCTATTCCAAATTGAAAATAAATTCAAAGGGGCTTTGAATTTAATTCTTTGAAACTCCCAACTCATATTTCATATAATTTGAAGAAGTCATTTTATCTTCTCTCGTGAAAATCATTGAGTCGCATAAAGTTTCAGAATTGGAATATTTCCAAATGAAATTCAAATATTCTCAACACCCCTTGTCATTTAAAATGGAAGAAGTCATGTCATCTTCTCTCCAGGGTTTTTGTGATGAAAAGAATTTGAATTCACGAAGATCAGAAAACCAATATGAAAGTTTGGGAAAGTCCTTTTATTCCCTCTCATTTAACTTTCAAAAAGTTTCGAATTCACTCACTTTCAGTCAATCAATCAAGCAATCAATCAAATCTATCTATTTGTTTATAACATTCCAAAATTTAGAATTTTGGGATGTTACAAACTACCACCCTTAAAATGAATCTCGTCCTCGAGATTCGGAGAGGCTAGAAAGAATAGGTTAGGGTTTGGGGTCTTCTCAAAGTCCATCGATTATCTCCGAGGTCTCGGGTGCTACCACCCTTAGAAACATTGTTATGGTTCCATCAAAACTCATATACTCCATCCTTTTCGTTGACAGTGTCAGTCTTCTCAGATATTAAGGATAATCCCTTCTCTGGGCTCTTCCGGTAGTGGCATAACCTTTTCCTCAATTCCTTTGTCCTTTCATCTTGGTAAGGTTATCCTGAAATTGGGTCTTCTTAGCTGACGGGTCTGACGCCAATGCTAAACAACTATCGATATCTCGTGGTGGTCAACAATTTATGGTTTCTCCTGCAGGAAAGGGTCTGGGTTGAACCTCACCGTATAACCTACGGTTGGCAACAACTGCCGTGTACAAGGGAAAAAAAATACCTATACCTTTCTAAGGTTCAAACAAGGTTTTGATCGTCGTCTCTCCACTATAGGTAAGTCACTCAGATTTACCATCCCATATAGCAAAGCGAATAATAAGAGTAAGTCGGTATGGTGATCAATCCATCCCGCACCCAAATCATTTCCTTGTACATGGTTTAGCGAATCTCGCACTCTAACACTCGGTCATCCTCACAAGCATTGCAGAATTCTTCTTGTCGATGAACCAAGTTCGGAAAATCCATTGATTCTGCAAGCCAAACAACCATCTATCGTTCCTTCACCACTTCATGGGACATCATTATCCTTTCTAGGGTCAAGCGTCCTTACAAGGAAATATTGGCCATCTCTGCATGGCACTTCTTCAACTGGGAATCGTGAAACACATCATGACTCCTGACAGTCCTTCGGGTGACTCCAACTTGTTGGTAACTTCTCCCATACGCTCCAATACTTGGTATGGCCCTACAAATCTCGGGGCTAACTTTCCCTTAACTCCAAATCGTTTAACTCCTCGCAGAGCTGGCACACAAAGATATGCTCTGTCTCCGATTTCATAGACTACCTCCTTGCGTTTTTTTAGTCTGCATAACTCTTCTGCCTGGACTGAGCTACCTTCAGTCTATCTCGAATCAACTTAACACTCTCTTCTGACTGCTTGATCACATTTGGTCCAAACAACTGACGGTCTCCAACTTCATCCCACATACTCTTGGGGCATCACACATATCGAGACAAAACTCGTATTTCATTTTGCCCAAAATCCATGCAGTGGAGTATCTTTATCTTTTCTGGGGTCAAAGGTTCTTACAGGGTACTACCACCCTTAAAATACACAAATCTTCCATAGACCATATTTCTCTTATCCTCAAAAATGGTCAAAATCCTCCTTCATAGAGTAGCAACTCATAGAATCCATATCAATACCAACGAGGCTAACTTTATTAATTCTCAAATCATTACATGCCTCAACTCAATACCTCTATATTAAAAGAAAATGTTCTTACTACCACTACTCCATTTCTTTTGTTGCAAACTCAACTATCTAGCACAAGTTTCCTTCTCCTTGGGGCATTCTCTAGCAAAGTGCCCTGCTCCATTACAACAGAAACATATTACTTCGGGCAAGTTTCGAGGTTTCCTTGTGATTATATAGCCTAGTTGGGTCCTTGGCTCCATTTGTGGGCAATTGCTGAGGTAGTGCCCTGACTCCTTGCATTTGTAACAGATGATATGACTCAGGTTCCTCCTGGCCTCCAATCGGTTTCTTTTCCTGGACCTTTCCATTCCAATCATGGCTTCTATTTCCCGTGGGTCATATTCTACTTCCTCTGTCGGGAATTCTACTAGATTCCCGTTCATACAATTCTGGGAGATGTGTCCTTCTTCTCCACATGAATAGCAAGACTTGGTGCAGGGTTTAATTGGTTCTTCTCTGGGTGTGTCCTCCACCTCTTTCTTCATCACAGGTTCTTCTAAACCTTCCATGGGGGCTCCTTTCATTGCTTCTTCCTTCTGCTGGATGGTTCTTTGTACCAAGGGGTAAATGTGACACTGAGCAGGGTAGTGGGTAGTCCCTTCACACAAGAAACAAGTGATCTGCCTAGCTGGGCATTCTTCAACTGGGTGACTTCCTTCACAATTACGGCATTCATCCTCGTGTTCTTTATGGGTGTGTCCGATTTCTCCACAAATCTTGCATGCACATGGTTTCCTCATATCCTTTCCATAAGGCTTCAACTTCTGGGACACAAACGGTGACTTTAGCAAAGTCAACTTAAATTCTTTCCAAGTGGTTACTCTTTTCCATCCTTTCATGGTTTGGTATATCTTCCACCAAGTAGCAGCACCTCTTTCAAAGCATTGAAGGGCATACTGGGCCATATCCTTTCCGACTATAGGGTTGTTCTCCATATGATCCTCCATGTTCTGAATCCATCGGTCTGTCTCCAATTGACTCATCGGTCCAGAAAATACAAGCTCATCTCCATTCATCCTCTATTGGGTCCATGGGTTTTGGGGTGAGATAAGAGATATCAAGAGAGGGATGCACACAATGCAAGCAACAGTTTTGAAAAGACAGATTTTTTTGTTGTGGCTGTCGAGAAAACATCAAACAAATGACAGCTCACAAGCATCGCATCTAACGTAGGTATATAACAGGGGTTTGGTCTTCTAAAGGTCAATAAATCTTCAACGTCTCCAAACTCTTCAAGCCTTGTTCATGCCTCCAATGGCTTCTTCCGATCATGCTTGTCCTTCTCAAGTTCTTTTGCCAGATCAACTCTGTTGACGTGAAGTCTCTCGTGACATCCTTGAATATTCTGGAATTGCATTCCAAACTTCTAGGTTTCAACATCCTTGGCATGAGCCATGGTCATACTGTCCTTTAGTTCCTGACAAATCTCCGGTATCTCAAGGTTTTACTTCTCTAGCTTGGCTGCTTTCAACTTCTGGTCTTAAGTTCTTCACGAAATGCTTCCTTGTCTAATACGACTTCCTGGAGCTCCACCTTAAACTTCTTGATGTAATACTCCAGATCCTGGTGATACACCGGCTAGGGTTAAAACTTCATATTATGATAGGTGCTCCGTCAGCCTTCTTCCATCAAATCCATTCTGAAGACTTGCATCCTTAACTCAGCACGGTGACAATAGCATTAGCGGGTGATGACATCACGGATAACCGTGTTTCTGCCCTTGTCATTGCCATGAGCTATCTTCCATAGTTGATATCCCCTGCCTTAGGATTTTCTTTGAGTTCTCGTACTCCTTGTTTCAGTCTTTCTTCGATACACCTTGATCTGGGGTATTGACAACTTCCATAATCTGCCAAGTTCCATAAGGGTAGCCTTCCTAGGTCATACAAATCTAGGGATTCTTCAGAGCCTCCAATTCTCCTAGTCTTCAGAGTCTTCAACAGCTGTAGTTTCCATTATCATAATGTATGGTAAAATCCTCTTCATTCCGAATGGTCTTACTAGTCTGATATCCTGTACTTCTTGGGGTGGTCTCATCAGTCAAATCTTCGTGTCGTCAAAAGGGGAAAAGGGTATGCTCTCACTAAAGGAAATTTTTGAATAAGCTCAGAAGAGAAGAGAGGTAAAAGATCTTTTTGAAAGGGAAAGTTGTAGAGAAAAATCTTTACTATGGGCTTGCCAATTTCTAGGGTCACGTCCTACAGTCAACATGTGCTCTGATACCATCTTGTAGCGACCCGACCCGAATGGATCAAGTCTCTGTGCTTATGTGTCATCCCTGGATCAGTATGCTGACACACACAATACTCGAAGGATTTATAACAGAGGTAAATCACATGTATAAAGTAACGTAAATACTATTACCTCAATCCAAAATATAGCGGAAGCAACAAGGTTGTGGATTCCCATCAACACCAACGGCAAAGTTGAGTATAGGAAATCGTAACCCTAACGTACCACTTACTCGTCGTCTGAAAAGTCTGCAACATGAAAAGTTGCAGCCCGAAAATGGGTCAGCACATGGAATATGCTGGCAATGTAACACATAGAGAGTAACAAAAGAATAGGCTATACTACATGCATATATGGCTGGTGGAAAGCTCTATGATTTCAGTTTTTGCGAAAAGCCAATTTTTCCCTACTTCAAAGGAATAAAATTTATTTAACTATCATGGTGGTTGTTAAACATTGAGAATGGTTGACAGCATTCTCAATCCCAATTAAAAATAATTAAAACCCAACAACATTAATTAGAAGTAACATGTTGAGATTCACTTGATATTCAAGTACTAGATACTCAAGTTGTCCATAACCGGGGACACGGCTAATCATGATTAGTTTGTTACTCTGCAGAGGTTTGCGCACTTTTCCCACAAGACTCGATCGCCTCCGTTTGGTTTCTCGCACTACAGGGTGTTTGAGAAGACGGATGACCGAGACATAGTCTTTCAGAAGCGCTAGCACCTTACATGTGGGGTAAACCGGTACACCTACATCCCCTACATCTGCTAGTCTACCCCGTAAGAGTTCGCACAACTTAGTCAACTATGCTAGAGCCCATAGTAGCATGTGGCTGCACACGGAAGTTTCTAGCATGAAAGATCTTATGATCCCTTTGAGCCTGGGTGGCGGTCCAAAA